>NC_057862.1:516984945-517291416 GCF_019393635.1 Dromiciops gliroides
AGAACTAAAGAAAAATTACAAGGAACCACAGAAATGTAGTGTAATTAAAAAAAAGATGTGTAGTATTTCTTACATAGTTTTTTAAAAAGTAAACAGCATAAAGTGGAAATTTATGTTTTATATTGATTCTACTTATGTTGTGCTGTGTACTTGGAGATATTTTTAATCTCTTTTTACATTTAGGGTCAAAATGAGTAAAATTTTTTTAAAAATTAAAAAAAATCATTGAGGAAAACTGCCTGCTACTCTAGAACCAGAAGTCAAAATAGAAATGGAAAAAACCCACTGATCATCTCCTGAAAAAGATTCTAAAAGGAAAACTCCAAAAAAAATTATAGTGAACTTTCCAAGCTCCTAGGTCAAGGAGAACATATTGCAAGCAGCCAGAAAGAAAAAAAAATAGAACCAGTGTCAGGATCACTTGGGATATGATATTACAGAGGGTGAATGAGTTAAGATTACAAGTAAGAATCACTTAACCCGCAAAACTGAGCATAATCATTCAATGGGAAAAATGGATATTTAATGAAATTGAGGACTTTCAAGTATTCTTGATGAAAAAGACCAGAGCTGAAAAGAAAATTTGAAATTCAGGCACAAGATTTAAGAGGGTCATAAAAAGGTAAACAGGAAAGAGAAATCATAAGAGATTTAATAAGGTTAAATTGTTTATAACCTACATAGGTTAGAGGATGTTACTTGTAACTCCTCAGAGATTTTTTTTATTGGTCCAGTTTGAAGGACTGCACCTGTGTACAGGAGGCAGGGGCGTGAGTTGAGTATGATGGGATAATATAAAAAAATAAGGTGTAAATAAAAGTGATGTATTGGGAAAAGGGGAGAAGTGAGAGGTATGATTAGATAAAATATCTTGCATAAAAGGGACATGAAAGAGCATTTACAGTGGAGGGGAAGATGACAGGATGGAGGGCAATGCTTGAACCTTACTCTTATTGAAATTGGCTCAAAGAGAGAAGAAACCACATACAGTTTGGTATAGAAATCTATCTTACTCTACAGGGAAGTAGGAGGGGAGGGGACAGCAGAAGGGGGGACTGATAGAAGGGAAGTACCTTGTTGTTTGTTGACTCAGCAGTTTCTGCCCTGAAGTACTTGTACTTCAATCAGGCCAGACCACCATCCCAGATTAGGTTTTTCCTAATGTGTACACAGGTGCAGTCCTTCTAACTGGACCAATAAAAAAAAATCTCTGAGGAGTTACAAGTAACACACCTCTACAGAAAAAGGTACTCACCTTGGGGGCTGGTTTAGGACCCCAGGAACCACAAATTAGGACAGGCCCTCCCCTGTACCTCCCTAAGGTGGAGATTATTATAATGAAACTGATAATCAATTTATCCACACTATAAATATAACTGTCTTTCCTTTCCTTATTAGAAAGATACCTTTCCACTATTCTGGTTCTCTCCTTGTGGTCACTCACCATATTGCAATAAAACTTGGGAAACTGATTTACTAAGTCTTGTAATTCTTTTGGGACAACTCATGATCAATTTGACCCCAAATTCCATCCCACATCAGATATCTCTAGTGTCTCCTCTCCACACCCTTGTTTTGGGAAAACTTTGATTCCTGACAGCAAGAGAAGCAATAGCTTGCTCCAGAGTCTGGCCACACTGCTCTGCTCAGAAAGTAAGGGTACCAGCCTATCATTATATCCACCTGCTCCCTTAAATATTGTTAGTCAAAGGAGAATTAGTTTTCTGGTTCAAGCCACAACTGGTGGTACCCATTTCTTTTTTTTTTTTTTTTTTTTTTTTTTTGACAGGTCAAGCAGTTTGACTTTATTAGCCAAAGGCAGGTCTGGCCCCCTAAGTGCTCTTGGGTGGGCGGGTTCGCTTCTTCTTCACCACCACTGGCTTCTGGCTCCGCAGGATGGCACTGGCTCGGCGCAGAGCAGCCATGCGGAGATCTTTCCGGTATTTGTTCTTGCGGATGATGTGCCGGACACTGTTGAGCGTGGCCCGGGCATTTTTGTTGATGGTGGTCCTCACATAGGAAGTGGCGGGCTTCCTCTGGCCTGCCCGGCGCTTCAGCACCACCACGATGCCCTTGCCGTCGGCGGCCGGTTCGATGCCCACCGTCTTCCGGTGGATCAGCCCGTTGTAGCGGAAGGAGTTTCGGGCCTTGAGGTTGTTGGGCTCGGTGCTGTACGTCTGCTTGTTGCGCTTGATGAGGAAGCTGGAGCAGTTCCGGAGGACCATCCACTGCAGATGCGCCGACATGGCGGGGGCTGCTCTCGCGGCGACTCCCGGAGACGGAAAAGGGGTACCCATTTCTTAATGAAGAAGCTGGCTAAATTCTATATTTATGCCATGACTCTCTTTCCAACAAAAGTCAACTCTACAAAGAACACAATTAAATAGCAAAGATAGCAAACACTATTTTACAGAGAATTCACACAAGGTAAACATTCACATGGTAATCAGAAACTCTCAAGGTCTCTCAAGAACTTTGAAATTGATTGCATGACATGGGAGACCCTGAAACAGAACTGCCCACTGTGATGTGCTCTAATTAGGGAATGTGCTGTTCTATTTGAGCAAAGCAGTATTGAAGCAGCTCAAAAGAAACACGAGATACAAAAATTTAGAGAACCCACCCCAAATATTTACCTGGACTATTTGTGTCATGTGGTAGAGCATTCTGAGGTTGTATTGGTCTGATTAGCCATAGTCAGAGACACTGTAACTTGACTCTAACATAGTGATGTCATTTTGGTCATCTTAGAGAACAAAGGACAACAACCATAGCAAATAGGGGGAAAAAACCCACTGTGATCTAAAAGGATAGATATTAGAAATTAGAGAAAGTATACATGAGAGGCTAGATATTAGATAATAATACCCAACATAAATGAATTTTCTTGTTGGGAGGGAAAGAACTTACTCATGAGAAATATTCACAGATTTGACAAAAGGGGAAATTCCCCAGTCTCCATTGTAGTAAGATTGAACGAGGTACATCATGAAAGTTCTACATGTTAGTTTCTGCCCAGATTCTTTCTCTTCTCATGAACCTGAAAAGATTTTGGAATCTTGGGTGTTCTTTCTCAAAATAGACACCAGAACAATCCAGATCTCTTTTCTATCCAACTCTTACCAATTTACTTACCTCTAACATAGTGGAAGGGAATTGAATAATATGTATCCACAAAGGAGAAGAGAGTCATACAACTGACCTTTTAAGTCAAGTTTACACTAGAACTTCACTATTGGATAGAATGTTAGAAGCCATCTTCTTGTAATTAAATAAAGGATGTTTTTCTCCCTAAAAATCCTTCAACTGGTGCTATCTAGTTTCAGCACATTATCAATGACTGCATACCCTTAGAAATATTTCTTCCTCTTTCAAGGCCTCAACTTCCTCAGTTGTGAAATAACAAGTTTGTAAGGGGAAAGGACCCTCTAAAATTCTTCCTAGCCCTAAACTCTATAATTTTTGATAGACAAAAACAATTACCCAAGTGATAATTACCAAGGTAACAGTATGAAATAGTGTTGACAAGTTTGGTGGAGGTAATGTAGGGCTCCTACTAGAGATATGGACAAAGGGAGCCACCCTTGTACATTAGAAAGATCCCAGAACCCTCCAGAGAAACTTCAGAATGAGATTTAAAAAAAAAAGATTTATTTCTCTATCTCTTTTCCCAGCTCTTGGCAGAGCCAGTAAAATATTAGACAAAAGATGCACTTTCTGGAGAAATGGAAGTGAAGCTTTACTTGTGCCAGGTAAACAGGAGGGTTGAGGTGCTGAGGTACATGCTAACTAGATCTGGCCACAATAAATAGAAAACAAAATAAATAATGAAACAAATGCTAGCATTATATTGCCATCTCCCATCTTCTTGTTTGATTAGTCTTTATAACAGGAAACTTGGAACTCCAGTGTTATACAAGAGGATAGCCTTCATGGCCCATAAGGAAAATCTTAAGAATTTTCTTTCCTGATAGTGGCCACAAGGTTTTTTTTACTCCCAGATTTCTTTGCTAAGATTCCATCTTCTGCAAATATTAACATTGTGCTTTCTGCATGGAGGTTAATGGTATACAGTGTAAACCAAGGCAAACACTCTCTTAATGGAATTTAGATCTCTTTTCCCAAAGGGAAATAGCAGAGAATGCAAAGTCCAGTTCTTAATATTTAACTCCTCTTCTTCCTAAAAGGGAAGGAAACCAGAAAAAGACAATGCCTGAAAAAATTAAAGAAAGGTTTTATTAAGCTGAGAAGAAACATTTAACATGATCATGGATACTATCCAGGCCATTGTTGAATAGGACACTAGGTAACAGATTTCAGGAGTTTGTATACAGTATAAACAAAGGTAAATAAGGAATTTGGAGACATGGTTGGGCTATATTAAAATTAAGGGCTATGCCAGACCACTCCTAGCCTAGCATCATCAATTCAAAGGATACATAACCTTTTTAATGGGTTGACTGAATGACCCCTCCATGGAGGTTGACACCTTCCTATCTAGACAAAGGGATCTGTCTCCACCCAAGCTTGAACAGAACACAATGGACTTCACCACTTCAGATTCTTTACGCTGTTGAAATGGACTGACCAAGATAAAAATGGAGCTAATTTAATCTCATCAAGAAGGAAAACAATACTGGAGAAGTATATATGCAGATATAAGGACTTTCAAAGAAGGGGGAAAAGTGAATCTCCAAAGCATTCGTTATTAAATAGCATTTCTCAGATAGATGCCTGAACAGATTGCTTATGACAGGGCTCACATAATAAGGTGGTAAAGTTTTCTGAAATTAACCCTGAGTAAGCAGTCATTCATTGATGTTAAAAGGTGTATCTCATGATATTTCCTTTCCCCTGACCTTCACATTTTGTCTCTGAAATATAGTTTCATTTGTTGTATAGTAGTTTTCTTTGTCTTTACTCCCTGGATCTTCCCATATTTATAGGTCTTTCTTCTATCTAATTGTTCTATTGTTTCTATCCCTTTGTTCCTCTTAATCTATTTCTTCTTATTTTTGTTATCATTATTGTCTTTCGATATCTTTTGCATTTCATATGTTTCATTGTTATCTTTTGTTTGCACATCACTTTCACTACCAAATATATTCTTACCCAGTCTTTTCTGCAGAAAGCCAATCCTTATGACAAGGAATGAAAAAGAAAAAGAAACATCTATTCAGCAAATGACAGATGAATCTTTTGATGCAAACAATGTACCCATTGTCATGCTCCTCTATAAGTAAACGAAGAATATGCATCTTCTCTACTTTTTTTCAGTCTCTTTTTCCATATCTATCTTTCAAATTTGGGTGTATTTCATGATCTGACTCCCAATCACTGTCATGATTCCTCTTTCATATACATAATCACTCTAGTCATCTATCTTTGTTATGTTCCTGGGCCTGGCATCTGACATCTTTTAGAGGGGTTATCAAACAAGACTTTAGCTCTCCAAGTTGTTGTTGTGTATTCATTTCCAGTTGTGTCTGACTCTTTGTGACCCCATTTGGGGTTTTCTCTTTCTTTCTTTCTTTCTTGCAGGGCAATCAGGGTTAAGTGACTTGCTCAGGGTCACACAGCTAGTAAGTGTCAAGTGTCTGAGGCTGGATTTGAACTCAGGTCCTCCTGAATCCAGGGTAGCTGATTTATCCATTGTGCCACCTAGCTGCCCCTAATTTGGGGTTTTCTTGACAAACATACTAGAGTAGTTTACCATTTCCTTCTCCAGTTCATTTTACAGATGAGGAAACTGAGGCAAACATGGTTGAATGGCTTTCCCAGAGACATACGACTAGTAATTGTCTGAGGACAGATTTAAACTCAGGTCTTCCTGACTCCAGGCCTGGTACTCTTTCAACTGTGACAACTTAATTGCTCCCAGCATTTCAAATAGCCATTTAATGGTTATAATGATGGTGACACTTTTTGACTCCATCAGTCCCTCCAAAAAAGCTCTGTTGCATCCTTGATAAAATATATAGTCCTGCGGTATTCATTCTCTTCAGGTAATCTATAGGCCGGCCAACCTGGTTTCTTTACTATTCCTCATGCATGATATTCTATCTCACATCAATATGCCTTTGCACAAGCTTTTTTCCATGCCTGAGACCCCCACCTCCACCTCTGCCTCTTTGAATTTCTGGCTTACTTAAAAATTCACCATGATTGTGCCTTGCTATGCTCTAACCTGTACCCCACTCATCTTTATTACATGATGATAAGGGTCAGTGCCATGTTCTTCACCATGGATCACATTTAGGAATCTAGTAATCTTCCTGGTCCTATGTGTCTTAGTACATATGTTAACCCAAATCAAAGAATCAAAGAGCATTTGACTATGTGACAGTCACTCAGCTAAAGGACAGTAATACAAATATAAGCAAACTGAAAGAAAGTCCTTGTCCTCAAGTAGCTGTGATGTTTAAAATCTAATGTGTGTCCTTATCTGCTCCCCTCCAGTTTTGGGAGGACACTAGCTAAGATTTACTGATAAATTCAGCAAGAGTTTAGACTTTTAAGTATTTATTGAAGAGTAAAGACAACACATGGAGTAACATAAGGCAAGAAAAGCCTATCTACTTTCCTCTATCTTTCTCTGCCACCAACCTGAAGTCCTGGCATGAAAAGGGCCAATCCAGGGAGCCAGCCTCACCTTCCTACTTCCTCTCTCCCTTCCTGGAAGGGGAGGCCCTTCAAGCTGATTGGTTGAGGGTGGTCTCCTGTTGATGTCGTAGTCCACAACCTCTGAGAACAACACTCCACTTAGGGCCAGCCAGGTGTGGTCTTAATCAACCTCAAGTAGGTTCTCAGTAAGTCTCTCAGTCTCACCCAATTCAATCAATTCCAAATCAATCTTCAGGTGGGGGCCCCTGGGCATCTGCCAAATCCCGTTATTTTATCACATAGCTTAGATATGGGAAGACAGCACTTATAACACATAAAAGGAAGCTGAAAAGGGTACTTGGAAGGAAGATGGAGAAAGAAAATAAGCCTGGCAGTGGCTGAATGGAGAAAACCCAGAGAGTCAGGTATTGAGCCCCCAGAGGAAGCTATGTACTGTAGTTGGTAAGAACCTAACAATTGGAATCATGAAGACCCAATTTCAAATCCAGGTGCTTATTCACTCAAAGTGTGACACATTTCACTAGCAATTCAAGAATTTGCATGCCATTAATGATTCAGCTAGAAGAAACATTTATACTTTACATAAAAATAAGAAAAAAATTATGACTGTTCATTGTAGTATTACTGTTTATATATTTAAAAGGGAGTTAACTCATAAATATGTTTATTATTATCTACAAAAGAAAGAATAGGAAATAGGAGTAAGAGTAGAAAAAAGTAGTTGATCCTGCAGATCAAACAGACACCATACAATGCAAAATAACAAATCAAAGGGGGGAGGGGAAGTCAGTTATATCCACATAATATCCACTTTCAACAATCCCTCCTTTTCCTAGATAAAACTTTTATATTAGGGTACCTAATTTAATGGTAAGATTCATAATACAGTAAACCTCTGGTTTGTCCAGAAAAATCTGGAATGTGATTGAGAGGATTATAGTAGTTATGAAGCAAAAATATGCATCTAACAATTTGGACAAAATTTAGAACATTCTTTTAAAAACTAAATATCAGACAGGAATCAATAGACTTGATCTATTGTACTATAATCCATCCAAGAAGGAAAAAGAAAAAAATATTTTGAAGATAACCTCTTGGTAAGATTGAAGGGTCATAAGAGTTTTGGTAAATGGTTAGGACATTAAAAAAAGAGTCAACAGCTTGTTAAAAAAGGCACAAAAATACTGAATAAAGTGTCATTTCAAAAAACAAAATAGGCTAAATGGTAAATGAGATACAAAAATCCAATGAGGAGAAGAATACCTTGAAAAGCAGAACTGGCCAAATGGGAAAAGGTATACAAATGTTCACTGAAGAGAAAAATCCTTAAACAATAGAATTAACCAAATGGAAAAAAAGTACAATAACTCATTAAATAGAATAATTCCTTAAAATTAGAATTGGACAAATCGAAACTACTGACTTTATGAGACATCAAGAAACCATAAAGTAAAATGAAAAGAATGAAAAATATAAAAGAAAATGTGAAATATCTAATTGGAAAACTAATTGACCTGGAAAATAGATTCAGGAGACATAATTTTAAAATTATTGGACTACCTGAAGACCATTATCTAAGGAAAAGTAAAGGTAGACATCATCTTTCAAGAAATTGTCAAGGAAAATTGCCATGATATTTTAGAGCCAGATGATAAAATATAAATCAAAAGAATCCATTAATCCCCCTCCTGAAACAGATCCCCTAATGAAAACTCCCAGGAATGATATAGCTAAGTTCCTGAGTTCTTAGGTCAAGGAGAAAATATTGCAAGCAGCAAGAAAGAAACAATTCAAATATCAGGAACCACTGTTAAAATAGCACAAGATTTATCAGCTTTTACATTAAAGGATCAGAGGGTTTGGAATATGATATTTCAGAAGGCAAAAGAGCTAAGATTACAACAAAGAATTACCTACTTAGCATCTTCAAGGGAAAAATAGATATTCAATAAAATAGAAGACTTTTAAGCATTCCTGATGATAAGACCAGAACTGAACAGAAATTTTGACTTTCAAATATAAAATTCAAGAGAAACATAAAAAGGTAGACAGGAAAGAGAAAGCATAAGGATTTCAATAAGGTTAAATTGTTTGCATTCCTACATGGGAAAATTATACTTGTAATCCCTTAAAAAACCCTTTCTCATTCCTAGGGCAGTTAGAATAAGTATACATAGAGAGAAGGCATGAGTATGAGCTGAATATAATGGTATGATTATCTAAAAAAAGAAAAGCAAGGTGTGAGAAAGAAGAATGCATTGGGAGAAAAGGAATGGGAGAGGTAGAGTGGAGTAAATTATCTGACATAAAAGAGGTACGAAAAAGCTAATACAGTGGAGGGGAATATGGGGAGAGCAAGTGAACCTTGTTTTCATCTGAATTGACTATTAGAGGGGATGACATATACACTTAGTTGGTTATAGAAATTTATCTTACCCTACAGATTAGTTGTAGGGGAAGGGAATAAGGAATGGTGAAGTAGAGGTGGGAACTCAATGGTAGAGGGCCTTTAATGCCAGGTAAAGGAATTTATATTTGACTCAATAGACAGAGTTGAACTCTGAAAGTTTTTGAGCAGAGAAGGAAGGTAATAGTATTTGTACTTTAGGAACATTCTTTTGGCAGTTGATTGAAGAATTGACTGGAGAGAGGAGACCCTGCAGCAAGTAGACTAATTATGAGGCAGTTAGCAGACTAATTAGGAGTATTTTTTGTATTTGTTATTTCTTTTGATGCAGTAATATTGCAGTTGTCTAAATTTTGATGGTCTCCAGAAGGCTTTGTTCTAGAGGAAGGTTACAATCCAGAGACTTTCCTCTCCCCCTCTCACTCTAGTGGAAGGTGTAATCTATCCTAAAATTCCAGAGAATGCTGCTAATTGCTTATGTGACCTTTAATGGTATGTTGGGGGTAGAGGCTGGATATCAAGGCACAAGTTCCATCTCAGTCAAGAATAAAACCTTCTCGGAGGAGCCACTTATCAGTATATGCCTCCCTAACCTAACTTAGAATCAACATATGACTTCTTTTGCATAACACTTTCAAAATATTTGGCCTGTAATCTTGTGACTAAGGAAGATTCTCCCCAGGCCATCTAGAAACCTAAGCGGAGAACTCTGGCCTAGATCCTTATTTATAGGAAAAAGAAATGCCTATGACAAAAGCTGACATATATTAATCACTCTACTTGGTCTTCCTCATTCCAATTCCCTTGCATTAGGTGAGGAGGAAAGGCGCCCACGAGACTTGGGTTACCTTCTGTTTAAATAACATGTGGGATTATTTAGAATATAATGTGGATTCCAACCCTTCATTTTGATTATCACAGTTCTGTTGGGTAATACCCTAGCCCTATAAATTAAGAGATTCACAAAGCCCTTGCAAAACTTCCCTCTGTCAGCCTCTGGAGTAAAGAGCTGAACTGAACTGAAACAAGGTAAGCCAAGAACATACTGACCTGATACCACTGATCCTGTCTTCCTCCATCTCCTCCTGAACTGGCTTTCCCTCCTATGTTTTGTAATTCTTAGGTTCCAACTAACCAGTCATCATGAAGATTCTCTATCTGGTATTTATGGTGTTCTTTGTGATCTTCTCCTCCACTGGAACAGGTTAGGTATGGGCTGAGCATCAAAGAGGGTAGAGGTGAATGAACTCTTGAACTCATGACATGATTGCTCCAAAAAAACATCCAAAAGAGGGTGGAGGAGTGTGGATATGGAGAATTGGTTCAGTTGGAGCCTTCATGAGTCATCTCGAGTAATTGACCCTGAGAACAGGATAACTCTAAGTAAGACTATGGGAAAATATGCCTCTTTAGGCTAAGGAGTTCACCAGGAGAGATATTTTTATTTAACTAGACAAATGCCACATATGTGGCCAAAAGGAATAAGGTCTGGGAAAACAAGGGACTGAGTGGCATTGAGAGATGGTTATGCATATTTAAAATCCTTAAATAGCATAGGATGCCAGAACATGGAGAAGATGCTTATCACCATCATAGTATAAGCAATACATGAAGATTTTTGGATCATAGCTGGAAGGGAATTGGGAGGTTATACAATCAAAACTCTCTCATTTTATAGATAAAAATAAATACATGTAAGGGTGCTTAAATAATTTTCCCAATCCCCCAAACTTGTAGCAAGTGTGGGATTTGAACCCAAATGAGGAATGTCATTTTGAAAACATTTCATTTATACTCTCTGTTAGATAGGAAGCTGTTCATTTGTTATTCTACATACCAAGAGGAAATTATGATAGAGTGACTAAAGCATTGTAAAACAGTTGCTACTTTCAAAGAAATTATATTCTATTGGACATGGGCACATGTATCTCTCTCTCTCTCCCTCTCTCTCTCCCAATCTCTTTCCCTATCCCTATCCATCTACCCATCCCATCCATCCATCATCTATCTATCTATCTATCTATCTATCTATCTATCTATCTATCTATCTATCTATCTATCTATCTATCTATCTATCTTCATGTGGCCATCTCCAATAGAATATAATACACACATATATCCATGTGGCCATCTCCAACAGAATATTATTTCTTTGTGTATACATATACATACATACATACACATAGATATGTAGATACATAGACACATAGATACATATACATATACATACATACACACATGCATCTCCATGTGGCTATCATCAATAGAATATAATTTCTTTGTATATATATTTATATATAATTATATGTATATGTACATGTATATTTGTATATATATGAACACACATATATACATATATTTATGTACACGCATATACATATATGTATTGTAATGATTGGAATGACACCACCTACTGGAGACTTACTATAGAAAAGCTCCACCATGAGGAATGCCTCAGAGGGCAAGGCCATGTGGCTTTTCCTTGGCGTCAGGAAGTAACGTTTGCGCATGGGTACTGTCCACCAAGGCTACCAGCCAATCAACTTGAGGAGCCTCCCATTTTCTGGGAGGGGACAGGAAGGAGGAAGGAGGGCCTGTGCGGAGAGGGCTCTCTCTTTTTGGTTCCTGACTTTATGGTGGTGGTGGTGGCAGCAGAGGACTTCACAGGAAAATTGAGGAAAGATAGGATTTCCATGCTGTTGGAATTCCTTCAATCTTTCTCTTTCTACGTTTCAATAAACCCTTAAAAACCTAAACTCGTTTTTATCAGTGATTTTAGTCAGTTTCCCTCAAAACTGGGGGAACGTATTAGAACCTACATTTAGAATCTTAAATTATACAGTATATATATCCCCATAGACATATACACCAAACTTATGTATCTCTATATCCACATATATAGCCATATATATGAATAGGAAATATATGTGGTTTGTGGAGGGAACTATGAGCTTACAGAATTATAATAAGCTTCATATAGAAAGCAGCATGTGTGATGAGTCTTGAAGGAAATTAGGGATTCTAGGAGGTCAAATGAGAAAAAGTCCATTGCAAAAATAGGAAATAGACAATGTAAAGGCACAGATATATTGAATTGAGGACTATTATGAGATACAAAGACAAAGTTAATTTATTGGGCTATAGAGTGAGAAAAAGGAACACACTATGTAATTAGATCACAAAGCTACATTGGTACCAGGTCATGAGAGGATTTAAAGGAAACATAGGAATATATATTTGATCACTGAGATAATAAGAAGTCACTACAGTTTACTGAATAAGAGACTTAGTCAGACCTGTCCTATACTATTGAGCAAAAAGTCCAGCCCCTCACCATATTGGATTCTCAAAACAACACTGTGAAGTAGGTTATTGCAAGTATGATTTCATTTGAGGGATAATTAAACTAAGATGCAAAGATGCTTTTAACAAGACAATGCAGCTAAAAAGTGGACAAGAAAGGATTTGAATCCAGTCTCATATTTCCAAGTCCTGTTTTCTGTACAGTATACTACAGCACCTTTTTTATTCAAAATTTGATTAAAAAAAATCAAAGTGATGAATGTCACATGTAGGGCTAAACCATTTAAACCATGACTTGGGATAAAACATAACATCTCTTTTTCTATGTGTCTATTAAAAAAAGATTCTGGAACGTTTTCTTTTTCTCACAGGTTATGGCCAGTCATGTGGAGCTAGTTAATGTAACCTGATAAAGTTCCGCTGTTACTATAGAAAATGTCCTCCATGACATTCGATTTTAGGCTACTGTCCTAAGAAAAACATGCATTGTTGCAAACAGTGGGAAGCATCTGAAGTATGGAAAGGAAAGTTGGTACAAAATGGCAGGATCTGAAATGCATGGAATATTACTTATTAACATAAGAATTAAGAATAACTGACATCTATAATAAATCATTTCCTGCATCTTAAAATCAATTTCATTTTTGTGATTTTTTTCTTTACTATATTCAGTGCTTTCTGATTCATTCTTTTCATGGAGCTTCTTGTGACAAAAGCTGCTCTAACCAAAGCATTCCACTTGGTTCTCCCCATTTCAATTAATCTCTAGCCAGAGGTAGGGAAAGGAGTCCACATGATTTTCAATCTCCTCCAGTTAAATAATATTATTTAGAATTTCACTGTGGATTGCATAATTTGCAAATTTAATATTAATGATCTGTTGATTAATTCCATGGTGAGATAAATACAGGGGGTCCCTAAACTCCTCCTAGACACCTCATGTGTGTAGGGACTGAACTGAATTGAGCAAAGATATGTTGAATCTGGACTGATCTGATATGATCTGGTCTCACTTACCCTAGCCTTGCCTTAGCTGGCCTTCCTTAACTTCTCCTATAATTCCCAAGTTCCAGCCAACCAGTCATCATGAAGATCCTCTACCCGGTTTTTATGGTGTTCTTTGTGATCTTTTCCTATTCTGTTCCAGGAATGTGCAGGGTGAGTATCAAAGAGGTGGGAGTATAGATAAGGAGATTGAGCTCAGTCTGGTTCATCAATTACCTGGAATATCTGTTCCTGAGACTAGAACAGGGACCTCCATATCTCTAAGGAAGATTGAAGGGAAACAAATGCACCTTCAGTTAGGCTAAGGAGCTCATCAAGGGAGCAGTTTTTATTTAGGTGGACATATGCTACATTTGTGGCCACTAGGAGGACGGACTAGGAGAAGAAAGGACTGTGTGGCACTGAGCGGTTGTTATATATTGAAGAGAACCCTTAAACAGCAGGAAAGGAAAGAACGGGACATTTCCAATATGGGGTCCTAGCTGGAAGGAAACATAGAGTTCCTCCAGTCAAACTTCCTCATTTTATAGATGAGAAAACTGAGGTTGGAGGAGGTTCAGTAGTTTGCCCAAAGTCCCACAGGCAGTACAAGTGTCCAGTGTGGGATATGAACCCAGGTGAGGAAGAAAGCTTTCTGAATCCACCTGCAATTACATTCTATAGTGGCTGGGGAAAAGGGAGGGGGCAGTTTGCCAATGAATCTAACCAGAGCCACCTTCAATGGAGTGGCTAAAGCACTAGCTTTGGAGTCTGGGGACAAGGGTTTGAATTTGAGCCTTATTAACTCCCTAAATAAGTAAGTGACACCAACTGGCTGCGTGACCTTAGGTAAGTGAATGAACTTCTCTGGGCTTCAATTTCTTATCTCACTGATTAATTACAAAGGGTATTATAAAGATCAGAAGAGGATTTGTATAAAATAAAGAGCTAGAGAAATGTGAGCTAGGATTAGGGGGAGCTAGAAACCTAAGTAAGGTCAGAGGGTAATGGAGAGAACTTAGGGGTGGTACATAGTACAGGCTTACTGGTGTAAAGCAAAGTACTTGCAGTTAGGACACCTGGGTGCATGTTCCTTCTGTGGCATTTATTGGCAGTTTCACTCGACAAATCATTTAAGCACTGTGAGCCTCAATCTTTTTAATTATAAAATCGGGATAATAATGCTAGTACATCATAACCTACCAGGTGGTATATGAATGTGTGTTATAGTTATGATAAGTAGACTTGACCCCCCAGGTAAAGCTGTAAAATAGGAGAGATTTGAGTTTACAGGTTTAAAGAATTTAGATTCAATCAGGTTTAGCTACTGTGATGACAGATTTAACATTTTTTTTATTCCTGAACCACTATTTCCTTGCCTGAGGTCACAGAGATAGTACATGACAGAGCTCAGGTTCAAATTCAATTCTTCTAGATCCAAATTATGGTGTTTCTTCCCTTCTCACCATTCTGGCTGCTTTATCTAAACTGGTTTGGCCAAAGGGCAAATAAGCTCATTCTCACTAAGGCATTGGAACTCTCTTGCCCAACTTTTTAAAAAATAAAAATATTTTATTATTTTCCGGTTACATGTAAGGATAGTTTTCTACATTTGTTTTCATAGGATTTTTAGTTCCAAAATTTTCTCCCACCCTTCCTTCTCTTCCCCCTCCCCAAGATGGAAAGCAATCTGATATAAGTTATATATGTGCCATCACATTAAACATATTTCTGCATTAGTCATATTGTGAAAGAAGAATCAGAGCACAAAGGAAAAACCTCAAAAAAGAAGGGAAAAAAACAGCCCAAATGTAGAAACAATATGGTTCAATCTGCATTCATAATTCACAGTTCTTTTCTTCTGGATGTTGAGAACATTTTTTTATCATGAGTTCTTTGAAATTGTTTTGGATCATTGCACTGCTGAGAAGAGCCAAGTCTATCACCATTGCTCATCACACAATGTTGTTGTTACAGAGTACAATGTTCTCCTGGTTCTGCTCCTCTCAGTCAGCATCAGCTCATGTAAGTCCTTCCAGGTTTCTCTGAACTCCTCCTGCTCATCATTTCTTACAGTACAATAGTATTCCATTACATTCATATACCACAACTTGTTCAGCCATTCCCCAATTAATGGTCATTCCCTTGATTTCCAATTGTTTGCCACCACAAAGAGAGCTGCTATAAATATTTTTGTACATGTGGGTCCTTTTCCCTCTTCTATGATCTCTTTGGGATACATACTGAGCAGTGGTTCCACTGGGTCAAAGGGTATGAACATCCCATAGCTCTTTGGGCATAGTTACAAATTGTTCTCCAGAATGGTTGGATCAGTTCACAGCTCCACCAACAATGCATTAATGTTCCAATTTTCTCACAGCTTCTCCAACATTTATTATTTTCCTTTTTTGTCATATTAGCCAATCTGATAGGCATCAGGTAGTACTTTACTATACTCCCACCTCTTTGATACTCACCCTGCACATTCCTGGAACAGAATAGGAAAAGATCACAAAGAGCATCATAAAAACCGGGTAGAGGATCTTCATGATGACTGGTTGGCTGGAACTTGGGAATTATAGGAGAGGTTAAGGAAGGCCAGCTAAGGCAAGGCTAGGATAAGTGAGACCAGATCATATCAGATCAGTCCAGATTCAACATATCTTTGCTCAATTCAGTTCAGTCCCTACACACTTTGGTTAGTTTTGTTACTGATGTGGTTGATGATGTTGATAGTTTTCCTAATGTTGAAACATCCTTGCATTCCTGGTATAAATACCACCTGGTCATAGTGTATTATTCTGGTGATCACTTTCTGTAATCTTCTTGCTAATATTTTATTTAAGATTTTGGCATCGGTATTCATTAGGGAAATTGGTCTATAATTTTCTTCCTCTGTTTTGGATCTGGTTTTGGTATCAACACCATATTTGTGTCATAAAAGGAATTTGGTAAAACACCTGTTTTTCTAAATAATTTGTATGGTATTGGAATTAATTATTTTTTAAATGTTTGGTAGAATTCAATGTGGTCCTGGATATTTTTTTCTTAGGGAGTTCATTAATGTCATGTTCAATTCCTTTTTCTAAAATTGGCCTATTTAAGGATTTTATTTCCTCTTCAGTTAACCTGGGCAATTTGTATTTTTGCAAATACTTATCCATTTCATTTGGATTGTCAAATTTATTGGCATACTGTTGGGCAAAATGGCTCTTAATTATTGCCTTAATTTCGACTTCATTGGTGGTAAAATCACCCCTTTCATTTTTGATATTGGTAATTTGGTTTTCTTCTTTCTTTTTTTAATCAAATTAACCAAAAGTTTATGTATTTTTTTCATAAAACCAGCTCTTAGTTTTATTGATTAATTCTATAGTTTTCTTGCTTTCAATTTTATTAATTTCTCATTTGATTTTCAGGATTTCTTATTTAGTATTTAATTGGGGATTTTTAATTTGTTCTTTTTCTAGCTTTTTTGGTTGCATGCCCAATTCATTGATCTCCTCTTTCTCTTTTTTATTCATGTAAGTATTTAGAAATATAAAATTTCCCCTAGGCACTGCTTTGGCTGCATCCCATAGGTTTTGGTATGTTGTCTCATTATTGTCATTCTCTTGGATGAAGTTATTGATTGTTTCTATGATTTGTTGTTTGACCCACTCATTCTTTAAAATGAGGTTATTTAGTTTCCAATTAAGTTTCAGTCTACCTTTCCATGGCTCTTTATTACATGTAATTTTTATTACATCATGATCTAAGAAGGATGCATTTAGTATTTCTGCCTTTCCACATTTGACTGTGAGGTTTTTGTGCCCTAATACATGGTCAATTTTTGAATACATTCCATGTACCACTGAGAAAAAGGTATATTACTTTCTATCCCCATTATATTTTCTCCAGACATCTATCATGTCTAACTTTTAAAATATTCTATTCACCTCTTTAACTTCTTTCTTATTTATTTTGTGGTTAGATTTCTATAATTCTGAGAGGAGAAAGTTCAGATCCCCCATGAGTATAGTGTTGAGGTCTATTTCCTCTTGTAATTCATAGGGATGTAAATAGTTTAACCTCATTGAACAACCTTTTTTCCCTCCCTTGTTTACTTCTTTTTACTTCTCTTGAGTCTTGTATTTGGAGATCAAATTTTGTCTTCAGTTAATGGTCTTTTGTTAGGAAACCCTGGAAACCCCTTATTTCATTGAATGTCCATCTTTTCCCCTGAAAGAGAATGATTAGTTTTGCTGGGTACTTGATTATTGGTTGTAATCCAAGCTCCTTTGCCTTACTGAATATTATATTCCAAGCTCTGCAATTCTTTAATGTTGAAGCTTCCAGTTCCTGTGAAATCCTGACTTTGGCTCCATGATATTTAAATTGTTTCTTTCTGTCTGCTTATAGTATTTTTACTTCACCTGATAATTCTGGAATTTGGCTACAATATTCCTTGAAATTTTCCTTTTGGGGTCTCTTTCAGGAGGTAATTGATGGATTCTTTCAATGAGGATTTTATCCTATAATTCTACAATATCAGGGCAGTTCTTCTTGATAATTTCCTGGAATGTTATGTTTTTTCTTGATCATGCCTTTCAGGTAGTCCATTAATTCTTAGATTATCTCTCCTGCATCTATTTTCCAGGTCAGTTGTTTTTCCAATGCGGTATTTTACATTTTCTATATTTTCAGTCTTTGGATTCTGCTTGACAGTTTCTTAGTGTCTCATGGAGTTATTACCCTCCATCTGCCCAGTTTTAATTTTTAAGGAATTATTTTCCTCAGTAAACTTTTGTACCTCCTTTTCCATTTGGCCAATTTTTTCTCCCATTTGGTCAATTGTGGTTTTTAAAGAATTGTTTTCTTCAGTCAATTTTTGTGCTTCTTTTCCCACTGTATCTCATTTCTTTTTTCCATTTTTTCTTTTACCTCTCTCATTTGTTTTTTTTTTTTTTGGGGGGGGCAATCAGGGTTAAGTGACTTGCCCAAGGTCACACAGCCAGTAAGTGTCAAGTGTCTGAGGTCGGATTTGAACTCAGGTCCTCCTGAATCCAAGGCTGGTGCTTTATCCACTGTGCCACCTAGCTGCCCCCTCATTTGTTTTTTAAAAGCCTTTTTGAGCTCTTCAAAGAAGGTATTTTGGTCTTGAGACAAGATCATCTTCCCACTTGAGTCTTCACATGTAGGAATTTTCTTAAACTCATCTTAGTTTGAGTTTTGGTCTTCCCTTTCACCATAGAATCTGTCAATGGTAAGGGTCCTTTTTTGTTTCTTACTCATATTGTAGCCTATTTTTAAACTCATAAAGTTCAAGTCTGCTCCTGGAGCACAGGGGTCACTGTTACAAGCTTCTTACCACTCTTAGCTGCACCTTTCTCAGTTGCCTCACTCTCAGCTGTGTTGAGCTGCAGCAGTGTAGAGATTGCTTCCTGCTCTGCTGACCTTTGCTGAGCCACACCCTCTCCTTTCAGCCAGGTGAGATAGACCTTTCCTGAACCGTTCTAAATTATCTCAAGTAGGAGGATTGTACCTCTCTGTCTTTTTTGTATGTTCTGTAGTTCCAGAATCTGCTTAGAGGCTTGATTTAATATTGTTTTTGAGGGAAACATGGTAAAGCTCAGGCAACTTCTTGGCTTCTCTCTGCCATCTTGGCTCTACCCCAAAAACACTTTGCGCACCTTTTTCTACAAAAGGAAGGACATCTCTTATAGCAGGGGGATAGGGGTGGGGGTGGGGAAGCAGGTTATAGTGGGAGAGTAGGAGAGTCATTGAACTGATGGAAGCCTTCATTGAGAAAGTTACCAGCTAACATGCATTCTGTTCAATGAAGGTTAAGTGACTTGTCCAGGGTCACGCAGCTAGTAAGTATCAAGTATCTGAGGGTGGATTTGAACTCAGGTGCTCCTGAATCCACGGCCAGTGCCTTATCCACTGAACCACCTAGCTGCCCCCTATGTGCATTCTATTTTAAAAGATAAATGGATAAGGCAAATACTTAACAGAAAGGAATGTGCCTTCATGTATCAGTGAGAGTCCTCCTCCTCTCCCCCCCACTTCCCCACTTTTTTTTTGAGGTAATGAGTATGAGAAAGGCATGGGAATACTTCCTCTTGCTCCTTAAATGCAACCACACATGTCAGTGTCAATATTAGAGATAAATTTTTCATTCATTAAACAAGCATTTTGTAAGTTATGGGCACATTCTAGGCTTCCTATGTACTAGGTCCTATGCTGGGGGCACTGGGAAACAAAGACAAAAATGAAAACAGTCTCTGACTTCATGAAACATATTCATATTTGATGACATCATCCCATACTCCATCAAATATGATTCTATTGAATTGCCTCTTTAGATGATATTCATTGACTCCACTATCAAGTCATCAGCACTTTTGTTCATGTTTCTGAAGAGTTCCTTAAACTGTCACCACATGAAGTTATGGGCTTTGGTTTCTTGAGGTTTATTCCAGTAGAGCACAAACATTCTATTCTACCTGGAAAAGCTTTGAATGTGTACCTCTCTCTCTTTTTTTTTGGTGGGTCAATGAGGGTTAAGTGACTTGCCCAGGGTCACACAGCTAGTGTCAAGTGTCTGAGGCCAGATTTGAACTCAGGTCCTCCTGAATCCAGGGCCGGTGCTTTTTATCCACTGCACCACCTAGCTGCCCCGTGTGAACCTCTCTTAAGAACAACCTAGCTAAACTCAGAGGGGCTCATGTAGCAAGTTGGCTACAAGATGAAGAAGCTTTTAGTCCCAGAAATTCTTGATAATTATCCACCAAGTCATACAGGGATTATTCTTTCTATGCTGAAGCATTCTATCACCAAGTGGGAAAGACTATTTCTTTCTTTCAGTCATATTGACCCATAATTCTTTCTGAATCATAGCAGGAGAGGTCTCCTTCTTCAAGTCTGAACATTCAATTCTGTCATTATTTGAGGATCACCTACTATGTTCTCTGTCTGGTATACAGTTATTCTGTAACTTCAGGTTTGTTCACATATTTATTCATCAATGTGACATATGGTATTAGGATGTCCAATCTTCCAAATTTGCATAATAAGGGGTCTATAGTATATAACCCCTAAAGTCTCTTCTAGCTCCAAGCTCTATAATCCTAAATAAACAAATGAAAACAATGAGGAGTTTTAACAAGAGATGATTACTTAGGTATGTGATGAAATAATGGGATTTAGCAGATGCTCAAAGACCCACCTGGAGATTAATCGAGGCTGATTGAATCAAGTGAGAGTGATTGACTGCTGATTAGCCTACTTCAAGTTAACTGGATTGTAATCACACCTGGCTAGCCCTTAAGAAGGTATTGTTCTGGAGGAGGACTTGAGCAAGAACCAGACCAGGCTGGAACTCTAGGTTAGATAGGCCTTTTCTTAACTTTCAGAACTCCATGTTAATACCTGTATGCTTTAATAAATGTTTAATGCCCAAAGACTGGTGCTAAAGTTTCTAATTTAAGGTGACCACAATATAGATTTTAAACATCACAGTTAAAAGAGGGTAGGAAATGAGTTGACAAGATGTTGGTCAAGAGGGAATAGGGAGCTCTAGTGGAGATATGGCCAAAGAGAGCCAGCCTCTGTTTTTCAGATAAGCTCCAGGATACCCCAAGAAGATCCTAGATGGAGGTTCTGAAAAGGCTTGTGTTTCTGCGTCTCTTTGCCCAGCTCTTGGCAGCCTCAGTGAAATATTATACAAATAATCCAACATCTGGGGAGGTAGAAGTGGGACTTTGCCTGTTCCAGCCAAGCCAGAGGGATAAAGTGCTAAGGTACATGGTAACCCGATTTAAACACATCAAAGAGAGAACAAAATACAGTATGAACAGAATGCATGCATTATTTTCCCATCTCCTTGTTTGATCAGTCTCTGTAACATGAATCTTGGAACTCCAAGCCTAGCTTACTGAGCTTTTATGGCTCAGAAGGACAATCTTCAGAACTTTATTATCTGTTAGATATCCACAAGTTTTATACTCACAGTTTTCTTTGCCAAGACTCCACCTTCTGGAAATATTAACTCTGTTCTGTTTATGAAGGTTAATGGTGCCTAGAGATAGAGGCTTGGGAATTCTGCTTGTGATAGCTCCTCTGATCAGGCCAGCACACCTTTCTGGCATAGAAAGGTAGGTAATTGATTGGTTTAAAAAATTCTGTGTTTCATAATATTTCTTGTCTTATGGCCTTCATATTTAGTCTCTGAATTATAGTTCCACCTGTGGTGTAGTGAATAGAAAATTGGTATCAGAGTTGGAAAGCTCTGAATTTAAGCTCTGCTCCTCATACAAACTGGCTGGTTGATCCCAGTCAAGTCACTTGACCTTTCAGTGACAAAGGCAATTCTCTAAGCTCCCTAGGTGAAGAGCAGAGGCTGATTTGCATGGACAGAGGGATTTTCCTTTCTAGGAATTCCTCTATCATTGAAAGCACAGGTATCTCTAAAAAGATGGGTGTATCTCTCTCCTTTTCTTTTTTTCTCTATCATCTTTAAATTTCCTTATCTTGTGCATCCCTCTACACACTTCCTTTGTCTTACAGCCATAAGACAAATCTTTTGCTCAGTCATATTCATAATCACCCTCAATCACATTTTCTTGCTTTCTTTAGTTCTTTATGTCTCTGTCCTTTATTATTCCATTTTTGATCTTGTTTTCTCTTCCTCTCTCTCCCTCCCTCTGTGCCTGTCTCTCTTTTGTTGATATATCCCTTTTAGTCTTAGTCTTTATGTGTTTCTCTGTCTCTATTCCACTCTATTCCAGTTTCTTCCTGTCTATTCCTATAGGTCATTGTATTATCTTACCCTCTTGTTCTGTTCTCTTGTTTCTCTCTTCTGGTTCTGTTTCTATTTTTGTCTCTCAATCTCTTTATATTGGTAAATTTCTTTTATGCTTTTAATGTTTTATTTATATATTTTGTTTACATATCACCTTTGCTAACAAAATATTTCTTTCCCTAGTCCTGTTTTCATAAAGTCAGCCCTTGTCACAATTATTAAAAAGGAAAAGAGAGGGGGAAAAAAGCATGTTCAGGAAAAGTCTGAGTCTGAAAGTGCATAACTATCTCTTCCTGCTCTCCTATTCTACTGCAAAAAAAGAGTAAATGCAAAAAGACAAAAGTCTCATTGTTAGTTTTGGTAACTTTTATGCTCTGACTCCCAATCACTCCCATAATCTCTCATTTATATACATGTATATTCCAGTCATCTGTTTCTGGTATGTTCCTTGTCCTAGCATCTGAAACCTTCTATAGGGGTCATTGAACTCATTTGTAAATGAGGATAATAATAACACCTACCTCACAGGATTATTAGGAGGATCTAATGAGATAACATATGTATAATACTTTGTAAAACTTAAAGCTTTATATAAAAGCTATTTATTGTTATTATAAAAAGCAAAGTTGAAGTTACATCTGGCTCTTTGCAACCCCACTTGAGGTTTTCTTGGCAAATGGAGTGGGTTACCATTTCCTTTTCCAGCTCATTTTTGAGATGAGGAAACTGAGGCAACCAGGATTAAGTGACTTGCCTAGGGAATTTATGACCAAAGATGAGATAGAGGACATTATGAAATGCAAAATGGATCATTTTGATTACATTAAATTAAAAAAGTTTTTGCACAAACAAAACCAATGCCACCAAGATTAGAAAGAAAGCAGAAAGCTGGGAAAGATTTTATAGCCAGTGTTTCTGATAAAGGCCTAATTTCTAAAATATATAGAGAACTCAATCAAATTTATAAGAATACAAGTGGTTCCCCAATTGAGAAGTGGTCAAAGGATATGAATAGGCACTTTTCAGTTTAAGCAATTAAAGGTATCTAAAGCCATATTAAAAAAAAAGTTCTCAATCACTGTTGATTAGAGAAATGCAAATTAAAACTACTCTGAGGGACCACCTCACAAAGATTGGCTAATATGACAAAAAAAGAAAGTGATAAATGTTGGAGAAGATGTAGGAAAATTGGAACACTAATGCATTGTTGGTGGAGTTGTGAACTGATCCAACCATCCTGGAGACCATATGGAACTGTGCCCCAAAGGCTATAAAACTGTGCATATCCTTTGAGCCAGCAATAAAGAACCTGCATGTACAAAAATATTTATAGATGCTCTTTTTGTGGTGGCAAAGAATTGGAAATTGAGGGGATACCCATCAATTGGGGAATGGTTGACTAAGTTGTGGTATATGAATGTAATGCAATACTATTGTGCTGTAAAAAATGATGAGCAGGCAGATTTCAGAAAAAAACACTGGA
The DNA here is from genome assembly GCF_019393635.1 of Dromiciops gliroides. Taxonomy (NCBI): domain Eukaryota; kingdom Metazoa; phylum Chordata; class Mammalia; order Microbiotheria; family Microbiotheriidae; genus Dromiciops; species Dromiciops gliroides. The sequence goes on from NC_057862.1 coordinate 517,008,532, forward strand.
AAGACATATGAAATGATGCTGAGTGAAATGAGCAGAATAAGGAGAACATTGTACACAGTAACAGCAACATTGTGGGATGAGCAACTATGATAGACTTAGCTAGCTCTTCCTAGCAATGGAAAATGTTCTCCACATCCAGAAAAAGAACTATGGAGTCTGAATGCAGATCAAAACATTCTATTTTCACTTTTTTGTCTGCCACCTCTTACTCAATCTCAAGCATGCCAGTACATGCCCCTCTCCCCTACCTCACACAAAAGGAATTATTATTTATTTTATAGGTAATTAAACATATGTATATTGTCTCTTCTTATAGAATGTAAGTCCCTTGAGGATCATAGAGCTAGAGATGAAAAGGACTTCAAAGGAGAGAAAAGAAAAGGGAAAGAGTGTGCAAAATTTTGAACCTAAATGCATTTTGTTTGTTTGTTTGTTTTTGTTTTTTACGGGGCAATAGGGGTTAAGTGACTTGCCCAGGGTCACACAGCTAGTAAGTGTCAAGTGTCTGAGCTTGGATTTGAACTCAGGTACTCCTGAATCCAGGGCCGGTGCTTTATCCACTGCGCCACCTAGCTGCTCCTAACCTAAATGCATTTTGAGTGTGCAAAGGTCATTATTTCTTCAAAAGGTGTTATGGGTGTTTATGTGCAAAGGGGTGCAAAGTGTCCCAAAATGTAGTAGAATATTGTATGCTTTAAACTGTTAGTTAATTGCCATCCATATCTTTCTGTAGACAAATGTGTAGATGAATTTGACTAATAAATTACTATAAAGGGTTTCAGTGGTTTATAATAAATGGGAAAAATATAAATCAAAGAAGGGTTTAGAGGCCACAGGAAAACTGAGCATTGTTTGTTTATGTTAGAACTGACAAAGCAATAGATAAGAAGGGTTTTACCCTTAATAATGTTCAGTTAGATTTAGCCTTAGTTTAACCTTAGTGGACATGTCACTAATTACAAGAAAACCCTGATGAGAAATATTAGAAGTCAAATTAGAAGTTAAAGATTCAAGAATGAGAAAACATCTTCCATCTAAAAAGGGAAGATGATGGCAAGGACAGAAGCCCATCAAAGACTGTTCTGTGCTGCTGAAAGAAGCCTAGCAGAGATGCTTCCAAAGAGAAGAGCAGCAGCTGTGGGCTGAAGCAAGCCAAGTGATGGGGCAGGGTGGGATGCTGCTTTATTTAACAGGAAAGCCCTGGGGCTGCTGTGAGTCTCTGGGAGAGAGCAGAATCCTGCTGTGTGAAGAGTTGGGGAGAGGTTCGTCTTATTGCTCTTTAGCGCCATCTACAGTGTTAAAATACACTCAGAACAGACAAGCCTGATCTAGGTTATTGGAGAAAATTAAAATTCTATTTTCTCCTGTGATAAGAGCTGTTAAGGCCTAAGTACATTACTCACATCTACCTCCCATCATGCTAGCCACTGAAAGCATATTTAATTTTTTTGGTAATATCTTTATTATGAGGGTGTGTGTGTGTGTGTGTGTGTGTGTGTGTGTGTGTGTGTGTGAGGAATGTTTTTATTTTTTTTATTTTTGGTTTTTTTTTTGGGGGGTTTTTTTTTTTCCCTTTTTTTTTTTTATTTAGGCAATTGGGGTTAAGTGACTTGCCCAGGATCACACAGCTAGTTAAGTGTCAAGTGTCTGAGGCCGGATTTGAACTCAGGGACTCCTGACTCCAGGGCCGGTGCTTTATCCACTGAGCCACCTAGCTGTCCCCGTGTGTGAGGAATGTACCACAATGAAAAGTGGGTTTGTAGGTTGGCCTTTATTTGACAGCAATTTACTGAATTTACTTTATTTAGTCTGCCTTTATTGACAGCAATATTTTGAAACTATTTTTATGGCTGCTAGGTGGTACAGTAGATAGAGTGCTCAGCTTAGAATCAAGAGGATCTGAGTTCAAATTTGACCTTAGATACTATCTGTGTGACCCTGGGCAAGTCACTTTTTAAAAATGGTATTTTATTTTATTTTGCAATTATATGTAAAAAGATTTCTTCTCAACATTCATTTTTGTAAGCTTTTGTGTTCCAAATGTTCCTTCCTCCCTTCTTTTACTCCCCTCTCTTGAAGCCAGTAAGCAACCTGATATAGGATATACATTACAATCATGTTAAACATATTTCCACATTAGTCATGTTGTGAAAGAAAACTCAGAACAAAAGGGAAAAACTACCAAAAAGAAAGAAAGAAAGAAATAATGACCTTTGCACGCTCAAAATGCATTTAGGTTCAAAATTTTGCACACTCTTTCCCTTTTCTCTCCTTTGAAGTCTTTTTTTTTTTAAGTGAGGCAATTGGCCTCACTTAAATTGCCTAAGGTCACACAGCTAGTAAGTGTTAAGTGTCTGAGGCCGGATTTGAACTCAGGTACTCCTGATTCCAGGGCCGGTGCTCCATCCACTGCGCCACCTAGCTGCCCCTCCTTTGAAGTCTTTTTCACCTCTAGCTCTATGATCCTCAAGGGACTTACATTCTATAAGGAGAGATAATATACATAATGTTTAATTACCTATAAAATAAATAATAATTCCTTTTGTGTGAGGTAGGGGAAAGGGACATGTACTAGCATGCTTGAGATTGAGTAAGAGGTGGCAGACAAAAAAGTGAAAACAGAATGTTTTGATCTGCATTCAGACTCCATAGTTCTTTTTCTGGATGTGGAGAACATTTTCCGTTGCTAGGAAGAGCTAAGTCTATCATAGTTGCTCATCCCACAATGTTGCTGTTACTGTGTACAATGTCCTCCTTATTCTGCTCATTTCACTCAGCATCATTTCATATGTCTTTCCAGTGTTTTTTTATTTTTTTTATTTTTTGTAGGGCAATGCGGGTTAAGCGACTTGCCCAGGGTCACACAGCTAATAAGTGTTAAGTGTCTGAGGCCGGATTTGAACTCAGGTACTCCTGAATCCAGAGCCAGTGCTTTATCCACCGTGCCATCTAGCTGCCCCCTCCAGTGTTTTTTTTTCCTGAAATATGCCTGCTCATCATTACTTACAGGATAATAGTATTGCATTACATTCATATACCACAACTTAGTTAGCCATTCCCCAGTTGATGGGTATCCCCTCAATTTCCAATTCTTTGCCACCACAAAAAGAGCAGCTATAAATATTTTTATACATGCAGGTTCTTTTCCTTTTTTTTATTATCTTTTGGAGATATAGACCTAGTAGGGTATTGCTAGGTCAGAGTATGCATGGTTTTATGTCTCTTTGGACATTTCCAAATTGCTCTACAGAATGGTCAAATCAGTTTACAAGTTCACCAACAGTGCATTAATGTTTCATTTTCCCCACATCCCCTACAATATTTGTCATTTTCCCCTGCCGTCCTATATCCAATCCAATAGGTATGAGTACCCCAGAATTGTTTTGACTTGTGTCTTTCCAATCAATAGTGAGTTAGTGCAATTTAAAAAATATAGCTATAGATAACTTTGATTCTTTCTTTCTTTCTTTTTTTGTTTTGTTTGTTTTTGTGGGGCAATGAGGGTTAAGTGACTTGCCCAGGGTCACAAAACTAGTAAGTGTCAAGTGTCTGAGGCCACATTTAAACTCAGGTCCTCCTGAATCCAGAGCCGGTGCTTTATCCATTGTGCCACCTAGCTGCCCTGATAGCTTTGACTATTTAATTTGAAAACCATTCACATCTGTTGATCATTTATCAATTGGGAAATGACTCTTATTTTAACTAATTTGACTCAGTTCTCTATGGGTTTGGGAAATGAGGCCTGTCAGACAAACTTGCTTCATATTTTTTTCATACTTACTATTGTTAACATTATTTCCCTCTATCCTATTCCCTCCCCATGACATTTACCCTATTCTCTATCTCTTTTCACCCTGTCTCTACTCAAAAGTGTTTTGCTTCTGACTGTCCCCTCCCCCAATCTGCCTTCCCTTCTATTGTGCCCCCCCCATCCCCTTCCCCTCCTACTTTCCTGCAGGGTATGATAGATTGCTATACCCAATTGAATGTGTATGTTATTCCCTCTTTGAGCCAGTTCTGATGAGAGTAAGGTTCACTCACTCCCTAGCCCCTCTCCCATCTTCCCTTCCACTTGAAAAGTTTTTTCTTGTTTCTTTTATGTGAGATACTTTACCCTATTCTACCTCTCCCTTTCCCTTTATTCCAGTGCATTCCCCTCACCCCTTAATTTTATTTATTTAAATATATCATCCCTTCATATTCAACTCACACCTGTGCCCTCTGTCTAAATATACTCCATCTAGCTGCCCTAATAATGAAAAAGTTCTTATGAGTTACAAGTATCATCTTCCCATGTAGGAATGTAAACAGTTTAGTCTTTTAATATTCCTTATTATTTCTTTTCCTGTTTACCTTTTTATGCTTCTCTAGGGTCTTGCATTTGAAAGTCAAAATTTCTATTTAGCTTAGGTCATTTCATCATGAATGCCTGAAAGTCCTCTCTTTCACTGAATTTCCATTTTTCCCCCTGAAAGATTTTAATCAGTTTTGCAGGGTAGGTGATTTAAAAAATTTATATTTATTCATAAGTTTATTTATATGTTATGATGCAATTGCCAGGGAGGTTAAGACATACCAAGGGACGGAGTTTGGATAATGTTCAGCTCTGAGACATGTCTGCCTCAGAGATCTTGAGGCTAGAGGTTTCTGTCATTCCTTTCACAAGCCCAAGCTCTCCTAAGGAAAAATACCAAAGCTCTCAACCCAAAGGCTGGGCTGAGGTGGACCATAACAGAAGCATTAGCTTCCTGGGCTCAGTGCCAAAAGGAAGGTCTAGTGAGAAGAGGCTGGTGAGGAAGGAATGTTCTCACCTCCCAGGCCAGAGAAGGGAAGGTACCAGGCTGAGGATGAGGGCCCCTGCCGGGGCCCAGGAGCTGGCCCTAATACCACCCACCCCATTACACAGGTCAGTGTTTCAACAGGACACATCCCCACTGAATCCTTGGGGTATAATATGCAAAAATGTCTTTTTAACATCTTCACAGGAAGTAGCACAGTCCATGATATAGGATATAGACCCAAGTTGAAAAGTCAGCACAGCCTTGGTGCAGATGGCTTCCTCAGCTCTACACATCTTACCCTGACAGAAGCTTAAGTTGTTGACCCCAGCACATGAAAAGTACTGCTGGTGATGAGCACATGCACAACCACAGGATTTGCCAACTGAGCTCACAAAAAGCATGGCAGACAGTGAGTGCTCAGTTCCCATCTCCCCTGGTGCCCTTTCCCAGCTGCAGGAGAAGCAGTTGCTCCTCCTCCAGCTCAACCCTCTTCAGCAGGCTGCATTACTCTCTCTACAAGCTGCATCTCAAACTTCCCTGAAGCTTCCAGGAATTCCAGCTCATCCTCTCCCAGCCCAACCTGACCATAGCCCTGAATGGGTAGGTGATTCTTGGTTGCAATCCCAGTTCCTTTGCCCTCTGGAATATGATATTCCAAGTCCTCTGTTCCTTTAATGTAGAAGCTTCTAGATCTTGTGTTATCCTGACTGTGGCTCCACAATACTTGAATTGTTTTTCTGGCTGCTTGCGATATTTTCTCCTTGACCTAGGAACTCTGGAATTTGGCTATAATATTCCTGGAAGTTTTCATTTGGGGATCTCTTTCAGGAGATGATTGGTGGATTCTTTCAATTTCTATTTTACTTTCTGGTTCTAGAATATCAGGGCAATTTTCCCTGACAATTTCTTGGAAGCTGATGTCTAGGCTCTTTTGTTGATCATGGCTTTCAGGTAGTCCAATAATTTTCAGATTATCTGTCCTGGATCTATTTTCCAAGTCAGTTGTTTTTCCAATGAGATATTTCACACTTCCATTTTTTTCATTCTTTTGGTTTTGTTTTATTGTTTCTTGATTTCTTATAAAGTCTTTAGCTTCCATTTGCTCAATCATAACTTTTAAAGAGTAATTTTCTTCAGAGAGCTTTTGTACCTCCTTTTCCATTTGGCCAATTGAGCTTTTCAAGGCATTCTTTTCCTCATTGGCTTTTTGTACCATTTGACCCAGTATGTTTTTTTTTTTTGTTTGTTTGTTTTGTTTTCCACTTAAGTAATACAAATTTATTGAGAATTCCCAGGATAGCTGCTATCTTCTCTGGGCCTTGGAGGGAAACCAGCTAGAGAGGAAATCACTGAGAAATCACACAGTCCTTATACCCCAGGCCCCCAGCAAAATATGGGGAGGGGGATTAGGGAAAGGAATATCTGTCAGTCTTCATTTATCCAACGAGTTGGGGAGGGGGTGGTGGATAGTGGTGGTGGAGGAAAGTCACATGATGGTGGGGTGAGGGAGGTGGACCCATCTGCCGCCTCATCCAAGACTAACCAGGGAGCTTAGATCAGCTTTCTAGAGGTCAGGAAGAGGTCTCTATTTCTTGCCCTTGACGAGGCTGTCACTTCCCTGAGTGAAGCTTTCATCCTGCAAGTTCAGCACGAGGTTGTCAGCAGTGAGATAGATTCGGTTCTAAGATGTGGTGATAGTTTTGGAGATGTTCTGGGCAGCTCGAATCTTCCGAAGCTTGATGTAGCCAGGGTTCTTGCTCAGAGCTTCCCCAAGCATCTTGGCGGCCTCTGCTTCACCCTCTGCTTGGACGACCTTCTGCTGTTGTTCCTATTTTGCCTTTTCCACTAGAAACTGAGCTCTCTGGGCCTCCTGCTGGGCCACTTGTTTGGCCTCTACAGTGGGCCGTGTGCTCTCTGCTGAAGCTCAGCTCTGTGATGGCTACATCATCCAGGATGAGGCTGAAGTCCTAGGCCCACTCTGTCAGCTCCCGTCGGATCAACAAGGACACCTGGGCCCGCTGTGTGATGAGCTGTGAGGCGTCAAACTTGGCCACAACACTCTTGAGCACCTCATTCACAATAGAGGGCAACACCCACTCCTCATAGTCCAACCTCAGATGCTGGTACATGCTGGGCAGCTCCAGGGTGTTGGGGCGGGAAAGCACTTGCAGGGAAATGTTCACCATCTGAAGGTCTTTGGAGCCCATGGGAGAAGAGATCTTGCAGGGCCGGCACGAATGTCATAGATGATGGGGTACTGGAACCAGGGGATCCTGAAATGCAGTTCTTCTGCGAGGATAGTGTCCTGCTGCCACACCCCCAATTCGGTTAAAGAAGATGGCTCTTTGGCCACCTTCCACAGTGAACACGGACTCTCGGACTCCGTAGGGCCACGAGAAGCAGCTTCAGCACCGTGCCCATGCCTTGGGGCTTGGCGGGCAGGCGCCCTGCGAAGTCCTTCAGGTTCTGGGCCATGTCTGCTCCCTGGTGCTGCGGAGGGGAACTAGGCCGGGGATGCCTACCAGTTCTCTCCTTTCCCTTCCGCAGTCCCCGGCCCTGGCCGGCCCTTCCTCTCTCCGGATCTTGCACGAGGCTCCCAGTATGTTTTTTAAGGTGCTATTTTCTTCTTTTTATGATATTAAAATACCTCTATGCCAATACTTTATAGGGTTTTTAGCATTAAAAAATGTACTTGATGAAAGACTGTTTCTGCATCTATTGAGATGCTCATGTAATTTTGGATAATTTGTTTTGAAATATGATTAATTACACTGATTGTTTTTCCCAGTGTTGAACCATTCTTGCATCTCTGATGTCAATCTCAATTGGCTATAGTGAATGTTTTCTTGGACAAATCAGTATAGTCCATTTGATAAGATTTTAAAAACAATGAATCAATGTTTATTAATGATATTAATTTTTGCTTTATATTTCTATAGTTTTAAGTACTAGGAATGTATTTGTTTCATAACAGGTTTCTAGTAGCGTAATTTCTTTTTAAGTTTTTTTTTTGGTAACAACCCTTTTTTGTTTATAGTTTTATGTTCAATTTTTATCCCTCTTTTCCTCCCTCCCCTCCAACCTCTCTGAAGTGGCAAACAATCATTTAAGGGTTATACATGTATGATTAGGTCAAACATTACCATATGTGTCATTTAATCAAGAAAACTTGATTAAAAGAAAAAATGAAAGAAAGTGAAAAATAGCATGCTTCAGTCTGTTCCATCAATATCAGTTCTTTCTTTGGAGGTGGATGGTATGTTTCATCAATTGTCCTTTGGGATTGTCTTGGATCATTGTATTGTTGAGAATAGTCAAGTCATTCACAGTTATTCATCAAACAATATTGCTGTCTCTGTGCACAATGTTCTCCTGATTCTGTTCACTTCACTATACATCATTTCATATATGTCTTTCCAGGACTTTCTGAAGTCATCCTGCTTGTCATTTCTTATAGCACAGTAATATTCCATCACCACTATATACCACAGTTTGTTTAGCCATTTCCCAACTGATGGGCATTCCTTTGATTTCCAATTCTTAGCCACCAGAAAAAGAGCTGCTATAAATATTTTTGTACAAATAAGTCTTTTTCTCTTTTGGGGGATGTCTTTTGAAGATAATTTATCAAGTTTAGGTACTATCTATTCTTTAAGGGTTCAATAGAATTATCTTGTGAATGCATTAGGGCCTGGAATTTTTTCTTTGAAACTAGATCTTTTCAGCTAAATCAGAGTTATTTAAGATCTCTATCTGATCTTCTGATAATATGAGTTTTTTATATTTTTGAAGATATTCCTCTATTGCTTTTGTGTTTTTATTTTGGTTAGCATATACCTGTTCATAATATGTTGTAATTATTCCTTTTATTTCTTCTTCTCGTTTTGTTATGATTTCACCTTGCTCATTTGCTATTTTATTGATTTGATTTTCTGCTCTCTTTTTAATTGAATTAGTTAAGGGCTTATCAATTTTATTAGTCCTTCAAAGAACCAGCTTCTAGTTTCATTCATGCCTTTTATTTCCAATTTATCTATTATCCCTCGAATTTTTAGTATCTCCTTTTGGGAGGGGGGCTTATTTAAACCTCTTTTTTCTGTTTTGTTAATGTATATTTGTAAGCATATGATTTTTCCCATTGAGAACTGCTTTAGCTGTATCCCAGAAATTTCAGTTTATTGCTTCATCATTGGAATTTTATTTTACATATTTTAACATATTTAATAATCATTTCTAGACTTTGTTCTACCCCTCATTATTTACACTTCCATTTGGTTCTGTATCTTTTGTTTGTGGTCACTGAATGTTGAATCATTTTCCTTTGTTTATATTTATTCATAGTTACCTCAACTTCTTCATTAGATCTGTAGGCCATATTTTCTTATGTTGGTAGTTTTTCCCTATTGATCTATCCACGTGGGTTCAAGTTCTTCTGTGTTTCCTTCTTCCTGAAATCTTTTATAAATTCAGTCTTTTCTCCATTATTTTCTTATATAACTCATTTTTCTGACTCCTTCTTTTCTGCAATTTCCTTGGATGCTGGAGCTCATAGTGTCTCTGCCTCTTCCCAAACCGTGCTCACCAGCCTAAGTCTCTGCCCCAACTGACTTTTGGGTGGTCAGAAGTATTTCCAGCTTGATGATCTGCTATTTCCCTAAGACTTAGTGGAGTGCTGCTAATTTTCCCATACTCATGGTTTCCTATCCCTATCCCTCTGTTCCTTAGTTCTCTGACCATGTGCTGATACTTCAGTGCTTTGCAGCACTGGAGCTGCTGGTTAGTCTGCTCTGCTCCAACAAAAGCTCCATTGGCACTACATTGTTGATTGCCTTGGAACCATCATTTCATAGCTTTGTAGCACTGGTGCTATGAAATTTTGGCTCCAGGCAGGGCTTTGCTCCTGAAGGACTGTGGTCACACTGATTATCTGGGCAAATTTCTGTATCCTGGAGTGAGGATCTATATAACACTAGTGTTTTTGTCTTTGTTTTGTTTGGGAATAGGGAATGAGTTGTCCAACTTAAGGGGATTGCTCTCCATGTATATACATGAGGCAACAAGGACGAAGGGAATTGGCAGTCTGCAAAGGGAGGATGCTATTACTACTCAGTAAGTGCATTAGAGTCTTTTGCTGGGCTTCTGAGATCTGTAAAGGACAAATAATACATTGTGATCAATATCTCCTCTTTATAAATTAAATTTTCAACAACATATATGGAGGGGGAATTGTAGTGTGGGAATGAATTTTGTTGGAAGCCTGTGTTGTGTCCTCAGTTCTGATAGTACATCCTCATTGCTGCTAGGTGATGCAGTGGAAAGTTTGCTGGGCTTAGAATCAAGCTCTGACATCTATTAGCTGTATGTTTTCAGGCAAGTCACTTAACTGTATTTGCCTCAGTTTCCCTATCTGTAAAATGGAAATGATAATAATGGAACTTACCTCCCAGGATTGTTGTGAGGAAAAAAATGAGATAATAATGATGAAGTGCTTACCTGGCTCATATTAGGTGCTATATAAATGTTGTCTATTATTGTTATTGTATTACGGTGGGAAGAATGGGAGGGTTGCTGAGTTAGCTCACGGTTACTGAGCATCAATTCTTTTTTTTCCTGAATGTAGTGTATCTCCTGGCTGCCATGGTTCTGAAAGATTCTCATAGGGTAATAAGGCTTCTATAGTGGTCACAACCAAAGTCATTCTAGTAGCCAACCTCCTTCAATCTTTCTCAGAGATGAAGCATGTCATACACCTCTTCTCTCTTTCCTCCCTCCCTCCATTGTAGCTACTATCAGATCTTTTAATGGTATGGAATAAGTGGTCAAAATCACCAAATTACAGAATTTCCAATTTGGAAGGGACCTCAGTAGTCATTTAGCTCTACCCAGAACTGAAAAATAATTCCCCATACAATGTACCTGACAGATGGTCATGCAACCCTTTGCTTAAAAACCTCCAGTGAGAAGAAACCCACTACCTAGTAAAGCAACCCATTCTTCTTTTGAATAGTTCTAATTTTTAACAAGTTTCCTGACATTGAGCTTAAATTTTCTCTTTTTTGCTCCAAATTCTGCCCATTCAAAACAGCTCATGGAAGAGGCTGTTTTTTGTCTTTGGGAATGAGTTGTACACTTTGGGAGGTCGCCCTCCACATAGATGAATAATATAACCAGGGGAAAGGCAATGATCAGTCCAAAGGGAAGATATTACTGATCTATACTAAGAGCATGAGTGTCTTCTCTTGGGCTTCTGGTATCTGTGAAGGGCAAATACTATAAAATGATAAACATCTCTTTACAAATTCATTTATTTAAAAACATATATGGATCTATGATCTTCTTAGTAATTATATTTCATGAAATGTGGTAGATCTTTTCTCATAAATTTCTGAAATCTAATAAGATTGCCTGTGTGCTTCCACAATTTCACCAGTCATATCTTAAATACTAGACATTCTTCCTCGATTCTTTCTGTCTCCCTTCCTCCTCTTAATATCACAAGGATACCACTCAGGTACACAGGCTGACCATCCCTCATTTTCAACATGTGACCAGACCATCTTATTTTTCAACCATAAATTTTTTTCATAAACTACTCTAGTTTTTCTTTTGAGTTTCTTCTTTATGTGTTGTATACTGCTTACACCCATTGTGTACCTTTATATGGCACTTTGCCCTCCATTTTTAATTCTTGGAAATTGTAGCACTCTATGACTTGCAGCCATATGACAATATTGGCAAAATATTGGTATTGAAAAGATGGCCATTGTTTATGGGGAATCTTGGGGACATGAAAAGAACTTCATGATTTCTCAAAGGGAAGTCAGCCTAGCCTTCTGCTTCTACTCAATGAAAGGCCAAATGTTTAGCACATATGTGCAGCTTATCTAAGATTTTAAATATAACTATAAATATAATACATAATATGATTATATTTACATAAAATAAATAAGATATATACCTATATACCTAGTAGTCTTAGATCTATAGGTATATGTACATATAGATACATAAGAGGGAGGTAGGGAAATTTCCATAGGTTCTCCATTTTACTGCATATCATATTCTGAATAACATATTCCTTATTAAGTTTGTTGTTCCTGTGTTAGCTCTCCCACGAGAATGTGATCTCCTTAAGAGAGCAAGGACTGTCTTTGTTTTTTTAACCTGTATTCCATCTAATTATCTCAGTGCTTGTCATATTGTATGTGTTTAATAAATGCTTTTAGAATTCATCCATTTATTCCTCTGTGGATGATTAGTCCAACTCTTTTTTGTACCTAAGGATCTCATCTGGCGACTCTGCAATGTTCTGGAGCTTGATACAACTAATACAATGTCATCCAGAAACAAGAGTAGCTAGAAAACTTAGAAGGAGTTTACTCATAGACTTGAATTCTGTACTGGGGCTTCTCTTTGTCAGTGGTAAACAACTTTGGCAAGTATATATCTTCCTGTTTTTTACTTCACCTGAGAGCAATGATCAGAAGGTCATTTAATCAATCAATCAACAAACATATAAGCTATTACTATGTTCTAGGAACTGTGATTATTGCTGGGGATATAAAGATAATATCCAGACAGCTATTGACCACAAGGAGAATACATTTGATCCAAATAATATAATCATTTAATAAAATTGTTTCTATTGTTATATTTTTCAAGGAATATCATTCATTCCTGAGTATTCATAATAAACAACTTATTGGATAACTCTTAATATGGTATTATGTTCTTCAGAAGCAAATGCCTTTTTTTAACGGGGCAATGAGGGTTAGGTGACTTGCCCAGGGTCACACAGCTAGTAAGTGTCAAGTGTCTGATGCTGGATTTGAACTCAGGTCCTCCTGAATCCAGGGCTGGTGTTTTATCCACTGCTCCATCTAGCTGGCCCAGCAAATGCCTTTTTATAATTAAATATTAAGTAGAGTTTGAACTTGTATTCTTTATGTCTTTCAGTCAAATGTGTGATGGTAAAGATGTGAGTAATTTTGTAAGTGAAAATTGCCAGTTGCATTTTAATACTTCCTGCAAGGATGCCCTCAGTGTGTGTGTATGGATTATTTACATTAAAAATGTGTATGGATAGGAAAGTAGGGATAAAAGTCAATATTTGTTGATGTTCTCCATCAACTTTTATTGCTATTAATTAGATCTGAGGTTTTGTTTTCTCTCCACCATTTTGGTATCTTCTCATCCATTAGATATCTTGATATTAGATGACTCAATGACCTCACAATTGTATGTCCATGGGCATGCATGTAGGTAACTTGATCCACTCAATCCACTTCGCACAACTTTCTTACCTTCAGTGACATTTCTACCTCCTCTATCAGTATATTCAGTACTGTAATATTAGATCTGAGGGGTAGTAAATCCTTTGTCCATGATGATAAAAGGAGCTTGTCTTATTTACACATATGCACATGTATATGTATACACACACACATATACAGACACACACACACATGAATATATATAATAACAAAAGAGATCCAAGAAGACTGTCAGAGACTCAAGCCTATAGCTAAGGAAGGCATTAAATTTGCTCTTCCCACAGGGCAAAACTTCTTATATGTACTGAAAACATGAGGGGATGGACATGAATTCTTTAAAAGAAATAAAATATAGCAAAATATAAAAAGACATGATAAAATTGATGATCTCATCCACTGTTGTAGACTTGATTGTCTTTAGACAAGAGACACATGCAACTCTCTTTTAATGATTACCCAATCTTAATATCTTAGATCAAATAGGCTTCTTTATTAGTTGTAAACAGATTTGGTTCCCTCATTTTCTTTGTTGCCTTTGTAATGGTAGTGTTGTGTCAATATTTCTTCTTGCATTCCAAATATTTTCCAAGATGTCACATACATTGTCTCTGTGTGACCTTTTTTCCCATTTTGGTTACCCCTTACTCTACCTATATGTCTGAAGTGAAAGGTCACTTATCTATCCTAAAATGCCATGGAATATTACTTATTGCATATCAGGGGACAAATTCTATTTAAAGCAAGACTAATGCGATGCTGCGGGGCTCACTTCCCTGCATGTGGTTCTCTATAGCAGCTTAGAATCAATGTGCTATTTTAAAAAATCAGACTTTCAGATTATTGCCCTTCCAATTTGGTGGGTGAGATTTTTCCCTGGGCTTTCTGAGAAGCCGGGCTGAGAAATTCCCAATGATTTAGCTGTGGAAATTGTGACCCAGAGCCATACATGCAGGAAGGAGCTCCCTATGACAGAAGCTGTTTATGCAAAACATTCAACTTTGTTCTTCCCATCCCAAACCACTTTCAGCCAGAGGAAAGGAAAGGAACCTATATGACTTGGAATCTCATCTGGTTAAATATCATATGGGGTTATTTAGCATTTCACTGTGGATTATATCACTTGCATATTAAATATTGAAGTCCTATTGGGTAATGAGCCCTTCAGGCTCCTGGGAAGCCTCATTCATTCAGCCTCAGGTGCATAGGAACTGAATAGAGTTGAGCTGAAAGAAGATGAATCTGACCTAGTCTACTGTGGTCTTACTTGCCTTGGCCTCTCCTGAGTTGGCCTTACCTCACCTCTCCTATAATTCCCAGGTTCTAGCCATCCAGTCACCATGAGGACCATCTACCTGGTGTTTATGATGCTCTTTGTGATCTTCTCCTATGCTGGCACAGGTAAGTTGCAGTATGGGTATCAGGGATGTGGGACTATTGATAGGAGGATGGGCTCAATCTTGAGAACCATTAGTTTTCTGACCTAACTGGCCTGAGATGAGGGCTGGGAACTCACTAACTCTGCGGAAGATAAAGGGAAAGCTGCCTCTACTTAGCCTAAAGAGCTCATTAGGAGAGCAGTTTTTATTTAGGTGGACAAATGCTGCATTTGAAAGTGGACTCCACTACTTCTCAAGGGAGCCATTCCACTCTGGGAGAGCTCTAATGGTTAGGAAGTTTTGGTTATGATTGAGCCTGCCATGGGCTTTTTGTAGCTTCTACCCAATTGTTCCCAAGTGCAACAAAGTATTTTGAAGATAAACTTAAGAGGGCAGCTAGGTGGCACAGTGGATAAAGCGCTGGCCTTGGATTCAGGAGTACCTGAGTTCAAATCCGACCTCAGACACTTGACACTTACTAGCTGTGTGACCCTGGGCAAGTCACTTAACCCTCATTACCCCGCAAAAACAAAACAAAACAAAAAACAAACAAAAAAACCCCAAGATAAACTTAAGCTCTCCTTAGCTCTATGGACATGTAGCATGCAGATTTGATGAAACAGACTCATTTCTCCTGAGTCCAAGTATGTTGCTATTGTTACTTTGGGCATATTATCTACTTATTGCTCTTTGTACTGAGGTCTTCTGTGGCTTCTGAGTCATGCTAGTCTTTGTACACAAACTCTGTGATTTCCTGCAAAATGGATAATTTTCAAATTTTCTTGCATAAAGTTTGTTTCTATATAGTTTCTATAGTTTGCACATTATTTCCCCAGATTGAAATCCTCTACTTGATTTTCTTCTGTGTGAAATCAGCCTGGAGAGGTGAAGGGTCTTTTAAGCTGTATCTACCAGAAATCTAGCTAAGCCCATTTTGATATCTAACAATTATAGCTAGCATTTATATAGCACTCAGCATTTTTAAAAGTGCTTTCCATGGGTGTTTTCTTTGATCCCTCCATCATTCTTTCCCTTTCCCCTCATCCAACTACTTGCCTGAGCATACCTCCTGAAAGATATCATCTAGCACCTTTGTCCCAAGAATTACCTCAAAATGGTTTTAAGGAATGTCAGCTTAGACCTGGAAGGGACCTTAGAGATCATCCAGTCTTCCTGACTTTAGGTTCACTCTATGTAGTGGATATTTCAAATTGGACCCCTGTCGTGTGACCTTAGGTAAGTCACTTGACTTTTGTTTGCCTCAGTTTCTTCTATCAATAAAATGGGGTTATTAATAGCAATTACATTTTAAGGTTTCTTGTCAGGATAATATAATAATTGTAAGAAGCTTAGCACAGTGCCTGGTATACAGCAAGCACTACATAAATGTGTTTAATATTGTTACAATAATTTTTTTCATTATCATCTCTAAAATGGGGTTAATAATAGTTCCTACCTCCCAAGTTGGTTCATGAAGATCAAATGAGGTAATATTAATAAAGCACTTTTGAAATATTAAATCACAACAAAGATTCTTGTTATCATTATTCTTAGTCCAATGTCCTCACTTTACAGATAAGGAACCTGCTGAGTATAACTTGTCCATATTCACTCAAGTAGTCAGTAGTAGAGTCATGACTCAAACACAGGCCCTCTGATTTCAAATCCAGCATTCTCTCTTTTTTAAAAAATATTTTATTTCCCCACCCAAATTACATGCTAAAACAATTTTTAACATTTAAAAATGTTTTGAGTTCCAAATTCAAATATTGTCCCCAAGACAGTAATCCAAAATATGTTATATATATCCATCAAATCCATCATTCTTACCATTACACAAAGATGCCCTCTCCACAATATCCATGATTTTATTTATATAGATATTCCACTGGTTAAAACTTCAACCCTGTCATGCCAAATCCTGCACAGAGAATCAATTTAAACTATTGGAGACCTTCTTTCTTTTTGGGAGTTTTTCTAACTCCAGGCCTGGGACTCTACCCACTGCACCAA
Source organism: Dromiciops gliroides (assembly GCF_019393635.1). NCBI lineage: Eukaryota > Metazoa > Chordata > Mammalia > Microbiotheria > Microbiotheriidae > Dromiciops > Dromiciops gliroides. Next base: position 517,024,975 of record NC_057862.1, read on the forward strand.
CCAGCTTGCCAAGGCCAGTAACAGGTTAAATCTACTCCCTCACAAAAATATCTCCAAATTGCTCAAGATTGCCTGCCAAATAGTATTCCAGTACCTTAGTCTGGCACTGTCAACTCTCCATGCTCTGAATCTGGTCTACCTTAATTCTGTAGATTTATGGACACATGCTCTTGGATTTAGAGATGGGGAGGACCTTAAGAAGCAATCTAGTTCAACCCTTGGATTTTAAAGCTAAGGAAACAGATGTTAAATAGCTTGCCTAAGGTCACCCAGGTATAGGGATCAGAAGTAGAATTGGAACCCAGGTTTGATGACTCTTGACCAATATTATTTTCTACTGTGCCAATCTCTAAACTACTGTCTCCTATATGTCTTCACATTACTAAAGGGATTGTATAAGCACACCCTGTCCCTTGATGTCTAAGTGTCTTTGTTTACTTTGACCCCTAAGCTCAAAATGTTTTTCTGAAAGTCTACCTATAGAAACTCTACCCATCTCTCAAGGCCCAACTCAAATTCCACCTTCTCCAAGTAGTCTTCCTTAACTGACTGACCTTCCTCAGACTAGACAGAAGTGTTTTTTTCCTTCTGAATTCTCATAGCACTTTACCTATCTTAAGCACAAAACAATATCATATTTTATATTATATTGCATGTATCCTTATCTCCTCTATCAGCTGGTATTTTCCTTGACTACAAATACTATCTTTTAAAATATTTATATCCCTAATAATAAGCATAGTGCCTTAGACATCAGTTAATTACCAAGGGTTTACTAAGCATTTGCTTCTTGCCAGGGACTGATAATAGAATGACAATACTGAACCAGTCCCATCCTCAATGATATTACATTATATTGGGAATGGTACCATGGACATACAGTAAATATGTATATGTAAAAACTACAAAAGAAATCCATTGTAATGAATATTGGGGAATGTAGTAGGATCTTCAAATATTGGGATAAGATGCATTTAGAAGGTAGCACATGAGCTGAGTCCTGAGATACATTATGGATTCTTAGAGGTGAATATAGTGACAGGATCTATTCCAGACAAGGGGGTTTTCTGGCTAGTGGCACACATGGTGTCCTGTGTTGTGAGAAACAAAGAGAAACTAGTTTAACTGAATTGTAGAATGTATGAAGAGATTGAACTCTGTATTTAGGCTGGAAAGTTACTTTGTGGTCAAATTGAGAGGTGATTTATTTTAAACAAAGAAGTTTGTATTTAATGCCAGAAGAAATGGGGAGCCACTGGCATTTACTGAGTAGGAGAGAGACATACTAAGACCTGTGCTATAGCAATGAAATCACAGGTCAACTTACTATCTTGTTTTGCTTCTTATGACAAACTTGTGAGGTGAGTTATTGCAAGTATGAAGATTGACATTTCTTAGATAAATAAATTAAGACTCCAGTGGATAAGATAATTTTACCAGTTCCCATGACTAGAAAGTAGGCATGCTGGAATTGGAATCCCAATATTCTTTTTCCACCTTGGGTTCTTTTCATTATAACACAATACCATATTTATTGAAAGAAAAATAAAAAAAAATGAATTATCTTATGTTTAGGGCTAAACCCTATGAACAATGATTCGGAGTTACACCATAAAATTTCTTCTTCTAAGTGTGTGTAAACAAAGATTCTGAAACATTCTTTTACTTCTTTCCATAGGGTATGGCGACTTAAGGGAAAATTTTCGATGTAGACTGATTGGGGGCATTTGTGTGAAAGGAGTTTGTAGAAATCCTGTTTTAAAACTTGGTACCTGTACTAAAGTGAAATTGAAGACTTGTTGCATAAGAGAACGTTCTATTGGCTGATGTGGGGAAGTTTTGGAGGTATTGAAGATTAAGAGGGTAGAAGATGGGAGAGGTTGAAATTAAACTTTTCCCATACTTATTTTAATAAAGGAAATCACTTTTGGAAAGTGTGCTTTCTAAGGCAGAAATGATTCCTAGGTCATTGCTCATTTGAAGAGGTGAAATATAAGTATTGTAAACTATAATCAAAAATTTATTCTCTTGTATGAAGGAGAGGCATTTTGTGCTAATGGATAGAGTTCACAATGAAGTCAAGTGGACTTGGCTTCAAGTCCCATCTCTTGCACATATTTCCTATGGGACCCCAGACTAGTTATCCTCCCCTTATCTCACTCAATACTTCTTCCAGATCCAGAATGTCATTGTTAGAATATTTCCTCTCCTGGTAGATTATAATCATTTTACACCAAGGTACATGACCTTCAAAGGTTCTTTTAGCTAAAATAATTCACTTCTTGTTCTGTAGCAGTGAACTTCTTAGTACTAAGGTAAGCTGATCCACAGGGGCAGACACACAATCCATCATTGGGTTCACACTCAAAGCCTCTCTGGCTTTGTAGAATATTCTGTAGGTTGCAGCCTACTATCAAAGCCTTAAAAACCTCAGGGCTACTTCTACTATCCTCATGAGGCATCAGAGAAGTAGTGGCACAGGGGTTGATATCTAAACTATGTAGGAAAAAGCAGAGAAAGAGAGCTCTAAAAAATCTTGTTCTTGAATAACAGTGCTAAAGTTTTCAATAAAATCTTGCCAAAGTGTCTACTACAATATATTATTAAAATTACTCACTATAACTCAAGATGAAATATGCTACCTACCTTCAAAAAGAGAACTTATAAACTCTGAGTATAGATTGAAACATTTCCCCCCCCCCACTTAATTTTTCTTGCTTTTCCCTTCACAGAATGGCTAATGTGGAAATGTTTTGCATGACTTCAATATCTATTATGTGAATGGTTGTGGTACAAGAAGGGAGAGAATTTGGATCTGAAAATTAAAAAAAAAATTTAAAAAGTTAACAACCAACTTGAATTTAAATCTAGGATACAAAAATGGAAGAGCATTATGAAAAATAACATAATTTCTGTGTTTTAATGTTTGAGTAATTACCAAAACAAGTAGGACTACAAGGTTATATCATCAGATGCAAAAAGCCTTCAAATATTCTGTATTCATGTATATCTAAAGGTATAAGCATGTAAAGACCTTTGTTTAATATCACAAAAAGTATGCATCTACAAACAAAAGCTGGTACCATCTGTATGAGTAAAATACTTGAAGCTTTTCCTTTAAGTACACACATAAAGTGAGAAATTCTAAGACAGGCTGACCAGGTCCAGGGAAGCCCTAGAGTTGTTTTTTTTAATTTATTTTCGATTTTTTTTAGTGAGGCAATTGGGGTTAAGTGACTTGTCCAGGGTCACACAGCTAGTAAATATCTGAGGCCGGATTTGAACTCAGGTCCTTCTGAATCCACAGCCAGTGCTTCATCCACTGTGCCACCTAGCTGCCTCTGAAACCCTAGAGTTTTAAGTACAATGACAACAACCAACAGGAGTTGGTAGCCCCAACAGAAGGAAATAATATACAATTTTAAAGAATTATTGATTGTAGATTGTGTATTCATGTATAATTTAATTTAATGTTTTCTTTGTTATTTAGTTAACTTTAACTTTTTAGAACCTTGCATTCTATTGAGGAAGCATCACTCTGCAGCTGGCAATAAGAAATAAATTATGTTTAATTGTTTCCCCATTAAATATATGTTGATCCTAACTATGATGAAAATGTATATTTATAGTCAGAAAACCCCTGGACTTGTAGCCAGCAGATATCTTGGTTTCTACTCTTATACCAGAAATAAATAATTTCCCCTTTTTGGACCTCAGTTCCATTTTTCATAAAATGAAGGTGCCTGATCCGATGGCCTTTAAGCTTCTTTTTATGTCTAACTCAAGGACTTTAGGGATCATTTAGTCTAATCACTTAATTCACTAATGAAGACACTCAGACCAAGGGAAGTTTAGGGACAGTTAAGAATTAATAAATTAGAAATCCAAAACAATCCAAATCTAGTGTTCTTTCAGATAGTTGATCCTATAGTGCTAGTTTCCCACTCTATTCCCCTCTTAGAGGCTCCTTAGTTGAGATATTTTTCATTATAATTTCTTTAATTGGGCAAGGATTTTTAATGGTGCCTGATCCAGCTGCCTACAGAAAAGTTGGTCACATAATATAGCAGTGGGAGCTCTTTAAGAAAAAATGGCTTTGAAGGTTGGACTCCTGCTCTCAATCTTTATTTCCTCTCAGCTAAGGTAAGATTAGATTAATTTGGGGCAGCTAGATGGCGCAGTGGATAGAGCACTGGCCCTGGAGTCAGGAGTACCTGAGTTCAAATCCGGCCTCAGACACTTAATACTTACTAGCTGTGTGACCCTGGGCAAGTCACTTAACCCCAATTGCCTCACTAAAAAAAGAGATTAGATTCATTTTCCCCCTAGGAGTGAGAGAGTTTAAAACTAACTTTAAGTTTTAGGTTCAGTTTCCCCCCTGGAGTGGGGAAGTTTAGGGTTACATTTTAGTTTCCGATAACATTTTCCTTCAGGGGTGAAGTATTATGGGTTCCAGTAGTAGCCAAATACTGGTAGGTTCCTTCTTGGATAGACTTTTGATAGCTTGAAACCAGAGGATTCTCCTGATAGTTACAGTAATGACTAAATAGTGCACAATTGAATCATGTGACATCTGACATAAATCTGAAAGAGATTCAACTGGTAATTGTTTTTTGGCCCCAATTCAGTTCTTTTTATTATTGCAAATAAAAAAAAATTAAGGATACTGAGTATGTTTTGGTCTTATTGCTTTGTCTGCATTTTTTTCTTTGTAAAATGTAAGAAATGCTTTTTCTTGTGTTGTGTTTAGTGTTTGCAGATTCTGCTACCTTGAAAGACTTTTAAAGGGGAAATGCAGCTAGCCAAAACAACTGCTAAAAAAGTTGCAGGCAAAAATTTTAGAATTCTGGGGAAGTTAAATGAAGTTTCATTCTTTAAAAAATTTTTTTAAATAAAGTATTTTATTTTTTTCCTGTTACATGTAAAGATAGTTCTCAACTTTTGTTTATACAAGCTTTCCAATTTCAGATTTTTCTCCCTCCCTCCTCTTCCTCCTCCCTCCCCTAGAAAGCAGGTAATCTGATATAGGTTATATATAGAAGTTTCATTCTTGAAGTAGTTCTCCCAGATGGTAAACTCTGTCCCAGTAAGCAGGAATAATTTCCACTTTAGGCTTTGAGAGGGAACTGATGCAAAGTGAAATAACCAGAACCAAGGGAACATTGTACACAACAACAGCAATATTGTACAATGATCAGCTGTAAGTTACTTAGCTATTCTAAGCAATATAATAATCCAAAAGAATTCTTAAGGACTAATAATGACTGACTCCCTCTCTCATGAGTTAAAAGGAGAAACTGAGGGAATTAAATTGGCAAGTAGGAATGGAAATTGAGTGAATCACACACTGTCTTATGACTCAATTCTGGATCTAGCCCACTTTTCTTTCTATTCAGTTATGGGTCTAGTCCCATTTCTGTCTTGTGAAAAAAACTTTATTAAATTGTAGGAATTGTGAGAAAACCTTTATCCATTGTTTAAACCTAGTTCTGCATGGGCTGGGAAGCTGGACCACCACTATCTTCTGATCAGAGTCCCTTAACTAAGGAACAACATTATGCTGACCAGAAACACAGTTAGATCTGAAGATTGATACAGAGTTTTCTCACAATTATACATCTCAAGCAACCCAAATGTCTTATCTAAAAACTGACCCAGTACTGATCAATCAGTTATTGTTTCTTTGATTGAATACAATCACTTTGAGAGGATAGGGTTAGGACATTTTTTTTTAAATTTCAGGGAATTGCAGCTGTTTGTTCTCCCTCCCAACTTGGAAAGTCCCTAATATTTCCTCCAATTAGAAATCAGATTACCTATTTTTATATTCTGGTTAATATTAATAAACTGATCTTATTTGATGATTTTTAATGCATAAAATCTGTCTTCTCCTGTATTTGGGGGCCAGTGCCAAAGTTGAGGGGCCTGGTCTGTATCTGTTCACATGCATTGCTTTTTTTTGAAAAATTTAATTTCCTTCTTTGATTTATTAAGGAATTTTTTTGGGGGGTAGGGCAAGGAGGATTAAGTGACTTGCCCAGGATCACACAGATAGTAAATGTCAAGTGTCTGAGGCCAGATTTGAACTCAAGTCCTCCTGAATTCAGGGCCAGTGCTTTATCGACTGCACCATCTAGCTGCCGCGCATGTAGTGCTTATTAAATGAATATTCTCAAAAGCTCAAACCTTTGTTTGCTCAGTCATTTCAATTTTCAACTGCCACATTACATCCATAAATCCTATTGTGCCAATATTCTCTGTTCTGTCACCTAGAACTCCTCGCCACCCACTTCATTCATATCCCAAAATGTTTAATGTTTTATTTCAGGAATTGAAGAAATACACCATAGTGACAAGTGTTTTGTCAGGCTGTTTTTATCTGAGAGCCCATTTATTGAAACAATGTCCATTGATTATTATGATTATAATATCAAGCATTTATATAGAACTTTATGTTTTTCAAAATGTTGTATGCACATTATCTCATTTGATTATACTAAAAACTCTGTGAGGTGGGTGCTATTATTATCCACATATTGGCGATAATACATACAGGTGAATACACTGAAACTGAGAAAAAAATAAGTGACTTGCCCAGGGTCATACTCTTCATAAGTGTCTAAGATTGAATTTGAACTTAGATCTTCTTGATTCCTATTGCTAGGTCCTGGGACTTCAAAAAGGAAATAAAACAAAGTTAAAGTCAATGCAAAATAAAGGAAGTGATGGACAGAATGGGGTGCAATATCAATTGAGCGAACCAGGTGATCAAGAAAGACCTCATGTAGGAGGTACCTACCAATTGAGCTAAGTGTGTAATTTAAGATTCTAAATGTGGATTCTAATCTGTTCCCCCAGTTTGGGGGAAACTGACTAAAAATCACTGATAAAACGAGTTTAGGTTTTTAAAAGGGTTTATTGGAAAATAGAAAGAAAAAGATTGAGAACAGAATTCTAACAGCCTGGCATTCGTATCTTTCCTCAAATTTCCTGTGAAGTCCTCTACCGCCACCACCATCAAGTCAGGAAGCCAAAAGGCCCAGCGCTCTCTGCGCAGGCTCCCTTTCCTCCTTCCTGTCTCCTCCCAGACCATAGGAGGCTCCTTAAGTTGATTGGCTGGTAGCCTTGATAGACAGCACCCATGAGCAAACGTCATTTCCTGACGCCAAGGAAAAGCCACAATGCCTCTGAGGCATTTTCCTCATGGTGGAGCTTTCCCACAGCAAGTCTCCAGTAGGTGGCGTCATTCCAATCATTACATAAGTTTTGAAGTAAATTAGAGATTCTAAGGGGCAGAGATGGAGAAGGGTGTTTCAAGCACAGGAAACAGCTTGTGCAATACCATGCATATGGGAGATGGAATGTTATGTGTGAGGAACAGTAAATAAGCAAGATTGAGTGTACTATAAACTACCTGAGGAAAACAAAAACCTGGAAAGGAAGGCTCAATAAGATGGGAAGTTGATGAAATCAGAAAGTGTCATCATCCTCTAGACCATTAAATGGCTATTTGAAGTACTGAGCTCTAGTTCAATGACCTCTGTGGAGCTCTTCTACAAAGTTGCAGAAGTCCCATGCCCCCATTTTGTGTAACAATAGAATAGTAAACAATTAAAAGCCATCCTTTCTCTAGAGGATGGGAGTCCATAAGAAACACTGAATCCCCATCCCTCCACTCTCAATCTTAATCTGAATTTTAGCCATGCATAATGCTTAGGACACACTGATGAAGAGTGACTTGTCCTTTGCCTAAGCCTCCTTGGGATGCCTCTTTTCTGTGTTTATCTTACATCTATGATGAAGATTCAATTGGAGTGGAAGAAAGAAGACCTAAAGAATATGAAGAGGGAAAGAAATAGGGTTATGAAAGAAGCAAAAATGTGCAAATTATGAGTTATCTAGGAGGAAACCTGACTAATAGGGGGATAATATGGTTCACTAAAGCTGAATGTGAAGGACTGTTATTCTTTCCATATAAGGGTGGGGTTTCTATCTCTACCCAATTAATGTAATCACAGGAGTCTCAGAGCTCTCTTTTGAATCAACCAAAAGCTTTAAATTTTACAAAATTATATATGTGTGTATATGCATGCATGTGTGATAAAATAATGGAATTTAGCAGATGCCCAGAGGTCCCACCTGATTGATTTAGTATTGTTTGAATTGGGTGAGAATGAGAAACTGACTAAGTACCTACTTGGGGATGATTAGATTGTAGCCACACCTGGCTGGCCCTGAGTAGGGGCTTCTCAGAAGTTGAACCTAGTTAAGGTTAATTAAATTGAGACCACATGTGGCCAACCCTGAGTAGAGTGTGTTCTCAGAGGCTGTGGACTGTGACATCAACAAGAGGCCACACTCGACCAATCAACTTGAAGAACCTCCCATTTTGGGGAGGAAGACAGGAAGTAGGAAGCTGAGGCTGGCTGACTGGATTGGTTTCTTTTTTGGTTTGAGACATTGGCTTGGTGGCAGAACTTCATGTGGGTTGCTAGGAAAGCCAGGATTTCCATGCTATAAGGAATCTGTTATCAATCTTTCTCTCTCTCTTCACTATCTTATGATATATTTTTTAATAAATCCTTAAAAGCCTAAACTCTTTCTGAATTTATCAGTGATTTTAGCCAGTTTCCCCCCAAAACTGGGGGGGGGCAGATTATAACCAACACATATGTGTGTGTGTGTATATGTATATATATATATATATATATATATATATATACACATACATACATGTTATCTCACTTGTTCATTTATAAAACCCTGTGCCATAGGTATTATTATTATTATCCTCATATTATAGGTGAGGAAACTAAAACTGAGAAAAGATAAGTGGCTTGCTCAGGGGCAAAAAGTATAAATACATCCTTAGTCAATTTGAAATGATCATAAGTGTTTTGGACAATTGAATGGAAGTAGATGATGTCATACACATAATATCTTTATTGGCTTAAAGAATCAAATTCACCTATGTATAAGGCAGCAAGTCAGTTTGCAAATCAAACCTTCTAGCAATAGACTACTGAGATGATGGTTGAATCTAGAAGGGAAGAATTTCTGAGAGGGAATTACTTCTAATATGGGAAAGAAGTAGAAAGAGAATCTTTCCCTCTTCTACCAATCCTGTCTGCCTACTCCTACCATTTACCAGATGAGAACCAAGTGAACTTTGAAAGGTCAGATGATCTGGAGTTTCCATCAAGGTTGGTAGCAGGATACACAACAGGACAGAAACACGTCTGGTAACCATGAGCTGTGAGTTCTCCCCTTGGCCACATTTGGTCTTGTCATTTGTATATACTCTATTAGGAAACACATGTATATAAAGAGGGAATGGGCCCTAGTTTGGAAACCTTTTTCTGAAACCATTTTACTTGATAGACCCAGTAAGTAAGTAACTTTTCTAAAATTTCTGCTAATACCTTTTCTTAAATACCCTTTCTAAAAATTTCAACTGACAGTCAATGAAGAATGCAATGGTAAGAAATCCTAACAATCTCAGAGTTAATCCTTACATCCATGAGGGGGAAAGTAGTCATCAACCTTTTGGGACTAAGCCTGACTCCAAATGGGAGTTATAGAAGTGTTTTGGGGAAGGGATGCTATATTTCGAAGTGGGTGGAAGAAGAAGGGTAATATTAAGCACATTGGGACTCTTCACAAACCTCTGTTAAAAAGTCAAAGTGTGGCTTTGCAAGCCAGAAGCTGCAGATTCTACTACATTATCCCAGCTCTCTACTTCTACTATTTGGGATTCAACTCAGAAAAACAACAGCAGCAGTAGCGACAACAACAACAACAACAATAACAACAACAAGACATTCCATTAAACTCTTCTTCCAGAGTAAACTGGTCTACTTCCTACTACTATACTTCTATTTCTTGAGTTTGGGCTTGAATCTTTGCCTTCCAGAGCTTTAAGGATTTAAGCTCTTCCCCATTTCTGTTCATTCAACCCTTCCCTGGGGTAGATTGTTCTTTACAGAAATACAAGGAATCTGTCCCACTCATTTCCTTCCAGTCTCCAACACTTTGATTACTTATCCATGGCTATTTCCTTGTTCTTATTATTGGCTATTAATGATGGTGGTAGATAATAAGGGCTGTTATTGCTGCTGGACCTAGAAAAGGGCATTTATATGCTTTTGGTACATGTAACCTGTTTGGGTTACCACCCATTGAAGGTTCAAACTTTCATTGAACACATGCACTCAATCAAACAACAAACATTTATTAATGGCATACTCTATTTCAGGTACTCTGCTAGATGCTCTAGATACAAAGGTAAAAATGAAACAAGTCCTATGGTCAAAGTACTTAGAGAACCATAGCAATTAGAGATAGAAGAGGGTTTTCTCTAACTTCTTCACTTTCCAGATAAGGTAATTACAGGCAGTGGCTTACCACACAATAAATAGTGGAGTCAGAATTCAAACCTGGGTTCTCTTACTCAAATCTAGTTCTCTTGGCCTGACTTAGAATAAATATTTGTATTCTATGAAAAGCAATATTTCATGGCATAAAAATACATTCACTAATAAAACTTCTCATAAAGAATTGCTCCTCCCTCCATCTATTATACCTGAGGTATTTATCTACCTGGGCTATCTGATCCTATTTTTCAGTGTTAATGCCAGTATGTCAAGACTGGGAAGATGTTCAGATGGTAGGTCTGGCAGAACATAAGAGCAGGATGACTGGAGTGTGTGTGCATATAAAAGAAGAATCATGGACATTATTTGGAATTAGATCATAGGGCACCGAAAGTAAGAAAAAGACATTGAAAAAGGGAGACCTGATAGAAGAGAGAGAAAATGCTTTCCCTTTTTTATTTTGAAAAGAGCAGTACAATGAGAGAGGACATTCATATACCTATAAGGGGCTAAAATTCTAGCTATGATGTCTAAAATCTAATGAGTGGTCACCTTAAATTAGAAAATGTATAGACCAATCTTTGGGCATTAAGTATTTATTAAAGTATATTAGGGATTTATAAAGAGAAACATGTGGATCAAGTCTGAAATTTTGCTTGCTCTCCCTATCCTGACTGTCTCTTGCTCCCCAGCTGAAATCTTCCCCCCCCAAAAAGGTCCACACTTCCGTGGCTTCTCCCCGAACCCCCTGTGAAACAGAAAAAAGGGCGGTCCACACATACACAGCTCCAAGCCAATTGGCTGGCAACCTTGATTGACAGGACCCATGAGCAAATATCACTTCCTGATGCCGAACTGACCCTTGAAACCCCAGAAAAGGTCACTTCTGGATGCTAAAGTCACATGCTTTCTCCTCATGGCAGAGCTTCCCTGCAATATTTCTCCCAGAAGGGGGTGTCATTTCAATTCTCACATACTGTAAGACTTAGCTAAATTATTGATGACTTTTGCTGAACAGGCCTTTATGCTTTTTCATTTTCTTTTTAAAAATTTTTAGTCATAAATGCTGGTTTTCTGGGGAGGGGACTGTGTAAGAACATATTTGATAGAGAGTGATGTAAAACCAAAAGATATCAATAAGCATTTTAATCGCAAAGGAGAGAGTAAACAAGAGAAAGAAATAGAAAAAAAAATAGCAACAGAAAAAGAAGCAAGAAATTGATTAATAGAAAGTGGGCAAAAGAATAAGATGCCAAAATAAAACAATGAATTATAGACACATATGGAGACACATATAGATAAGAAAGGACACACAGAGACAAAGGCTAGAAGGGAAACATAAGCAAAAACAGAATCAAATAGACAAGAGAAAACAAGGAGACAGGATGAAAACTGAAGTAAAAAAGGACAAAAACATAGACGCTAAAGAAAAAAAGAGGAAATGCATTTATGAGACACAGAATTTTTAATATCAATCAGTGACCTAGTATTTGGTGCCATTTCCAGAAAGGTGTGCCAGCCTGATCAGAGGAACTGTCACAAGCAGAATTACCAGGCTTGTATATTTGGGTACCATTAACTTCCATACAGACAACACTGTTAATATTTGTAGAAGGTGAAACCTTGACAAAGAAATTTATGAGTATAAAACTTGTAGATATTTAATGGATAAGAAAGTTCTGAACATTTTCCTTCTGAGCCAGGAAGGCTCAGTAAACTTGGCCTCAGACATAAAGGTTGGAGTTCCAAGATTTGTGTTAAAAAGACTAAAGAAACCAACAGGTGGAAGATGTCAAGATAACACATATATTCTATTCATAATGTTCTCTCCATTATGTGTCCACATCTGGACCATGTATATCAGTACCTAATCCCTCCTTCTTGGATGATAAAGGTGAAGCCTCATCTGCATCTCCCCAGTAGTTTAGTTGTTTGTATAATATTTCACTGGGGCTACCAAGACAGCAAATACAGACCTTTTCAGAATCTCCATCTGGTGTCTTCTTTGGGTACAAAGGAGAGGGGATGGATCCCTGTGACTATATCTCCACCTCATTCCTACTGGACTCAACCTGAACTAAGAATATGGGGACACTGAATTATCTCATTTATTAATGCAATTAGTATCTAGAATCTTGATGAGAGGCATACTCTGTACAGAGAAGAAATCTGTTTGTGGTTCTCTTTCTGGTTTCATTCTTAATTGTCCTCAGGATATTTTACTTAGTTCCCTTGTCAAGATTTTTTATTTTTGAAAAATTGAATTTACTCTCCGCTGATTTTATTTTATGAAATGAAACTGCTCATAATTTCCCATCATCCTTAATAAAACTTGGGGAACAAAAATATAATTTACACAATTGTTTCCCTTTGCTTCTATATATTTCTAATTGGCAAGTAAGTCAAGTGCTTATTGACTCAGGTGCTTTTTAGGCTGCTTTGATCTCCTTGGATCTCCTTGTTATGGCAATTAATTTATATTGGCTAAAGAAAGAAATGATTGTAATTTGTGTTGACCTTTCTTCCATCCAAATCCATTTTGTCCTATATCAATAGCTTGTTTAAATGATCAGATTGTAGGTAATTATTTTTATTTGACAACCATATCCCCTCATCTTTTATTCTTTCCAGAGTGGTCTGACCACAAAGAAACAGATGACTTGAGTATAACAGTGGCTTCTATCCTGAACCATTTCCTGGACCTTAAAATTTAATCAATTAAATTTTTTTGATGTTACTTGGTGTTTACTATGTTGAGTTTCTTATGTTTTCATGAAGAGTATTCATGATACAAATACATGAAATTAATCTCTATTCTGTATCTGGCCTTCTCTGTTCTTGTTCCTGATCTATATTTTTGACATTTTTTGGTGTCTGCACCTGTTCTCACCTTTACATAAAAGCCACCAAGTATATAAACAGATGATCATGTAATTTGATGAGTCTTATCAAGTTCATAACAGAATTTTTCTACCTCTTCATCATTTGAAACATGTTGGGACTGTTACAATTTTTTTTTATGGTGATCTTTCAGGAAATGCATGTAATGAAGATTGCAATACAATATGATTCAGTGTCCCATGGAATTGTGTTTCTTTTTGCCTTTGACCTCATGATAAATAATTTCACCAATTTCTCTATTTGATTCTCCAAAGACAACCAAAGAGCCATTTTGTTATATTACTGTCTTATGGTTTCATTTAAAATGCAAATGTCAAGATTAATATGAACCTCTTCCTCTGGTAACAGGGTACCATTCAGTAATTAGATAAGGACCTCACATTTAGCCCACTCATAGTTAAGTTTATAGAAGGTTCTGAAAAATTTATGATTCTTACTCTAATTAAATTGCTCTTTTCCTACTCTGGTAACATTACAGAAGAGGAAGGGGATTAGAGAGAACTAAGGGACATTTTATATTTTCATTTAATTCACATATAGTCATGTAAAAAGTAGTCATCACCAGATGGTGAACCAAACTACTAGTCATGATCCTCTGTGTAAAGTACATTTTGTCTATTGACAGGATCATAACCACTGCCTTCCCAACATAGGCAAATCTATCAGAGTTTGTACTAGCCTTTGAGTACCCTGGATAACTTTCATGTAAGAATATTATGGAGTCGATTCCTAGGGTTTCTCAAAAGTCAGTTGTTAAAGTTTCAGCATGAGCATTTATGCCTCAGAATTGGCAAATGCTACAGATCAGGGGATAATGTCTTGTTTTATTAATTATTTGGAGTTAAGAAAGTGGTAGAAAAAATGTTCAGAATGAAGATCAAAATCAAAAGTGTTTCATGTTTATGGTTTTTAAAGTACCAGTTATCATTATTTTAAAAAATCTCAATTGTATTATTCATAATAAAGATTTAAAGTGTAATACTAGTTACCAGACAGCTGTTTAGTTTTACCAAAAAGGCAAATGTGGTACATAATTTTGATAGGATAAATCAAGAGTTTTAAATTCCATGTTGACCCCAGATACTCCCTTTATTTCTTGAACTCAAATGCAAACCCTCAACCCACACTTTCCTTCATGCCTGGGGATTCAGATATCAGCCTCCTGAATGCTGAAATTCTCTTTCCCTTATTTGACTGATTATTGTTGACATCCAGTGGTGTTGGTACACTGTAACACTAAAACCTTCTCTGCCTGGGACTGTCATCTATCACATGATGTCTCTTGACTGAACATTCCCTTTGTTTAAGGTATCAGTTTCTATAAAATGGTTTGGTGCTCTATTAAATTTATTCAGAAAGAGGGAAATCTAGCTTTAAGACACATCATAAAGTACAAGTTGCAGGCATTTTGGCATACATAACTTGAAAATCGAGATTAATGTGATGAAGCTTGGCTCAATTTGTCCTTGTGGCAAACAAACCTCTGTTCACAAATACCAACTTTGGGGATCTGGATCAGAGTTAAGTGGGCTTTCTTTTGTGGGGCAATGAGGGCTAAGTGACTTGCCCAGGGTCACTCAGCTAGTAAGTGTCAAGTGTCTGAGGTCATATTCGAGCTCAGGTCCTCCTGAATCCAGGGCCAGTGTGCCATCTAACTGCCCAAGTAGGCTTTTTTAATAGCATAAAAAAACAGCTCAACTGAGGACTCCCAAACAGCAGGATCAATATGTAAAAACTGCCCTCATGTGGCAGCAGTTGCCCCTCTTTGTGAGCCTGCTGACTCAGGGAAGGCACTTGAAGGGCCTCTCTAGTGGCTGAAATTTTAATTCATTCAAACTTGAGCATGGCAAATGTAAGAACACATGTCTTTCTTCTAATCTGGCATCATATGGAATTGTAAGGCACTGATCTAAGATTGCTTCTCTTCTGAGCTATAGTGAGAAAGGCCAGTTCCCATGCTCATATTACAAAGTCCTCCAGGACCATGAGGGGTGTTCAGTACCTGAGGGAACATTTTCAAAGGCCCTGCCCACACTATGACTCCTTATGTTCTAATAAAACTTTGGAGAGGGTGCAGGATTGAGGACTTAAGTCTCTAGGAACCAAAGAGTCTCACCTAGAGCATTCCTTTCTCCTAAATCCTATAACAATCTCAATCTATAACAAAGTCAATCTGAAATATTCACTTCTAAAGGCCCTGTTGCTAGAACAGGTTGGAAATGTGATTAAAATGGCATGGTTTTAGAAGAGTAAATAACAGGTGATTTTTAAGGTTAATAATTGCATTTTTATATTAATATTTTAACATTAATCAATCTGTTCACAAATCAGGCAATAAAAGTAGTAATTCAAAAAAATTACTTTTAAATTGAACCTAGCCATCTTTAGTAGTATTGAAATTTTATAGTTATGGCTATAAGGACATCCAGAAAGGCCAGTAAGAAGAGATCAATTTTGCCTTTGTTGAAGTATTTCAAGAGGAAAAAGTTTGCTCAGTCTACTTTGGCCTGGCTCTTGGGGGAGGGGGGAAGGGTCATTAGATCCCGTTGGCACCTCTCATCTTTAAACCCTTTATTAGTCATGATTAGGGATGGGAGGTGTCAAACATTCCTCCTCCCCCATTATATGTAGCCATTTTTCTGTTACCAACTCCTCCAACAGACAAAAAGTTTTGAGTGAAATGTATGATGGTATAATAGCTGGTAACCCTACCACTAGAGGAAACCACTGGAATTTTCCTCTATCATCCTTTTAATAGGCTTATTGTAATTAGAAAACACATATAGGGCCATGGGTTTTTCTCTCTGGTTTATGTACCATATTATTTCATGTGCCTTTCCCAAAGACTATTGGAAGCACAGAACCAAAAATCTCTTCTTGTATCACCTTGGAATTGAATTTAACATGAGTAAAGAGAGTTGGGGCTATGTATCCTGTAGCCTCATCCATCTCTTCTCCAAAAGTTATGTTTTTGTCCTTCAAGTAGATTTGTCACCCTTTTAAAATGAAGTTTGATGATCCTTTTGTAATTAAGAGATTTTTAGGGGGCAGCTAGGTGGCACAGTGAATAGAGCACCAGCCCTGGATTCAGGAGGACCTGAGTTCAAATCTGGCCTCAGACACTTTACACACTTACTAGCTGTGTGACCCTGGGCAACTCACTTAACCCCAATTGCCTTACAAAAGAAAGAGATTTTTAAAATGTCTTCACCATAGAATTCCTTCATAATTTCCTTATACTTATTCACAATCTAACTTTGGAGGGATGGCTCAAAGAACATATAGACTGGAGCTAAGCAGGGCTGACCACAATTCATGTACTTCTCCCAGCCGATAAATCTGCAAGCAACATTAAGATTATAATCTTTATCAAGATTACACAAACTCTTCTTTCTGAACTTGAGTCACAAGAGTCAAATGCTTAGCAGCAGCTTCCGTGAAAATCTTAGTGATTCTGGCACTTCCATTATAGAGAATATGGTCAAATCTTTGCTTCAGAAGTTCCATGTCTCCTTATTGCCATCATTAAATAACAGAGTACAGCTCCTTGTCTAAAGGACAAGGGGAGATCTTGGCCAAGAGCATGTTTGTCTCTTCACTAAATTCTGATGGATTCACTGTGACAGCATTTCCTGCTTCAATAGATCCTGTTAATTACTGGATACTTAGGGAATCCTAAATATGGGTTCCAAATCCCAATAACAAAGACCACTCCAAGAGGCTCTGAGTGAACATAGGCCTCATTCATTATTGTCAGGATACTCTTCTTAGTTGTCTCTGTGGCAACCCATTCAGAAAGTCTCTTTTACATGATCAAGTTCCCCAAGAATACCAATAACTTCTTGATTATCTACATTGAATTGACTCTTGCACAGGTCCTACGCCAGCACTGCCAAGATCTCCTTTTGGAGCTCCTGCAGCATCCTCTGCAGGGCCTGCAGCTGCCAGAGGAGGAAGTGCAGCGCAATTGAATATTCTGTTTGGAAGATGCCCAAGGCTTGCCACACTGAAAGATTGCTTCATGGGGCTGGAGTCAGGGCCAGGGGCAGGGAGCTCTTACATTGGTGAAGGCCTATTCCCACCTCCTGGCCTTGCCTTGGCCCCACAATGTAAGTTATTAAACATTTACCAGCACACTTAACATAAGGAGTCCTTCAGACCTATATTTTCACTTTAGAGTAGAGGAAGGGAAATGGAAGAGACAGAATGGTATGCTAGAAATCACATATAACATCAGAAAGAGAAATTGCAAGCCTGGGATATAGAAAATACATACAAACTATAACTGTCTTCCTTAGATAAGCATTATTGTACCTAAAAATCCCAGTATGAATGGAAGCAGAGAAAGACTAGCAAGAAAGCACAAAAAAGTGACTCTTAAATTGATGATTCTATTAGGAAGGGACTTGGATTTAGAGGAAGAGCTTTCGGAGGGTGAAAACTACACAGCTTCCCAGGAAACTGAATAAGAAACAGTTCCTTATTTATTGATCAACAGATGGCACCTATTGTTTTAACTCTTTGTGGCCTCTTTTTGGGGTTTTCTTGGTAAAAATACTGGAGTGGTTTGACATTTCTTTCTTCAGCTCATCTTACAGATGAGGAAACTGAGGCAAATAGGGTTAGGTAACTTGCTCAGTGTCTCAGAGCTAGTTTGAGGCTCGATTTGAATTCAGGTCTTCTGGACTTAAGGTCCAATGTGCTCTATCCAAAGCACCACTTAGTTTACCCAGGTAACTAGTATGTCCTAAGGAAGAGGGTCCAGATCTGATTCATTCAGGAAAGAATAAGAGATGCAGGAACCAACCTTCCAGCTGAGGAAAGCATCAAGTGTAACTATTCCCATAGGTCAATAACTCCTTATATGTACTGAAAATATAAGGAGATAAAGTTACTCCTCTAGGAGAAATAAAATTTAGCAAACTATAAAAAGACACGATTAAACTGCTGATCTCAGCCACTGTTGTAAAGGCTTCTGTTTGTCCTTAGATAAGACACCTGAACTTCTCTCTTAATGATTACCCAACCTCAATATATTAGGAAAAAAGACTTCTTCATCAGTTCTAAAAGTATTTGGTTCCTTTCTCTTCTTTGCTGCCTCTGAAAAGATAGTGTTTTCCTATTCTGATAACAGATACTGCAACTTGCATTCCAAATATTTACCCAGATGTCACACAAATTGTCTCTGTGTGACCCTTTCTTCCCTTTTTGGTTACCCTTAATCTTCACATCTGTCTGCAGAGAAGGGTGTTACTTATCTATCCTAAAGTGCCACAAAATATTGCTTATTGGATATACAGCCTTTACAGAGGGGCAATTAGTTATAATGACACAAATTCTTTTTAAAGCAGGACTGATCCATTGTTGGGAGGAATCACTTTTCTGCATGTGGCTGGCTCCCTATACATACTAGCTTAGAATCAATACATTATTTTCTCTTCTATCAGACTTTCAAAATATTTTATTTCCAGTCTTGTGGATGAGTGAGATTCTCCTTGGGCTTTCCATGGAACCAGGCTAAGAAATTCCCCAACACATTGAGTATGGGAAATTGTAGCTCAAAACAATACATGCAGGAAGGAGCTGCCTGTAACAGAAGCTGTTTGTGGGCAAAACATTCAACTTGGTTCTGCTCATCCCAATCCATTTGCAGTCAGATGGAAGGAAATGTACATGACATGTACAGTTATTTAATATTTCACTCTATATTCTCTGTAGATTACTTGCATATTAAATGTGAAAATTCTGTTGGGTAATTTCCTAACCCCATAAATAGAGGGACCATTCAGTCTCCTAGGAAGTTTCATTCAGTCAGCTTTGGGTATATAGGAACTGAAAAAGATTGAGCCAAAGCAGACTGAGTCTGTCCTGACCTGATTTGGTCTCATTTGTCCTGGTCTCTCCTAAGTTGGCCTTAACTCACCTCTCCTATAATTCCCAGGTTCTAGCCATCCAGTCACCATGAAGATCCTCTATCGGGTGTTTATAATTCTCCTTGTGATCTTCTCCTATGCTGGCAGAGATAAGTTGCAGTATGGGTATCGGGGATGTGGGACTATTGATAGGAGGATGGGCTCAATCTTGAGAACCATTAGTTTTCTGACCTAACTGGCCTGAGATGAGGGCTGGGAACTCATTAACTCTGTGGAAGATAAAGGGAAAGCTGCCTCTACTTAGCCTAAAGAGCTCATTAGGAGAGCAGTTTTTATTTAGGTGGACAAATGCTGCATTTGAAAGTGGACTCCACTACTTCTCAAGGGAGCCATTCCACTCTGGGAGAGCTCTCTCTAATGGTTAGGAAGTTTTGGTTATGATTGAGCCTGCCATGGGCTTTTTGAAGCTTCTACCCAATTGTTCCCAAGTGCAACAAAGTATTTTGAAGATAAACTTATGCTCTCCTTAGCTCTATGGACATGTAGCATGCAGATTTGATGAAACAGACTCATTTCTCCTGAGTCCAAGTCTGTTGCTATTGTTACTTTGGGCATATTATCTACTTATTGCTCTTTGTACTGAGGTCTTCTGTGGCTTCTGAGTCATGCTAGTCTTTATCCACAAGCTCTGTGACTTCCTGCAAAATGGATAATTTTCAAATTTTCTTGCATAAAGTTTGTTTCTATATAGTTGTCTGCATGTTATTCCCCCCCCCCCTTATAGTGTGAGTTACTTGAGAGAAGGGACTGGCTTTTGCCTCTCCTTGTGTCCCTAGTTAAAAAGTTAGACAAGGGGGCAGCTAGGTGGCACAGTGGATAAAGCACAGGCCCTAGATTCAGGAGGACTTGACCTCAGACACTTGACAATAGCTGTGTGACCTTGGGCAAGTCGCTTAACCCTCATTGCCCTGCAAAAACCAAACCAAAACAAAAAAAGGTAGACAAAATGATTGCAGCAACCCTTTGAGATTGAAATACTCTACTTGATTTTCCTCTGTGTAAAATCAGCCTGGAGAGGTGAAAGGTCTATTAAGCTGTATCTACAAGGAATCTAGCTAAGCCCATTTTGATATCCAACAATTATAGCTAGCATTTATATAGCACTCAAAATTTTTCAAAGTGCTTTTCATTGGTGTTTGATCCCTCCATCATTTTTTTCCCTTTCCTCTCATCCAACTACTTGGCTGAGTATACCTATCTTAAGAGCTCATCTAACACTTTTGCCCCAAGAAGCGCCTTGACATTTCCTTTCCCACATGAGTCATGCTGTGAACAAAGAATCAGAACAAAAGTGAAAAAACCTCAAATAAAACCCACACTCAAAAAATAAATAGTATGGTTCATTCAGATCTCACAGTCCTTTCTATCCCCATTCAGTTTTCTCCACAGGTATATCATATATAACTTTTCTAAAATTCTATTCACCTCTTTAAGTTCTTTCTTATTTATTTTGTGGCTAGATTTATCTAGTTCTGAGAGGGGAAGGTTAAGATCCTCCACTAATACAGTTTTGCTGTCTATTTCCTCTTGTAACTCACTTAAGTTCTCCTCTAAGAATTTGGATGCTATACCACTTGGTGCATACATGTTTAGTTTCGATATTCATTTTCTATGGTACATTTTAGCAAGATATACTTTCCTTCCCTATATCTTTTAATTAGCTCTAATTTTGCTTTTGCTTTGTCCAAGAATTGCTACTCCTTCTTTTTTGACTTCAGCTGAAGCATAATATATTCTGCTCCAACCTTTTACCTTTATTCTGTGTATCTCTCTACTTCAAATGTGTTTCTTGTAAACAACACATTGGATTCTGGTTTTTAATCCACTCTGCTATCTGCTTCCATTTTAATTCATCCCATTCACATTCACAGTTATGATTACTAACTTTATATTACCCCCGTCCTATTTCCCCTGTTGTTTGTATTTTTTTTCTTCTTTTACCCTATTCCTCCTCACCAGTGTTTTGCTCTTGACCACTGCCTCCCTCAATCTGACCTTCCTTTTATTTCCCCTTTTCTTCTCTGCTTCTGCCCTCCCTTCTATCAGTGCTTCCCTCTTTTCCCCTTATCCTTTTACTTCCCCAAAGGGTAAGCTAAATTTCTTTATCCAAATGAGTGTGTATGTTATTCCCTCTTTGAACCAAATCTGATGAGAGAAAGTTTGAAACAATGCTCACCCCTCCCTTCTTTCCCTCTATTATAATAAGTATTTTTGCATCTCTTTATATGATGTAATTAACCGCATTCCACCTCCTCTTTCCTCTTGTCCCCATATATTCCCTTTTCACCCCTTAATTTTCTTTATATAATCACATCAAAGTCAATTTATATCTATACCCTCTGTGTATACACCTTCCATCTGCTCAAATAGAGTTCTCAAGAGTTATAAATATTATCTTCCCCTGTAGGGATTTAAACAGTTTAACTTTATTGAATAAGTTTTTTCCTGTTTACCTTTTTATATTTCTCTTAAGTCTTCTATGTGAAGACCAAATTTTCTGTTCAGTTCTGGTCTTTTCATCAGGAAACCTTGAAAGTCCCCTATTTTATTGAATGTACATCTTTTCCCCTTGAAAGATAATGTTTGGTTTTGCTGCGTAGTTGATTCTTGGTTACAATCCAAGTTACTTTGTCTTCTGGAATATCATATTCCAAGCCTCCCAATACTTTAATGTTGAAGCTGCCAGGTCCTGTGCAATCCTGACCGTGGTTCCATATTTAAATTGCTTCTTTCTGGCTGCTTGGAGTATTTTCTCCTTCACCTGATAATTCTGGAATTTGGCTACAATATTCCTTGGAGTTTTCCTTTTGGGGTCTCTTTCAGGAGGTGATTGGTGGAGTTTTTCAATGACAATCTTATCCTCTGATTCAACAACATTAGGGCAGTTCTCCTTGATAATATGGTGTTTAGACTTTTTTTGCTCATGACTTTCAGGTAGTCCAATAATTCCTAAATTATTTCTCCTGGATATATTTTCTAGGTCAGTTGTCTTTCCAATGAGGTATTTCACATTTTGTAGATAATTAAACTAAGTCTCAAATAGATAAAATAATTTTTATCAGTTCCCATAGCTAGAGTAGGCATCCTAGAATTGGAACCCCAATGTTCCATTTTCTTATCTCAGGTTCTTTTCATTACAACACAGTACCATATTTACTGAAAGAAAATTTCATAAAAATTAAATTAATTTATATTATGCTTAGGTCTAACCTCTCTGAACTGTGATTCAGAATTACAACATAACATCTCTTTTTTATTTGTCTATTAACAAATATTCTGAAATATTCTTTTACTTCTTTTCACAGGGTGTGGAGGATTTTTGGACAGTTTTGTATGTCTAATTAAAGGAGGCAGTTGTGAGGATGACGCTTGTGTTTTTCCTCTTGCTAAGATAGACACCTGCCACAAAAAGAAAAAGAACTGTTGCATTTATAAGCCAAAAGCTTCAAAAATTTTTTTGGAACAAAAAAAGACATAAGGAGGCTTTGGAGGAAAACTAAGAGTGTAGAAGACGGGAGATTTTGAAATCAAATTTTTCTCATTGTCATTTTAATAAACAAAATCACTTTTGGAAAGTTTGATTTCTATAGCAGAAATGATTCTTGGGTCATTGATCATGTGAAGAGGTGATCATGTGAAGAGGTGAAATGTCAATATTATAAACCATAATCAAGACTTTATATTGACTTCAATGAAAGAGAGACATTGCCTCCTAATGGATAAAAAGTACACATAGTAAAAGTCAAGAGGACTTGATTTAAAGTCCCATATTACCTATGGGACTATGGATTAATGAATATCTCCTTGTATTAGTCAATACTTCTTCCAGATCCAGAATTTCATTGTTGGGAGTTTTTCCTCTCCTGATAGATCATCATCTTTCCATGCCCAGGTACATGGCCTTTAATGATTGATCCACAGGGGCAGACATAGAATCCATAACTGGGTTCATACTTAAAGCCTCTCTGGCTTTGTAGGATATTTCATAGGTTGTAGCCTACTAGCAAAACCTTAAAAGACACAAGGCCATCCCAATGAAGTATCAGATCAGAAATGACATAGAGGTTGATATCTAAACCATGTAAGAAAAAGGAGAGATCTGAAAAAATTTCATTCTTGAATACTAGTGCTAAAATTTTCAGTAAAATCTTGCCAAAGAGTCTACTACATTATGTCATTAAAATTACTCTGCTCAGACTTCTGGGGTGGAGCCAAGATGGTGGAAGAAAGGCAGTGAGCTCTTGAAATCACAACATGATCACTCCAAAAAACATTCAAATAATTCTGTAGGACAATTCCTAGAGCAGCAAAATCCACAGAAGAATGTGCTGAGATCAGTTTTCAACCAAGTATGGCTTGTAAGGTTGGAAGGAGGGAGCTGCTGTGCTGAGACAGGAGTGGAACCCAACCCCACAGTCACCCTGACACAGATCCAGCAAGGCCTCACCAGAGAAAGAGACTCCCCCCCCCCCAAGCCTCTGAATCAGCTGCAGCACCAGTACCATCCAGAACTAAGCTCACAGTCTGGTGAGAGGTCTGAGCCCTTGGCAGGGGGAGACTACAGGCATCTATGCTGGTGCTGAGGCAGAACTTGGGGTTTTTACCACTGCTGGGAACCAGGAGGTAGGCTTGAGTAGCAGTGGCCCAGGATGGGGAGGGTCACAGGCTTGTTGAAGGTGACAACCACAGCATACAAAGCTGGTTGATTAGCAAGTTGGTCTGGGGTCATCTAGGACCAGGAAACAGGCCAGGATAGTGGAGAACCTGCTTCTCCTTAAATCATAGCCCCTGGGACCTTCTGAAGCTTGGGATACTGCAGCCTGGAAACAGTGCCCCACTTTAAGGAGCTAAAAGTCAACTAAAAGAAAGGCCAGATGAGCAGACAGAGAAAGGTGAGGACCATAGAAAGTTTCTTCAGTGACAAGGAAGATAAAGGTACACCCTCAGAGGAATATGTCAGTGTCAGGGTCCCATATCTAAAGCTTCCAAGAAAAAATATGAATTGGTCTCAGGCCATAGACGTGCTCAAAAAGGATTTTGAAGATAGAGTTAGAGAGGTGGAAGAAAAAATGGAAAGAGAAATAAGGGTGTTACAGGAAAGATGTGAGAAAAAAGTCAACAGCTTGAAAAGCCAAATGGAAAAGCTCTCTGATGAAAATAATTGCCTAAAAATTAGGATTGAACAAATGGAAGCTAGTGACTTTATAAGAAACCAAGACACAATAAAGCAAATCAAAATGAATAAAAAATAGAGGGCAATGTTAAATATATTCTTGGAAAAACTGCTGACCTGGAAAATAGATCCAGGAGAGATAATTTGAAAATTATTGGTCTACCTGAAAACCATGATAAAGGAAAGAGCTTAGACATCATCTTCCAAGAAATTGTCAGGGAAAACTGCCCTGATATTCTAGAAGCAGAAGGCAAAATAGAAATTGAAAGAATCCACTGATCACCTCCTGAAAGAGATCCCAAAAGGAAAACTCCCAGGAATATTATAGCCAAATTTCAGAGCTCCCAAGTCAAGGATAAAATATTGCAAGCTGCCAAAAAGAAATAATTCAAGTGCTGTGGAGCCCCAGTCAAGATAGAAAAAGATCTAGCAGCTTCTACATTAAAGGATCAGAGGGCATGGAATATGATATTACAGAAGGCAAAGGAATTGGGATTACAACCAAGAGTCACATATCCAGCAAAACTAATATAATCTTTCAGAGGAAAAAATGGGACTTCATTTAAAAAGTGGACTTTAAGATATTTGTGATGAAAAGACGTGAACTGAATGGAAAATTTGACTTTAAAATACAAGACCCTAGAAAACCATAAAAAATTGGAGTTGGGGAATATACTTGAGGTTGTGCAGTGGGTGACTATCTTATGTCTGAGGCTGGGGTCCCCCTGGGTCCAGGGTGGATGCTTTGTCCATTGTGTCACCTAGCTACTCCGTGATGACATCTTTAGGGCAAAATTGAGGGGTTAGAGGAATGCACTGTGGGAGGGGGAAGGGCAGAGGTAGCATGGGGTGAACCCCACATTAAAGAAACAGGAAAGGGTTATGGAGTGGGGGAAGAGATGGGGGAGGAGCAGGGCAGTAAATGAACTTTACACTCATCAGAATAGGCTCAAAGACCTTAATCTCATCAGAGTTGGCTGAAGGAGGGATTAACACACACACACATATACACACACACACACACACACACACACACCCAACTGGGTGGAGTAACCTATTTAAGATGGGCAATAAATGAGCTTAACACTCATCAGAATTGGCTCAAAGATCTTGATCTCATCAGAATTGGATCAAGGAGGGATAGGGTAAAAGAAGATAGATAATAGAGTAAATATCATGGGGAAGGGAATAGGATGGAGGGAAACAGTTAACAATAATAATTATGAAAAAGAGAAAAGGGGGGGAAATTGTACAAAAAAAATTTATTACAACTCTTTGTGGTGGCTAAGAATTGGGAATCAAGGGAATGTCCATCAATTGAGGAGTGACTGAAGAAGCTGTGTTATGTGATTGTAGTGGAATGGTATTGTGCTATAGGAAATGACAAACAGGTTGATCCCAGAAAAACCTGTAAAGACTCATATGAACTGATGTATAGTGAAGTGAGCAGAACTGGAAGGACATTGTGCATAGTGACAGCAATATTGTTTGATCATCAATTGTGAATGACTTAACTACTCTCAGCAATACAATGATCCAAGACAATCCCAAGGGACCAATGATGAAGTGTATTATCCACTCCCATAGAAAGAACTGATAAAAAGAGCACTTGTGGATTGTACATATATAATATATATAAGATTGGTTGCTGTCTTATGGAGGGGGGAGGAAAGGGAGGGAGGGAGAAAAATTTGGAACTCTAAATCTTATGAAAATGAAAATACCCTTACATGTAACCAAGGAAAAAAGTGTTTGTTGCACTGAGAAAAAAAATTGCTCACCAAACTCAAGATGAAATATGCTATCTACTTCCAGAAAGGGAACTGATAATCTCTGAGTGCAGATTGAAGTATTTTTTACACTTTATTTTTCTTGCTTTTCCCCTCACAATATGGCTAATGTGGAAATATGTTTCATATGACTTCATATGTAGAATGTGTATCATAATTCTTGCCTTCTTCAGAAATGATGTTTGTGGATGAGATTTGGAATAGAAAATTAAAAAAAAAATAAAATTTAACACATTAGTCATCTTGACCAATTTGGATTTAAAGCTGGGATAGAAGAATGTAAAAATTATGAAAAAATTAACATAATTTTAGTATTTTAATATTTAAGTAATTAGAAAAACAACTAGAACCATAAGGTTACATCACTCAATACAAAAAGCCTTTAAATATTCAGTACTTATGTATGTTTAAAAGTACAAGCAAGGTGGGCAGCTAGATGGTGCAGTGGATAAAGTGCTGGCCCTGGATTCAGGAGGACCTGAGTTCAAATTTGACCTCAGACACTTGACACTTACTAGCTGTGTGACCCTGGGCAAGTCACTTAACTCTCATTGCCCTGCAAAAACAAAAACAAAAAAGTACAAGCAAGGAAAGGTTTTTGTTTATTATTACAAAAAGCATTAGTTTAAAAACAAAAACTGGAATCATCTGTAAGAGTGAAATACTTGACGTTTTTCTTTTAAGTACATACACAATATGAGGAAATCTTCTCATCCCACTAGTTTATGACATCCTTCTAAGAGTATTAGCTATAGCAGCGAGACAAGAAAGATAATTACAAGATTTCAACACTGGAACAGAGTATATAAGGAAAAGTCTCCTGACTAAGGTAGGATTGAGGGAATTCAATAAGCAGAGGTACTAAAGGTGAGCTTTCTGGGTATGGGGAAAAGCCAGAGAATGGGCATGGATGTAGTGGTACAATGTCATTTGTGAAGAATAGAAGGAGTCTAGTTGGATTATAAAGTGTAAGAAGGCTATTTCCAGTCACCTTTGCCACCATAGAGACCACAACCTGCAGCTTCTGGAGCTGGAGTGCCAGGCATGAAGCTCTTGTTCCTCCTGTCCAACTTTGGGACTCATCCTCTCCAAGGTTTCTGGAACTGAGCCATGGGATACCCCAGAGTGGACAAGTCCTCTCCCCATCTGGCTGAACCTGGGATCTCCAACTCTTCAGGTATGAAGACTCTTACTGGCATTTATACCATTGCCACCATGACAGGTCTCCCAACCCCACCTCCCCAAAAAGCAGATGAGATGATGTCCATTATACTCCTACAGGCCACTGAAATGCCGACTCCTACATCTGTTTCCAATACTGCAGTCATTTCAGGTGTTCTCATAGTGGTCTTTATCACCCTGATGTCAGTCCTGATCATCATCATATACCTGTACAAGAACAAAGGCAGCTATATCACCTATAAGCCCCTTGAAGGAGAAGCCAACATGACTTTGCAAAGGGAGAGTGACTCAGTCCAAGGGAGTAATATATCACCTGTTGACTCCCAGCATCCCAAATAACTCCTCTGGCCTCCAAGTGCAAGACTGAGTGCTTAATTTATTAGATGAAAGATGCATCTGAAGGCAGAGCTAGGTGGTGATAATGGGTGTCTGTGCTCTCTCCAGGTCAAGATCCAGGGACACTCCTAACCTGAGTGCCAGCAGCAGAGACCTAGGGGACAAAGGGAAAAAGAGAAAGCAGATTCTGATGTCTTTAACTAGATTTTTTTCATGCATCCTAATGTCATAAGCCAAATGATCTTAATAACTAGACAGGATAGGACTAACCCATTGGGCATGTGGGCATTTACCAAGTAAATTCCTGTACTCTTATTTGGCAGGGAAATAGTGTTGGGAATGGCCCAATCCTACTCCATACTCCTAACCTCCTAGCTGTATCATGTAACTCATGAAGAATCCTAATCACTGGTCCCAAAAAGTTATTTGGCATCCCGATAACTAGAGAAACCAGCTTGGGGAGGGGGATGGTGGTGGTGATAGTGGTAATCATTCAACACATTAGCTGATCTCACCTGCTGGTATCTGGGCCATACCCTTTTCTCAAGGCCCCTGCTCCCCAGCACATTTTCCTATTCCCAGTCCCAGTATTTGTGATATTTTTTTATCTAAGTTAAAATTTTTCATTTTCATTTTCATTTACAGAAGCTAGAGAATAATGGCATTAAATTATCCATATTTGGGATTTATCTGTCCCAAATATGTACAGATCTGAAGTTTATACTCCTAGAGCAAGTAGGCATATAAAGATAATCTAATATGTGTATATTTACTTAGTTATAAATTATATACATGTAATACAGTATCAATAATTACATGTAAAAATGATACAAAAAGACATTAAAAAGGATGAAATAAAAATGAAATAACATATGATACTAGAGTCAATAGGGAGCCACTGAAGGTTTTATTTTGTTTTACTTTTTTTTTTTTTTTTAGGGAGGCAATTGGGGTTAAGTGACTTGCTCAGGGTCACACAGCTAGTAAGTGTTAAGTGTCTGAGGCCAGATTTGAACTCAGGTACTCCTGACTCCAGGGTCAGTGCTCTATCCACTGCGCCACCTAACTGCCCCTGTTTTACTTTTTTTTTGAGATAAGAACATGGTCAAACATGTAGTTTAGGAAAATTGTTTTGTTAACTATTTGTGGATTATAGTTGGATGGGGCAGCTAGTTGGTGTAGTGGATAAAGCACTGGTCCTAGATTCAGGAAGACCTGAGTTCAAATCTAACCTCAGACCCTTGACACCTAGTAGCTGTATGACCCTGGGCAAGTCACTTAACCCTCATTGCCAAGTCCTCCCCCCCCCCCAAATAAAATAAAATAGTTTGACAGACCGGAGGTAGGCACTTCTGCCTACAATAGCTTCTTACACAGAGGCAGGTGGACTATCTCCCACATACCTACTCTAGCAAAAAACTAAAAATAGTAACAGATCAAATAATGATCAAGAAATTCAATGATAAATAACAGTAAGTAATTTCATCAAGTTAGAAGTGGACAAAACATCAGAAATCCATGGACAATAGGAAATGGGGACCACCAGGTAAGCAAGATGAAAGCTTCCCAGCTGATGCTGATCCCTAGAGACGGGCCATGGACATCTGGATTAAGAGGCAACAAGAGAAAGAAAACCAGTCGCTGGTTGGTCAGAAACCCACACAGTGGATCTTGAGAGCAACTTGGAGCAGCTGCATCTAGTCTAGGCAAGATAGTACACAGATTTGGATAATCCAGTGTCAGGAGCTCTGAGGTTCATAGTAATCTGTCCTGAGATGCCAAAGAAGAACCTGAAAAACAGTGCTCTGAACCTCAGTGACATTGTAGGGAGGCTAAAGCCTATCAGTACTTTTAGTTTAGATATTCCCTACCCACCATCTTCACCCCCTCCCCCCTGCCCCCATACACACACCAGAGATGGAAGTTTGCAGAGGAATCCAGGTGCCCCAGGTAGAGATCAAGAAAAGCTGACCATACCCAACCCAAAAGCACAGGAGGGAGTAAGTTCTGCTCTTACCCTAGCCCTAGCATAAAATGCCAAATTGGAAGTAAGGCTGAATAGCTAAGTGAACAGAAGTCACCAATCACTATAAAGAACTATTGATCCAGGAATACCCAAAAATCCATATTAGAAGAGAATAACTAAGCACTTGTTAAGTAGAGATTCAAATAAAAAACTGATTGTTCAAAAGAGAGAGATGAAGGAAGGAGGGAAGGAATGAAGTAAAGAAGGAAGGAAGGAAGTAAAGAAGGAAGTCAAGGAAGGAGGGAGGGAGAGAAGGAGGGAGGGGGAAGAGGGAAGAGGAATGTTCTGGAAGAAAAACATTGGAAAAAGATTTAAAAGCTTGGCATAGGAACTAATAAAATTTGCCTTATTAAATAATATAATTACTGAAATAAATAAAGTTTAAAAAGACTAGAAAGATAGAAAGGATTGAGAAAAGGACATATTAATCAATTAATAGATCATTACTAATTTTAGAGTAGTTTTATTTAAATGATGAGATTAAAATCCATATTACTGAAAACTAAGAAGAGAGAGTAAGAGGAGACAAAGGGGCTGAACCTAACTCAATTCCTGGTACAAGTAGACATTTAATAAATTCTTACTGATCAATTAATTGTTTGATCTTTGATGATTCCCAGACAAAGTTTCTCCTACAACTCCTTACAAAGAGAAGTTTAATGACAGGTAATAAAAAAAGGGAATCCCAAACTCTTCAAATCTAGTGTTATTTCAGCTAATTGATTCTGCAATAATAGCATCCAACTTTTAGTTCCTTAGTTGAGATTTTTTGCATTAATTTTTTAAATTGGGCAATAATTTTTTTTCTTTTTAAATTTTTTGGGGGTGGCAAGAATTTTTAATGGTTCCTGGTCCAACTGTCCAGGGAAAGCTGTGGCACATTTGAAGATCTACATGCAGAAATCCTGCATTGCTAGCACTCTCTGGTGTGTCATGCAGAACTCCTGTCTGTTCAATACTTTATTTATGTCCTAAAATGTTTTAATGTTTTATTTTGGAGATAAAGGAATGCATTTCAGTGAAAAGTGTTTGTCTTGGCTGCTTCTTTTGAGAGCCCATTTATTGAAACAACATCTATTGATTTTTGCATGCATAATGATACCTATATAGCATTTATATAGAGCTTTAAGTTTTGCAAAATTCTCTACACATATTATCTTATTTCTTTTTTTAATTAATAAAGTATTTTATTTTTTCCATTACATGTAAAGATAGTTCTCAACTTTGTTTATACAAGCTTTACAATTTCAGATTTTTCTCCCTCCCTCCCCTCCCTCCCCCCCTCCCCTAGACAGCAGGTAATCTGATATAGGTTATATATATATATATATATACATATATATATATATATATACACATAATAACATTAAACATATTTCTGCGTTAGTCATGTTATAAGAGAAAAAAACAGAACAATGATGAAAAACCTCAAAATAGAAAAAAACAACAGCATAAAAAACAAAAGAAATAGTATGGTTCATTCAGCATCTATACTCCGCAGTTCTTTTTTTCTTTTTTTCCCTTGGATTTGGAGATCCTCTTCCATCACAAGTTCCCTGGAACTCTTCTGTGCCATTGCATTGGTGGGAAGAATATAGTCCATCACAGTAGATCAACACTCAATGTTGATGATACTGTGTACAATGCTCTTCTGGTTCTGCTCATCTCACTCATCATCAGCTCATGCAAGACCCTCCAGGTTTCTCTGAATTCTTCCTGCTCATCATTTCTTACAGCACAATAGTATTCCATTGTATTCATATACAACAACTTGTCCAGCCATTCCCCAATTGATGGGCACCCCCATAAACTTCCAATTCCTTGCCACCACATAAAGAGCAGCTATAAATATTTTTGTACATGTGGGTCCCTTTCCCCTTTCCATGATTTCTTTGGGAAAAAGACCCAAAAGTGGTATTGGTGGGTCAAAGGGTATGCACAGCTTTATCGCCCTTTGGGCATAATTCCAAATTGCTCTCCAGAATGGTTGGATCAGTTCACAGCTCTACCAACAATGGATTAGTGTTCCAATTTTCCCACAGCTTCTCCAACATTTATTATTTTCCTTTTTTGTCATTTTAGCCAATCTGATAGGTGTCAGGTGGTACCTCAGAGTTGTTTTTATTTGTATCTCTCTAATCATTAGAGATTTAGAGCATTTTTTCATATGGGAATAGATAGCTTTGGTTTCTTTATCAGAAAACTGCCTGTTCATATCCTTTGACCATTTCTTAATTGGGGAATGACTTGGGTTCTTATAAATTTGATTTAGTTCCCTATATATTTTAGAGATGAGGCCTTTATCAGAAGTACTGGCCTCAAAAATTGTTTCCCAGCTTTCTGCCTCCCTTCTAATTTTGGATGCATTGCTTCTGTTTGTACAAAAATTTTTTAATTTAATGTAATCAAAATCATCCATTTTGCATTTTATAATATACTCTATCTCTTGTTTGGTCATAAACTGTTTTCCTTTCCAAAGATTTGATAGGTAGACTATTCCTTTCTCTCCTAATTTACCTATGGTATCACCTCTTATGTCTAAATCATGTATCCATTTTGACCTTATTTTAGTATAAGGTGTAAGATGTTGGTCTATGCCTAATTTCTGCCATATTATCTTCCAGTTTTCCCAGCAGTTTTTGTCAAATGCTGAGTTCCTATCCCAGAAGCTGGAGTCTTTGGGTTTATCAAACACTACATTACTAGTGTTATTTACTACTGCATTTCCTGAGCCTAGCCTATTCCACTATTCTACCGCCCTATTTTTTAGCCAGTACCAGATTGTTTTGATGACTGCCGCTTTATAGTAAAGCTCCAGGTTTGGTACCGCTAACCCACCTTCCTCTGAATTTTTTTTCATTATTTCCCTGGATATTCTTGATTATTTGTTTTTCTAGATGAATTTTGTTATTATTTTTTCTAGCTCTATAAAATACTTTTTAGGTAGTCTGATTGGTATGGCACTGAATAAGTAAATTTATTTAGGCAGTATTGTCATTTTTACTATATTAGCTCTGCCTATCCATGAGCAATTGATATCTTTCCAATTATTTAGATCTGATTTGATTTGTGTGAAGAGTGTTTGGTACTTGCGTTCATAGAGTTCCTGGGTTTGTCTTGGCAAGTAGACTCCCAAGTATTTTATATTATCTACCGTTACTTTAAATGGAATTTCTCTTTCTATCTCTTGCTGCTGGGCTTTGTTGGTCATGTATAGAAATGCTGATGATTTATGTGGATTTATTTTATATCCTGCTACTTTGCTAAAGTTGTTAATTGTTTCAAGTAATTTTTGAGTTGATTCTCAAGGATTCCTTAAGTATACCATCATATCATCTGCAAAGAGTGATAGTTTTGTTTCCTCCTTGCCTATTCTAATTCCTTTAATTCCTTTCTCTTCTCTGATTGCTAAAGCTAACATTTCTAGGACAATATTAAATAATAGGGGTGATAATGGACATCCCTGTTTCATCCCTGATCTTATTGGGAAGGCCTCTAATTTATCTCCATTGCATATAATACTTGCTGATGGCTTTAGGTAGATACTGTTTATTATTTTAAGGAAAGCTCCCCCTATTCCTAAACTCTCCAGTGTTTTTATTAGGAATGGGTGTTGTATTTTGTCAAAAGCTTTCTCTGCATCTATTGAGATAACCATATGATTTTGGTTGGTTTTCTTATTGATGTGGTTGATTATGTTAATAGTTTTCCTAATGTTGAACCAGCCCTGCATTCCTGGTATAAATCCCACCTGCTCATAATGTATTATCCTGGTGATCACTTTCTGTAATCTCCTTGCTAATATCTTATTTAAGATTTTAGCATCAATATTCATTAGGGAAATTGGTCTATAATTTTCTTTCTGTTTTTGCTTTGCCTGGTTTTGGTATCACAACCATATTTGTGTCATAAAACGAATTTGGTAGAACTCCTTCTTCACCTATTTTTCCAAATAATTTGTATAATATTGAAATTAATTGTTCTTTAAATGTTTGGTAAAATTCACCCATAAACCCATCTGGCCCTGGGGATCTTTTCTTAGGGAGTTCATTAATGCCTTGTTCAATTTCTTTTTCTAATATGGGTTTATTTAAGGCTTTTATTTCCTCTTCAGTTAACCTGGGCAGTTTGTATTTTTGTAAATATTCATCCATTTCATTTAGATTGTCAAATTTATTGGCATACAGTTGGGCAAAATAATTCCTAATTATTGATTTAATTTCTACTTCATTGGTGGTAACATCCCCTTTTTCATTTTTGATACTGGTAATTTGGTTTTCTTCTTTCTTTTTTTTAATCAAATTAACCAATACTTTATCTATTTCATTGGTTTTTTCATAAAACCAGCTCTTAGTTTTATTGATTAATTCTATAGTTTTTTTGCTTTCAATCTTATTAATTTCTCCTTTGATTTTCAGGATCTCTAATTTAGTGTCTAATTGGGGATTTCTAATTTGTTCTTTTTCTAGCTTTTTAAGTTGCATGCCCAATTCATTAATCTCCTCTTTCTCTTTTTTATTCATGTAAGCATTTAGAGCTATAAATTTTCCCCTAAGCACTGCTTTGGCTGCATCCCATAGATTTTGGTATGTTGTCTCATTATTGTCATTCTCTTGGATATAGTTATTGATTGTTTCTATGATTTCTTGTTTGGCCCATTCATTCTTTAGAATGAAATTATTTAGTTTCCAATTGATTTTCATTCTACTTTTCCCTGGCTCTTTCTTACATGTAATTTTTATTGCATCATGATCTGAAAAGGATGCATTAACTATTTCTGCCTTTCTACATTTAACCATGATGTTTTTGTGCCCTAATACATGATCAATTTTTGAAAATATGCCATGTATTATATATTATATTATAAATGTATATTCCTTTCTATCCCCATTCAATTTTCTCCAGACATCTATCATGCCTAACTTTTCTAGTAATATATTCACCTCTTTCACTTCTTTCTTATTTATTTTTTGGCTAGATTTATCTAATTCTGAGAGGGGGAGATTCAGATCCCCCACTAGTATAGTATTACTGTCTAATTCCTCTTGTAACTCATTTAACTTCTCTAAGAACTTGGATGCTATACCACTTGGCGCATAAATATTCAATAATGATATTACTTCATTATCTATAGTACCTTTAAGCAAGATGTAATTTCCTTCCTTATATCTTTTAATGAGATCTATTTTGGCCTGCACTTTGTCTGAGATAAGGATTGCCACCCCTGCTTTTTTTACTTTAGCTGAAGCATAATATATTCTGCTCCAGCCTTTTACCTTTACTCTGTGTGTATCTCTCTGCTTCAAATGTGTTTCTCGTAAACAGCATATTGTAGGATTCTGGTTTTTAATCCACTCTGCAATTCGCTTCCGTTTTATAGGAGAGTTCATCCCATTCACATTCACAGTTATTATTACTGACTGTCTATTTCCCTCCATTCTATTTACCCCCTTTGTACTTTCCCCCCTTCTTTCACCCTATTCCTCCTCACCAACGTTTTACTTTTTACCCCTGCCTCCCCCAATCTGCCCTCCCTTTTTATCACCCCCCTCTCTTTTCTTTACCCTTTTCTCCCTTGCTTTTGTTCTCCCTTCTATCAGTCCCCCCCTTTCCCTTCCCCTTTTGCTTCCCTAAAGAGTGAGTTAAGTTTCTTTATCCCAATGAATGTATATGTCATTCCCTCTTTGAATCAAATCTAATGAGAATAGGGTTGAAACAATGTTCACCCCTCCTTTCTTTCCCTCTATTGTAATAGGTTTTTTTCACCTCTTCATATGATATAATTCATCCCTTTTCACCTCCCCTTTCCTCTCCCCATAGACTCCCTTTTTAACCCCTTAATTTTTTTTTGTATCATCACATCAAAGACAATTTATATTTATACCCTCTGTGTAAAGTCCTTCTCTCTGCCCAAATACATTTACAATTCTTAAGAGTTATGAGTATTATCTTCCCATGTAGGGATATAAACAGTTTAACCTAATAGGGTAACCTTTTTTTTCCCCTCCTCTGTTTACCTTTTTAAACTTCTCTTGAGTCTTGTATGCTGAGATCAAATTTTCTATTCAGTTCTGGTCTTTTCACCAGAAACGATTGAAAGTCCCCAATGTCATTAAATGTCCATCTTTTCCCCTGAAAGAAAATGCACATTTTTCCTGGGTAATAGATTCTCGGCTGCAATCCAAGCTCCTTTACCTTCCGGAATATCATATTCCAAGCCTTGTGGTCCTTTAATGTTGAAGCTGCCAGGTCCTGAGCAATCCTGACTGTGGCTCCATGATATTTAAATTGCTTCTTTCTGGCTTCTTGGAGTATTTTCTCCTTCACCTGATAATTCTGGAATTTGGCTACAATATTCCTTGGAGTTTTCCTTTTGGGGTTTCTTTCAGGAGGTGAATGTTGGATTCTTTCAATGATGATTTTATCCTCTGATTCTATGATATCAGGGCAGTTCTCCTTAATAATTTCCTGGAATATGGTGTCTAGATTCTTTTTCTGGTCATGGCTTTCAGGCAGTCCAATGATTCTCAAATTGTCTCTCCTCGATCTGTTTTCCAGATCAGTTGTCTTTCCAATGAGGTATTTCACATTTTCTTCTATTTTTTCATTCTTTTGATTCTGCTTGACTGATTCCTGGTGTCTCATGGATTCCTTATCTTCCAACTGTCCAATTTTAATTTTTAAGGCATCATTTTCTTCAGTAAGATTATGCACCTTTTTTTTCCATTTGGCCAAGTGAATTTTTTAAGGCAGTGTTTTCTTCAATGAAATTATGCACTTTTTTTTTTCCGTTTGGCCAGATGAATTTTTTAAGGCATTGTTTTCTTCAGTGAAATTATGCACTTTTTTTTCCATTTGGCCAGATGAATTTTTTAAGGAATTGTTTTCTGCAGTCAGTCTTTGTGCTTCCTTTTCCAAGCTGCTGATTCTTTTTTCATAGTTTTCTTGTTTTGCTTTCATTTCTCTCCCCATTTTTTCTTCTACCTCTCTCAATTGATTTTTAATATCCTTTTTGAGCTCTTCCAGGAAGGTTTTTTTTTCTTGAGACCAATTCACCTTCCCTCGTGAGGCTTCACATATAGGCAATTTGAGGGTATTGTCCTCATCTGAGTTTGCGTTGGCTTCTTCCCTATTGATACAGAAGCTCTCAGTGGAGAGGGTTCTTTTTTGCTTCTCACTCATTATTGCAGCTTATTTATTTATTTTTTAAGTTGAGGTCTGCTCTGGGGGCACCAGGGTCCCTGTTTTGGGCTTCTTGTGCAGGGGTATAGGTGCTGTGTGACTGGCTTTTTACTCTGAGGTCTTTATGGTGTGTGGAGATCCCCCGCCCTGCACTTCCTGTCTGATTGCGCTCGGCCAGCCAGGTGCCTGCTCCCAGCGTCTGATCCTGCCTGACCCATTCGTGGCCCTCCCGACCAGTGAAGGTAGGTTTTTCCACTGTCCTTCTTGGCCACCATATTTTTGAACCAGGTTCCAGGGGCCTCAGTTGTTCGGCTGTAGCCCACAGCTCCTGCTGACTTGCCCTGACCCCCTCGGCGCTGGGTTGCTGCCCTGTGCTGGGCCTCCCTTTTGCCCGAGTCAGACCGACCTTTTCCTGAAGTCTTCTAAATGATCTCTGGTTGGAGGACTGTGTCTCTCTGTCCCTTTGCAGGTTCTGTAGTTTCAGAATCCGTCCAGAGGCTTGATTTAATGTTCTTTTTGAGGGAACAGAAGGAGAACTCAGGCAGCTTGCTGCTTCCTCTCCGCCATCTTGGCTCTGCCCCATATTATCTTATTTCAATATTCCAATAAACCTGTGATGTACGTGTTACTGTTATCCCCATTTTTCAGGTGAAGATGCTGAAACTGAGTGAGGAGAATTGTGTTACTCAAGGTCACTCATACAACAAGTGCTTGGGGCAGAATTTGAGCTTAGATCTTCTTGACTCCTATTGCCAAGCCCTGGGATTTCAAAAAAGGAAATAAATACAAAGTCAAAATCAATGCTAAGTAAAGGAACAAAAGGACAGAATGACTATTGACTGAGAGGACTAGAAGACTAGATGATTAGTAGATTGACTACTAATCACTAGACTAGATGACTATTGATGACTATTGACTGAGAGGACTAGAAGACTAGATGATTATATATTAGTAGATGGCCCTTAAACTGAGTTTTGAAGTAAGCTAAGGATTCTAAGAGAAAAAGATGGAGAAGGGTGTCCCAGGCATAGGGAACAGCTTGTGAAAAGGCATTCAGATGGAGATGGAATGTTCTGTGTAAGGAATAGTAAATAAGTCAGATTGGCTGGACTATAAATTAAATGAGGAGAACAAAAGCCTTGAAAAATAGCCGTATGCATATAAAGGCACAATGTGTCCAATTTGGGGGGCCTGATTCTGAAATTCCTATACTAGGTATACCAAGCAAGTGAATGGCTTTTCTTTCCTTTTTTTTTTTTTTCAAGCAATGGGGGTTAAGTGACTTGCCCAGGGTCACACAGCTAGTAAGTGTCAAGTGTCTGAGGCTGGATTTGAACTTAGGTACTCCTGAATCCAGGGCCGGTGCTTTAACCATTGCACCATCTAGCTGCCCCCGTGAATGGCTTTTCTAAAAGCTCTCATCATACCCTTTCTTAAATACCCCTTTTAAACATTTCCGTTGGCAATCAGTGAAGAATACCGTGGTAGGATCATATGATTTAGATTACTAGAAATCCTAAGAACCTCAGAGTTATCCCTTAGAACTCTGAGGGGGAAAGTAGTCATCTACCTTTTGGGAACTAAGCCTTACAATAAAAATAGGGATCATATTTAAAAAATTTATTTAGAATTTTAATTTTCCCAAATTACATGTAAAAACAAATTTTGACATCAATTAATTTAAAACTTTGTGTTCAAAATTCTCTTCCTCCCTCCCTCCTGCCCCCTCTCCCAAGAACTCAAGCAATTCAATGTAAGTTATACATGAGTAGTCATGAGAAACATTTCCATTTCCACATTAGCTAGGTTCTGAAAGAAAACAGACAAAAACAAATCTTCAGATAAAGGAACTAACAAAAAAAATTATGCTTCAATATGTATTCATCAGTTCTTTCTCTGTAAATGGATTGAATTTTTTTTTTTGTGGGGCAATGGGGGTTAAGTGACTTGCCCAGGGTCATACAGCTAGTAAGTGTCAAGTGTCTTAGCCCAGATTTGAACTCAGGTACTCCTGAATTCAGGGCCGGTGCTTTATCCACTGTGCCACCTAGCTGCCCCTTGAATTTTTCATTAGTCCTTCAGAGTTGTCTTGGATAATTGCACTGCTGGAAATAACCAAGTCATTCATATCAGATCATTTTACAATATTTCTATTAATTTGTATACAGTACATTGCACTCTTTATCAGCTCATGTAGGTCTTTCCAGGTTTTTCTAATAGCATCCTGCTCATCATTTATTTTTATAGTAAACTACATTTATATAGTATTTTAAACAGAAATTTCCTTACAATAAACCCATAAGGTTGATTCTTGCAACAATAGTAATAGATAACATTTATATAGTACCTTATACATGACAAAGAATTTTCTTCACAATAGCCCAGCAAAGTAAGTAGCATATATTTTTATCATCATCAATCAATCCTCCTTCTTATCAATCATTCATCATCATCATCCATCAATCTTCATCAATCAATACATCAATCCATTAATCCGTCCTTCCATCAATCATCATCATCATCATCTTACATTGCTCTTGTCTCTGTTTCAAAATTTTTCACAGCTACGATTGCTAACTATTTCCCTCTAACCTACTCCCTCCCCATATTTACTCTATTTTCTATCTTCTTTCACCCTATCACTCTTCAAAAGCATTTTGCTTCTGTCTTCCCCTTCCCCCAATCTACCCTCCCTTCTTTCACCCCTCCCCCCTCATGCCCTTTCCCTTCTACTTTCCTACAGGGTTAGATAGATTAGTCTACCCAATTTAGTGTGCATGTTATTCCTTCTTTGAGCCAGTTCTGATAAGAGTAAGGCTCACTTGCTCCCCTGTACCTTCCCCATATTCCCTTCCACTCCATAAGTTTTTTCTTACTTCTTCTATGTGAGATACTTTATTCCATTCCACATTTCCCTTTCCCTTTCTTTCAGTGCATTCTTCTCTCACCTCTTAATTTAATTTAATTTAATTTAAATTTTTTTGTTTTATTTTGTGGGGCAATGGGAGTTAAGTGACTTGCCCAAGGTCACACAGCTAGTAAGTGTCAAGTATCTGAGGCTGGATTTGAACTCAGGTCCTCCTGAATCCAGGGCCAGCGCTTTATCCACTGTACCACCTAGCTGCCCCCTAATTTTATTTTTTTTAAAGTTATCATCCCTTCATATTCAACTCACACCTGTGCCCTCTGTATAAATATACTCCATTCATTTGCCCTAATGAGAAAGTTCTTATGAGTTACAAGTATCATCTCTTATGTAGAAATAGAAATAATATCCATTATGATTTCTTTTTCCTGTTTATCTTTTTTATGTTTCCCCAAGGCCTTGGATATGAAAATCAAATTTTCTATTCAGCTCAGGTTTTTTCATCATAAATGACTGAAAGTCAGGGCTTGGTATAGAATACTTCTGCCCTGGTGGATCAATTTTTGAAGTATTTGGGTGCACACATCTATGATTATGAGCAACTAAGTGGTGCAGTGAATAGAGCACAGGGCCTGAAGTCAAGAAGACTCCTCCTCCTGAGTTCTTTTTTTTCTCCTCCTGAGTTCAAATCTAGTCTCAGACATTCCCTAGCAGTGTGACCCTGGGCAAATCACTTAACCTTGTTTGCCTCAGTTTCTTCATTTGTAAAATGAACTAGAGAAGATAAAAAAAACCCACTCCATTATCTTTGTCAAGAAAACCCCAGACAGCATCACAAAGAATTGAACTTGACTGAAATAACTGAACAACAACAACAACAAAAATTCATGATGAATTAACTCAGCTGTAATGATGGGCCTATATTCATCTATCAATGTGTGAACAATGAGTTCTCCTTTTAGAAGGGCATTAATTCATATAAATTTTTCTAGGCTTTTCTGAAACCATCCTGCTTGCCATTTCTTTCTCATTTTTTTTTCATCATAAAAGTGTTTTATTTTTTAGTTACATGTAGAAATAATTTTCAACATTTGTTTTTTTTTTTTTTTGGTGAGGCAATTGGGGTGAAGTGACTTGCCCAGGGTCACACAGCTAGTAAGTGTCAAGTGTCTGAGGCCATATTTGAACTCAGAACTCAGGTCCTCCTGAATCCAAGGCCAGTGCTCTATCCACTGTGCCACTTAGCTGCCTCTCAACATTTGTTTTTATAAGATTTCTAGTTTTAAATTTTTCTCCTTTCCTCCCCTCCTTTCCTCCCCTCCTTCCCTTCCCTCCCCCTCCCCAAGACAGCAAGTAATCTGATATAGGTTATATATGTACAATCACACTAAACATATCTCCTCATTAGCCATGTTGTGAAAGAAGAATCAGAGCAAAAGGGAAAAAAACTCAAAAAAGGAAAACAAAAAAACATAGAAATAGTATGGTTCAATCTTCATCTAGATTCCACAGTTTTTTGTTTGTTTGTTTGTTTTGTTTTGATTTGGAGAGCATTTTCCATCCTGAGTCCTTTGGAACTATCTTGGACCATTGTACTGATGAGAAGAATCAAGTCTATCACAATTGATCAACACACAATGTTCTTGATAATATGTACAATGTTCTCCTGGTTCTGCTCATCTCACTCTGCATCAGTTCATGTGAATCCTTCCATATTTCTCTGAAATCTGCTTGCTCATCATTTCTTCCTCCCTCCATCCTCAATCCTCCCTATGGAATCAAGCAATTCAATATAAGTCATACATGTGCAGTTATGCCAAGCATCTTCACATTAGTCAACTTGTGAAAGAAAATAGAATAACTTTAGAAAGAAGAGCTAACAAAATTATATTTCAATCTGTATTCAAATGCCATCAGTTCTTCCTCTGTTGATAGTTTGCATTTTTCATATGACCTTCTGATGGCATCCTGATTATCATTTCTTTTGCAGGAAGACAGATTTGAGTAACCAACCTGGGACTCTTCACAAACCTCTGTTTTACAGTCAAAGTGTGTCTCTGAAAGCCAAGAGTTATAGCTTCCACTAGCACATCCCAACTCTCTGGGTCTTGCCTTTGAGTCTCAATTCAGAAAAATAAAACAAAAAAAAAACATTTCACCAAATTCTCCCTCCAGAACACAAGGTCAGATCCACTTCCATCTCCTGAAGTATTTCTTGGGTTTAGTCTTTTTCCTTTTTCTTTGATAGATTTTACAACTCAATTTCTGCCCCTCTTCTTTTCATTCAACCTTCCTCCAGGGCTGATTGTCCTTTACTGAGATTCAAGGAATTTGTCCCACCAAATTCCATCACTCTCCCATCCACTCTAACACTGATTTCACCATTATCTACCCACGGTCATTTTCTTACTCTTGTAATGATTGGAATGACAGCACCTACAGGAGACTTACTATAGGAAAGTTCCACCATGAGGAGAATGCCTCAGAGGGTGAGGCTATGTGGCTTTTCCTTGTCATCAGGAAGTGACGTTTGCTCATGGGTACTGTCTATCAAGGTTACCAGCCAATCAACTTGAGGAGCCTCCTATTTTCTGGGAGGGGACAGGAAGGAGGAAGGAGGGCCTGCGCAGAGAGGTCTGTGTCTTTTGGGTTCCTGACTTGGTGGTGACAGCAGGAAAGACAGAGAGGAGCTGAGGAAAGATAGGATTGCAAGGTCATAAGAATTCTGTTCTCAATCTTTCTCTTTCTATATTTCAATAAACCCTTAAAAATCTAAACTTGTTTTATTAA
The DNA here is from genome assembly GCF_019393635.1 of Dromiciops gliroides. NCBI lineage: Eukaryota > Metazoa > Chordata > Mammalia > Microbiotheria > Microbiotheriidae > Dromiciops > Dromiciops gliroides. The sequence continues at coordinate 517,067,527 of NC_057862.1, forward strand.
TGATTTTAGTCAGTTTCCCCCCAAACTGGGGGAACAGATTAGAACCCACATTTAGAATTTTAAATTATACACTCTGATTTCTGGTTATAAATAATAGTGGTAGATATTGTCAAAAATGGGGTCACAGAAAGTCTGACTTGACTGAAAAACAACTAAACAACAGTTATAGACAGAACTAGAAAAGAAATTTATAATACTTTTTTGCCTGTTACCTGTTTGGGTTACCACTCATTGGAGCTTTTGAACTTCCACTGTAACACATACACTCAATCAAACAATAAGCATTTCATAATTGCCTATTATATTCCAGGCACTCTGTCAGATGCTGTAGATAGAAAGAAAAATGCAGCAGGTCCTATCATTAAAGTATTTAGAGAATCACAGGATGTAGAGAAAGAGAAAAAAAACAATAGAAAAGAAGAGAGAAATTGATTAAGGGAAAGAAGGGGAAACAATAAGATAAGATAGAACAATGAGTTATAGACTCATACAGAAAATTCCAGGGATAAAGATAAGAAAAAACATAGAGACCAAGTTGAAGAGGGAATTAAAAAACAGAAACAAAAAGAAAGCAGAGAAGACAAACAAAATAAAATGTGGAGTAATGAACAACAAAATCATAGAGACCCTAAAGAAATAAAGAGGAAACGTGTTTTTGAAAGCAACTATCATGGTTAATATGCATGATTTGTGTGAGGCCTCATGATTGTTGGGCAAATCAAGAGTGAAAAAGTAATTAAGGGTAGCCAAGCTGGAATAGAGAAGTACTCAGCTGAGCTCTCCCAGGTTCCTCTACAAACAACTTTAAAATAATGCCTCAAAACCAACAAAAGGCCAGGTCAAAAAATTTTCCAGTTCAAAACAACTTAGTAGGTCAGTTGGAAAATTCTGTCTCACTGGCATCATGGTGAATACTGGAATCACAATGTAGGTATATAAGACTGTGCCTTGAGTTTGGGTACATTGACTGCAGCAGTAACTTTGGTTAGGTCAAACATTGCCCATACACATTTCCTGATTGCAGTCCCAGGGTCAAAAGGAGCTAATGTTACTTGCTGCATAGAGGAGGAGGGCCCTTGATCATGATTTCAGGGTAGAGAAGAGTACTTGTGGTCACTTACAAGGCTGTGGGAATACTGGTCCCAATTATAAGGCAGAGCCGAACATTACCAATTATACCTGTAAGAAAGTGGTGGAACTGGTCAAAGTCCCAGGCCAGGAGGAGCAATTCTGATGATGGTTACAGGGGAGCAAGGTCTCTTATTTGATGAAGACCAAAGCATAAACTAGAAGAGTGATAACCACAACTCCCCATAAATCATAAAATCTTGGAAGCACTGAAAACCTACAGAATTTCAGGGCTCTGAAAACAGTAGCAAGAAAGGCCTGAAGCTTGGGACCCCAGGAGCAGATCTCAACTTTAACATAGTTAAAAGTCAAGAAATAGGCTTGAAAATGAGCAAATATTAACAAAAGAACCTGACCATAATAAGTTACAATAGAAACAGGGAAGATCAAGACACAAATCTCAGAAGAAGACAGATATCAAAGCAGCTATAAGCAAAGTCCCAAAGAAAATGTGAACTAGATATAAACCCAAAAGCCTAAAAAAGGATTTCAAAAATTAAATGAGAGGCAGAGAAAAATTGAGAAAGGAAATGAGAGTGATATAAGAAAATTATGAAAAAAAGAGTCAGTAGCTTGGTAAAGAGGCAATAAATCTGCTGAAAAAAGATTGGCTTAAAAAGCAGAATTGACTAAATGGAAAAAGAGGTACAAAAGAACACTGAAGACAATTAATTCCTTAAAAATCAGAATTGGGCAAGAGGAAGCTAATACTTCCATAAGAAACCAAGAAACAAACAAAAACAAAAGAATAAAAATAGAAAAAAAGCGTGAAATATCTCATTAAAAAACACAGCTGAGTTGGAAAATAGATTGAAGAAAGATAATTTAAGAATTATTGGTCTACCTGAAAACCATGATAGAAAATAATACTAGACATCACACATCAAGAAATTATCAAGTAAAATTGCCCTGATATCCTTGAAGCAGAGGGAAAAATAGAAATGGAAAGAATCCACTGATGGCTTCCTGAAAGAGACCCAAAAATGAAACTCCCAGGAATATAATAGCCAAATTACAGAGTTCCCAGGTCAAGGAGGAACAATTAAAAACAGCCATAAAGAAACAATTCAAATAACATGGAGCCACAGTCAGGATCACACAAGATTTATCCACTTCTATGTTAAAGAATTGGAGGGCTTAGAATATGACGTTCCAGAAGGAAATAGAGTTAAGGTTATAACCAAGAATAACTTATCTGAAAAAGTGAGTATAATCTTTTAGGGGAAAAAATGGACATTTAGTGAAATAGAAGATTTTCAACCATTCCTCTTAAAGACTAGAGCAGAAGAGAAAATTTGATTTTCAAATACAACACTCAAGAGAAGCATAAAAAATTGACATGACAAAGAAATACTAAGGGATTGAATAAGGTTAAAATATTTCTATTCCTATATGGGAAGATGATAATTGTAATTCTGGAGAATTTTGTCATTATCAGGGCAGTTAGGCACATATACAGACAGAGGGCCTGGTTATGAGATGATTATGATGTAATGATTAATAATGATGTAATGGGTGAGAAAGACGGATCTGTAGGGGGAGGGGAAGAGAGAAAAGAGGAACAGGGGGAAATTATCTCATATAAAAGATACATGAAAGAAAGGGCTTTTGCAATGAAGGGGAAGATGGCAGGATTCCAGGCAATGATTGAAACTTACTCTCATCTGAATTGCCTCAAAGAAGGAATTACATATATTCTCAGGTGAGTATAGAAATGTATCTTACCATACAGGGAAGTAGGAAAGGAAGAGGATAAAAAAAGGGCTGAGGGGGACAGATGGGAGAGCAGATATAGGGAGGGAGTGGTTGGAAATGAAAAAGACTTTTAAGGAGAGACTATGCCAAAAGCAGGACATTATAAATTTTGCCTTTTTATAGTTGATCAGCTCACTCGGTGGGTGGAGGCCTTTCCCAGCGCCCGAGCCACAGCTGCTTTTGTTGCCAAAATTCTTCTTAAAGAGATAGTACCTCGTTTTGGCCCACCAGCCCGCATTGATTCTGACAAAGGCACACATTTCACTGATTTGATTTTATCCCAAATCTACTCTTTCTTGGGAGTGACTCCAAAATTCCACATACCCTACCATCCACAAAGTTCAGGCCAAGTTGAACATATGAATAAAGAGCTTAAGAGTGTGATTGGCAAATTATGTACTGAAACCCATTTGAAATAGCCTGATGTTCTACCATTGGCATTATTCTATCTACAAAGTAGACCAAGAGGAGAACTTCATATATCTCCTTATGAAATGCTTTTTGGTCACCCTCCTATCCAAGCTAAAACTTTTTCCCCAGTTTATACAACACTGGTGGGAGGTGATACTTCTGTTGCCTCCTATATACAGGAATTACAAACCAGGCTACGTGAACTCCATGAGGCAGGAGCTGTGGTCCAGGCAGGACCATTAGACTTTTCATTGCATAACCTCAACCCAGGAGATAAAATATATGTAAAGAATTTTCAGAGAACCAGTGGAAACCAACCTGCCTGGGAAGGACCTTTTCAGGTATTATTGACAACTCCTACTGCCATTAAAATTGGTGAAAAAGACTCATGGATTCATTGCTCTCATGTAAAGCCTGCACCATTCATAGGTGAAGAGATTTCAGATAGACCTGAGGTAGACGCTAAAGAGCTAAAAACCCTAACGATAGCAACTGTTAAAGAGCAAAGAGAGTTCAGAGGAAATTCCCACTGATCAGTTAAATGCTTTGGGACTCAGTCTTCATAAAGTATCAGGAGATGGAAATTGCCTTTTTAGGGCTTTATCAGACCAGCTAAAAGGTCACTGTAGAAATCATCTCAGACATAGACAAGAAGCTGCTTCTTACATGATTAACCATAGACAAGAGTTTGAGTCTTTTAGAGTAAATGACTCCCCTTTTGAGGAATATGTGATGAACTAAAGAAATTTGGAAAGTGGGGAAGAAATGATACAATTGTAGTATTTGCTAAGCAGCATCAGCTGAATGTGGTAGTTCATCAGTTAAATCAGCCTTTATTGAAAATCAGTGGCACAGACAAAACTGATGCTAGAGAACTCCACATTTTCTACCATAAAGAACATTATGACAGCATTAGAAAGATCAATGACAATTCAGAAACCCCTGCCACTTTGGCATGCAGAGAATTGGGGAACCAGTTAAAACAATGTGGCATACCTCAAACTCTAGCAGCTTAAATACCTTAAAATTTAACAAGCGTTTCCTTCTACAGGCAAAGCACTGAAGCACATGGCCTAGTTTTCTGGCCCACCTCAATTTCCCCCACCCTTTCCCTACCCTATACCTATTTTTTTTAATCCTTTTTGTTTTTGTTTTGTTTTCGTTTGACTTTTGAAATGCACTGAAAAGACCTGGAATTCACCACACCTTTAAGTTCTTTAAGAGCACAAAAGGGTGCTTAGCAAATCTTTTGCTTTTTATTTTTGGTTTTTGGTTTTGCTTTGTTTTTTGACTTTTGTTTCTTTTGCGTTTCTTTAAAACTAAATTTTGTAAACTAAGTGACTTTTCAAAGACATTTTAAGTATATGCTGTGGGTGAGGCCATCGGGCCTCAGAAACTACCAGAATTCTTTTTTTTTACACTTTCTTTTTGAGAGAACCATGAGTTCTAATGAGTTTTTTTTTCTCCTTTCTCTTTTATGTTGTTCTGTTTAACTAAAAAAGACCAGAAAGGGTTATTGAACCCTATTGCTTGATACCTCACTGAAAACATTGAATATTGAATCTTGCTAATTGAAGTCTTATTTCTTTTTGATAAATTAATCACCACTTTAAGTATCTGCTACTGTTATACTAGAGAATTCATGTATAAGATGATGTGGTTTACTTGCTAAAAGAAGATTATGTAATAATGTCTAATATAATCAGCTATTTACATTCATTTATCATTTATATGTCATTATACTCTGGGTATGGTTTGGAATTATTGTATATATCACTAACATATTCTCAGTTATGCAGCATAGCACGCATTTTTACCATCATACTGTCTTTGGTGAAATTAATATGAGATTTTGGAAGTATGGAAACTTATCATTTCAGAGACTAACTTGCTGTGAACTCTGATGCAGGCCCTGGAGAGAATATATGTGCAACAAAAGGAGAGACAGGTGTACATAAGTCCATGGTTTGCTTATGATGGTGACTATGTAGAGCACAATTACTAGGCACAGTCCAGTATTCATCCTCTCTCCCTCCTAATTTAACTGAACTTATTTATCTTTTTATCTCACTCAGTTGAACTCACCTGTGGCCTAGCACAATCACTGGCTGTCTCGGAACCATAAGATATGGTATGATAACTTTTCCATAACATTTTCAGGTATCGTGAACACATACTAAATTTGACTTTGATCCAGACACATGGTGGTAAAAAGTGTTACCGATTGCATAACTACCTCAACCCTTTATTAAAAGTCTAAGGATATAAAGGAGGGAATGTAATGGAATTTATTAATTTGATCATTGACAATGCTTTGCTAAGGTTTAGTAAAAATACAGCAATTCAAACAGTTAAAAAGATAATCCAGCTTTCCAGACCAGAGTCCAGAATCCAGTTTTCCAGACCAGAATCCAGCTTCCTCCTGATGACATCTTACCACTTCAAGAAGACAAGAGAAATCAGAGACTCTATATGAACTGTTTTGTTTTGTTAGTTTTTACTATCTCCTTTCTGTTATAATATACATCATCTGTAACATGTACCCTCTGCAGAGGCTCTCCCTTTACAAGACTAATGTCAAAGCGTCAGTTCATGAGGACAAAAAAAAAAAATCACCCCTCTGGACAAAACTTTCCTCTCTTCCTTTTCTATGTTGTTGTTCACATATTATTAGTTAGCAATAGTTATTATATTATTTTTACTGTTCCGTCAAGGAAACATTTTGTTTCTTGAGGAACAAAAGGGGGAACTGTAATGATTGGAATGATGCCACCTACTGGAGACTTGCTGTGGGAAAGCTCCACCATGAGGAAAATGCCTCAGAGGCATTGCAGCTTTTCCTTGGCATCAGGAAATGACGTTTGCTCATGGGGGCTGTCTATCAAGGCTACCAGTCAATCAACTTGAGGAGCCTCCTATGGTCTGGGAGGAGACAGGAAGGAGGAAAGAGAGCTCTGGGTCTTTTTGGGTTCCTGACTTGATGGTGGTGGCGGCAGAGGACTTCACAGGAAATTTGAGGAAAGATAGGAATGCCAGGCTGTTGGAATTCTGTTCTCAATCTTTTTCTTTCTATTTTCCAATAAAACCTTAAAAACCTAAACTCTTTTTTATCAGTGATTTTAGTCAGTTTCCCCCAAAACTGGGGGAACAGATTAGAATCCACATTTAGACCAAATTGATGGGCATCCCATCAAGTTTCCAATTCTTTGCCATAACAAAAAGAGCTTCTATAGATGTTCCTATACATATGAGGTTTTTTTTCCCCCCTTTTCCTTCAGTTTCTTTTTGGGGATAGACCTGGTAGTGATATTGCTGGGCCAAAGGTCATAGTTTGATAGTTTTGGGGGCATACTTCAGAATTTCTTTCCAAAACTGATGGAGTATTTCATAGCTCCACCAACAGTGCATTAATGTACCCAAAGTGGCAACACCTCTTTCTCCTCCTGCCTTGGCTGAGACAATGTCTCTAACTCCACCCAATCATCATCCTACTGCTATTTGAGTGAAGACACTAGATCCACCTCTTCCCCCTGATGCTGAGGCTGTTCTGCCCACCTGTACTGTTATGGTTTCAATAGCCAAGGGACCATCTTTTAATATTGACCCTTCTTGCTCCTGGTCTCCCCTTGTATACTTTAAATAAATCATAACAGAATCTAGCTTCTGAGAGGAAAGCTAAGGCCATTTTACCTCTACAAGAGATTGTCATTAATTACTGTAGGGCAGCAGGACTGGTTCCAAGACAGCATAAGCCATCTGGCCCCCAAAATTTGAACATGTGGAAAAGAGATATCCCTAAATTTGATGAAGATCCATCAACAGTTATAAGCCATTTTCAGATAATCTTTAGGGAATTTCAGCCAACTTGGGGGTGATGTAATGGATCTTATGGAAATAATACTTTCCCCAGGAGAAAGAGCAGATACTATAGAAGCCATGAATTCCTTAGTAGCTACAGGGAAGGCAGCTACATGCTGGTCTTTAGAAAATTCTAACTGGGATCCCAATTTCCCTGAGCATTTCAACAAATTATAAGAGGTGAGAGAAACATTGCTAAAAATCAATGAATTATATGCTAGCAAAACAGATAATTGTCAAAAATTTCTAGGTATAATTCAGGAAGTTAATGAAATATCTCATATATTTTATGATAGATTATGTAAGAGTGCTAAGTAGTATGCTGGATTAGATCTATTAAATTTGAGAGATGTACATTTCATTTGTAGTCATTTTATAAAACTTTTTTTTTTTGCAGGGCAATTGGGGTTAAGTGACTTGCCCAGGGTCACACAGCTAGTAAGTGTTTAAGTGTCTGAGGCTGCATTTGAATTCAGGTCCTCCTGAATCTAGGGCTGGTGCTCTATCCACTGCACCACCTAACTGACCCTATAAAACATTTTTTTTTACCAGAAATAAAGAGGTATTTTGAAAGGCAGTGTGCAGGATGGAATTCCTTGGGCACAGAATGGATAAAAGAAATTGCATCATATATATATGAGGGGAATGAGAGGGAAGAGAGAGAGAGAAAAGAAAGAAAGTAGAAAAGGAAGTGCAAGACTTACTCAAGAAAAAGAAAAAAGAAAAGATAGGAGAGATTATAGAAAGGAAAATAGAGGAGAAGCTTAAGCAGAAGAAAAAGGTGCAAAACAAATGCCAGGTATAATATGCTACAACCCCTGGGCAAACAAGCACAATCCAGAGTATTTAGCTCCCCTACAGTAAATATCTAGAAATCTAGTTAGTGACAGAGACCCATCATCAGCCTTAATACACTTGTTTCTATTGCAATAAGCAAGGCCATGTTTTTCAGGAGTGTAGAACAAGACAGTGAGACCTTAGTCTAATAAGATTTAGCTACTTTAGAGGCTCCCAGAGGTTGCAAAACCAAAACAGTTCTAGATTCTTTCAGAGGAATAGTGATGCCTGAAGGTGCAAGGGAGGGGAAAGGACTTTGGAATCTCCAGCTTTTACCTTCCCAGAACTTGATTCCCTAGCCCCTATTATCACAGTCTATTCTTCTCCCCACATTAATGAAGCCCATGTAATTCTCAGGGTTAGGGACACTTATTATGATTGTTTATTAGATACGGAAGCCTCAAGATTAGTCCTAGTGGGCAAACCTGACTTTGAATGTACATCTATTGGATCACTGATTGTAGAGGGTATATGAGGTTAAAATCAGTTCCAAAATTAACTCCCTGTATGGTATTCTTTTGGGCTATTGCACCCACATTTGGAATGATGGCAGTAATTGACTCAATTAGAAACATTCCTGCTGAGATTGAAAGGTTAGCTCAGGATACAACTCATACATAGGTCAGGGGAATTTGCTACAAATGTTCATCGGCTTCAGAGAATAATGAATGACACCCCGCAAATTGTGAAAGAAACCCATGGGACACCTGATAAGGGTTTATGGTAGGACCCCTCTTCATGGTTTACCTGGTTACGGGTAGTTTGTTGGTGGTTTTAATTAAATGGGTTTTTATTATCATGGGATTATTATTATTTTAAAATTGTTTTTAAGCTGTTGTACTAGGATATGTTCTAGCCTTTCACCAAAGGAGAAACTTTTAGCAGCACACACTATGTGTAAAGAATATGTTGATTGTGGTTTAGACTTAACTTATAAATAAGGAATTCATGGAAAGATTAAATTGATTCTCAAGGTAATGTGTATTTAATTATTAATATGTTGATGAAATTGTATAGTAATGAATAATGCTGATAATCATTCACATTAATTATTTAATTTATATGTAATTTATAATTATATATTTGGAATTATATTTGGAATTATTGTATATTGCAACTATATTCTGAGTCAAGGAGGAAATTCTCATTATTTGTTATCATTTTATCCTCAATAGTTGAATTCAAATGAGTCTTTGATTATTGGAATTTACTTTTTAAGATATTATGGGACTGTTAATTGATATTATTCTGAGTCTGACTATTAGGTATGATCACTGAGGAATACTACTGAGCCAATAGCACCAGCAACCCTAAGGGGTTTTACATGCATGAATTGCAGGTGGTGGATTGTCATGAGAAAGGCTGGGATAATGACTTTTGGCAATGACTGAGGTAGGATTCTCCTGACTTAATTTCCCCAATGTGATACATGGAGTGGAAACATATCCCACCTAGCTGACTTTGGGTCTGGCTCAATGCACTTGGCTGCCTGCATAACTTTTGCCGGGAATCTTTTATCTTCCCTTACTCTATAATTTATTTCCCTAGTCTTTTGTGGTAACTTTCTATAATCATGTCAGATGTCATGTGATGGACACAATATTGGATTCAGCCTTGATATCTGTTATTATGTCAGGTTCCGTAATTTGTCATAATGATATAGGGATAATTAGGAAAATGATGCAGAGTGGTGAAATCAGGATATGAATCTGTTTCTTAGTTAATAAAACAATTGTCTCAGTCCTGCGCTAAAGAAAGGAGTATCAGCATGGTTTGTTGTCTATGTTTCCTTAAAGAGACATGCACTTTTGTTAGGGGTTATTCATTTAGACATGGTTAGAAATTGAAAATGTTTCTATAACTTACTTGATATGCACTGTTGTAAAATAATTACTTAATACATTTTTTATAACATCCCATAACCTTTGATTACAATTAAAGTTAATCTGGCAATTTTTATATGATATTATTTTTGTATTGGAGTACATCTTATAAATAGGAGCCTGAAATTCCTTCGTGGAATCTCATCCTCCAGATAGGAGATTGAAATAATGCTAAGTATAAAAAAATTGGGTTCTATTTTTTTGTTTTTATCTGAGTTTCATATGTAACAACTGGATAACCTATAATTGTAAAAATCTCTAAAAGGTTCCAAATTTCATTAGACATAAGAGTTTGAGCTAACTTTCATTATCTGATCTGGTTATTGGTGAAGTCATTTAAAGTTGTGTTAAGATCAATTTTGCAGGAGCTTTTTTTTTTCAGCTGAGGAGGAGGAGCTAAAGAACCTGGGAAAGACTGCTCTGTGATCATAGCTGAAGTCACAGTGGAATACAGAGCTGCATCAAGATGATGTCCCAAGAATCATCTGTAGGAAATGAGACTTCCAGAGACTTAAATGGGCATTTCCCTTTTTGTTTCCCTTTTCCCTTTTGTGTATGCTATTTGTAAGATCTACCTCCTAAAGGAAACCTCCCCCTTTAGTTTTGTCAGTGCATCGCTCATTTTCCCTGCCCTTTTTTCCCTTCACATTTCTAACAATCATTAGTCCTATGGTTAAGAACTCTTTGCAAAATATAACTATCAGCATAATTGACCACATCAATAACAAAACCAACAGAAATCATATGATTATCTCAATAGACTCAGAAAAGGCCTTTGACAAAATACAGCACCTATTCCTATTAAAAACACTAGAAAGCATAGGAATAAAAGGAGCTTACCTTAAAATGATTAGTAATATTTATCTAAAACCATCAGCAAGCATTCTCTATACTGGGGATAAACTAGAGGCCTTCCCAATACAATCAAGGGTGAAGCAAGGATGCCCATTATCACCTCTATTATTTAACATTGTAGTAGAAATATTAGCTATAATAATAAGAGAAGAAAAAGAAGTTAAAGAAAATAGAATAGGTAATGAGGAAATAAAACTATCACTCTTTGCAGATGATATGATGTTATAATTAGAACATCCTACAGAATCAACTAAAAAAGCTACTTGAGATTATTAACAACTTTCACAAAATTTCAGGTTGTAAAATAAATCCACAGAAATCATAAGCATTTCTATATATTACAAAGTCCAGTAACAACAGATAGAAAGAGAAATCCCATTTAAAATAACTGTGGCCAATATAAAATATGTGGGAGTCTACCTGCCAGGACAAACCCAGGAACTATATGACCAGAACTGTAAAACACTTTTCACACAAATAAAGTCAGATCTAAGCAATTGGGAAAATATAATTGCTCATGGATAGGCTGAGCCAATATAATAAAAATGAAAATCCTACCTTAATTAATTTATTTAGTGCTATACCAAACTATCAAAAATATTTTATATTTTTTATATTTTATAGATCTTATAGATCTAGAAAATAATAACAAAATTTGTATGGAAAAACAAAAGCTCAAGGATATCATGGGACTCAATGAAAAAATATGAAAGGTGGACTAGCAGTACCAGATCTCAAACTGTATTATAAGGTGGTAATTATCAATCTGGTACTGGCTAAGAAATAGAGAGGTGAATCAGTGGCATAGAATAGGTATAAATTATGCTATAATACATGGCATAGTAATCTAGCATATGATAAACCCAAAGATCCAAGCTTTTGGAACAAAAACTCATTATTTGACAAAAACTGCTGGGAAAACTGGAAAACAGTATGGCAGAAACCAGTATCTCACATCGTGTACTAAAATAAGGTCAAAATGGGTACATGACTTAGACATAAAGGATGATACCAAAAGCAAATTAAGAGAATATGGAATCATTTATTTGTCAGATTTATGGACAGAGGGAGAATTTAGGACAAAAGAAGATATAGAGAGCAAAACAATATAAAATAAATCATTTTGGTTATATAAAATTATAAAAGTTTTCACACAAACAAAAATAATGAAACCAAGATTACAAGGGAAGCAGAAAACTGGGAAAGAATTTTTAAAACAAACATCTTTGATAAAGGCCTCATTTCTCAATTATGTAGAGAACTGAGTCAAATTTATAAAAATACAAGTTATTCCCCAATTGATAAATGGTCAAAGGAAATAAACAGGCAGTTTTCAGACAAAACAAAAATCAAAGCTATCTATAATCACTTGAAAAAAATGCTGTAGATCACTATTGATTACAGAAATGCAAATTGAAATAACTCTGAGGTATCACCTCACACCTACCAGGATGGCAAATATAACAAAAAAAGAAAAATATTGGACATTGAAGGGGATGTGGGAAAACTGGGGCACTAAATCCACTGTTGGTGGAGTTGTGAAAATATCTAACCATTCTAGAGAGCAATTTGGAACTATGCCCAAAGGGCTATAGAACTGTGCATATCCTTTGATCCAGCAATACCACTGCCAGGTTTATATCCCAGAGACATCCCCCCAAAAGAGAAAAAGACCTATTTGTACAAAAATATTTATAGCAGCTGTTTTTGTGGTGGCTAAGAATTGGAAATCAAAGGAATGCCCACCAATTGAGGAATAGCTAAATAAGATGTGATATATTATGGTGATGGAATATTATTGTGCTATAAGAAATGACAAGCAGATTGATTTCAGAAAGGCTTGGACAGACTTGTCATGAACTGATGTATAGTGAAGTGAGCAGAACCAAGAGAACATTGTGCATAGAGATAGCAATATTGTTTGATGAAGAACTGTGAATGACTTAACTATTTTCAGCAGTACAATGGCCCAACACAGTCTCAAAGGACTAATGATGAAACATACTATCCAATTTCAAAGAAAAAACTCATATTGATTCAACACAGACTGAAGCATGCTATTTTTCAATTTCTTCCATTTTTTCTTTTATTCAAGCTTTCTTATACAAAATGATCAATATAGTAATGTTTCACATAATTGTACATGTATAGCCTATATCTGATTGCTTACCACTTCAGAGAGGTGAGAAGGGAGGGAGGAAAGAAGGGATAAACATTGGAACCCCAAATTATAAATACAAATGTTTATTATTTTTTAAAATATAATTGTAATAATAGTTTTTTATTCATTAAGGAAGTAGTCTCACAATGAATCATATGGAGGATTGTGAAAAAAATAATTGTTAATAATGGATTTCTTGGGGGGACCCAGAGATCAGTTTCTCAGTCCTTTCTCCATCCTCCCCTCCCCAACTCCAAAAAGTCCAGTTCTCCCTAATCTGGGATAAACTCAAGGGAACAATAGAAATGGAGATATATTCTTTTGTCTAACCCAGTGAAGGACTGATGGGATCAAACCACACCTTTATAATGGACTATAAGGGTCTTTTGCATACTTTTCCCTGATGTAACCTGTAGAGTTCATTTTAATGTAGACCACCTTCAAATCATGTTAAACAATGGAATTGAATGATGCTAATCAATTAACTTTGAACAATGTATAATGACTGTCTCTATCAAAAGAGGATAAAAACCCTTGGAAGATGCCAGAAGCTCTCTTGGCTCTCTCTTTTAGGACAGTGTAGGTCTTGTAGGTATTGTAAGTGCTCTTGTGTCTCCTTGAGACTATGTGCTGTCTCTCTAATCTGTTCCACTGAATGTTTTTATTTCTTACCCAGTACCAAATTGCTATGATTATAGCTTTGTAGTACAGTTTGGGATCTGGTACTGCTAGATCCTCTTCCTTCTAATATGGTTTTTTTTTTTTTTTTTTTTTTTTTGCGGGGCAATAGGGGTTAAGTGACTTGCTCAGGATCACACAGCTAGTAAGTGTCAAGTGTCTGAGGCCAGATTTGAACTCAGGTACTCCTGAATCCAGGGCCAGTGCTTTATCCACTGTGCCACCTAGCCGCCCCCTAATATGTTTTTTTTTTAATTGATAACTGCTATTTCTTTCTTTCTTTTTTTTTTTTTGCGGGGCAATGGGGGTTAAGTGACTTGCCCAGGGTCACACAGCTGGTAAGTATCAAGTGTCTGAGGCCGGATTTGAACTCAGGTCTTTCTGAATCCAGGGCTGGTACTTTATCCACTGTGCCACCTAGCCGCCCCAACTTTGCTATTTCTTACCTTTTGTCTTACAGATGAATTTTATTATGATATTTTCTAGGTCTATAAAGTAATTCTTTTGCAGTTTGATATGGCACTGAATATATAATTTTATTCAGGTAGTATTGTTATGCTTATTATATTGTCTCAATCTATCCATGAGCAATTAATAATTCTCCAATTATTTAGATCTGTGTTTATTTGTTTGGAGTGTTTTGTATTAGTACTCACATACTTCCTGTGTATTTCTTAACTGATAGATTACTAAGCTTACAAACCTTCATCAAGTACACCCCCAATGCATATATAGGTTTTTTATATTGAAAATGTACAGGGAGAGAAAAGTAGGGGGAAAAGTAAATGGTTTTTGATGTTCTCACAGTCAACTTTTATTGAAATTAATTAGATCTGAGGGTTTTCCCCTCTCACATTTGGTATTTTTCCTTCTAGATAGTTTGGTACTTGAAAATTCAATTTCCTGACAATTGCAAGACCACCAACATGCACTTTTCCTGGGTAACTTGATTTGCTTTATTTACTTTTTAGGTTTTTCTTCTTTTCAGTGACATTTCTACCTCATCTACAAGCACATCCAGTATTAGAATATTAGGGTTCAAGGGTAGGAAATTCATTGTCCCTGATGGCAAAAGGATTTTATTATTAAAAAAAATTTCTTACCTTTTCTATATTTCATTTATTTGTTGTACTCCTTTTCTTTTTATTCTTATTTGCCCTAAGTAAAACTTTGCCAAGTGTTTTGCCAAGCATTTTGAAAAACTGACTTTATACTTCACTGCTTTTATTTAATGAAGTAAAACTGCTCATAATCTTCCATAATCCTTTGTAAAATTTTGGTAACAAGAATATAGTCTACACTATTGTTTCCCTTGGCTTTCATATCTCTTTATCTGGCAAGTAAGTAAGGTACTTATTGACTCAGGTGCTTTTTAGACTGTTTTATTTCTTTGTTTTGGCAATTTATTTACAATGGTTAAACTATGTGAATTATTATTATCTATTATTCACCATTCAACCTCCAAATATTCTTTCATTTTGTATCAATAACTTGTTTAAATGACCAGGTTATGGGCATTATTTTACTTGAACACCCTACCTTTTCCCCTCCTACTCTTGTCCTGTTTTGAACTTTGGCTAAAATACAGTGCTTTGATTATACAAAACAGATGGCTTAAGAATAACTGCAAAATTTATAATGAAATATTTCCTGCCTCTTGAAATATAATAAGTTTCATTTTTGTGATTTTATTTGGTGTTTACTATGTTCAGAGCTTTCTTATTCTTTTCATGAAGAAAGTATTCATTATATGAAGACATGAAACATATTTGTGGTCTATACAGGTTTTGGTTTTTTTTCCCTTTTTTATTCTTTTTCCATTTTTTGGCTTCTTCCTTGGTGTCCTTACTTATTCTCACAATTGAATTAAAGCCACCAAGTACATAAGAAGATAATTTAATTTGGAGAGTGTTATCAATTTCTTCATAGACGTTCTCAATTTCTTCATTCTCTGAAACAAGTGTTGGTTCTAATACTATCATTCTTTTTCTCGTGGTCATTTTTGCAAATGTATGTCATGAACACTTCAATAAAAAGTCATCCAATGTTCATGAAATTATGTTAATTTGTTGCCTTTGGACTCGTGATAAAAATTAACTTAACTTTGCCTCTCCAAAGACAACCCATGAGCCTTCTTGTTATTTAGTTGCAACTTTCTTCTGGTTTCTGATTTCATTTATAGTGAGAAGTCAAGATTGGCTTGATTCAATTCCTCTAGTAACATAGTTCTATTTAGTCACTGGACAAGGATCTCACATTTAGCATGCCAATAGCTAAATATAAGTTTATAAAAGTGTCTGAAGGATATGTTTCTTAGTACCCTCAAATGTCTTTCTGCCACCCTGCTATAATCACTGTAGAATGGGAAGAGGATTATAGAGGACAGAGGGACATTTTATCTTTTAATTTGTTTCATGGGTTACCATGGCTAGAAAATTCATTACCAGATGGTCAACAAAACTATTAGTGATTAGTTTTTCTGTACATTGGAAGAATGGTACCTAGAAAACAGTCTATTACCAGAATCATACTCTAATCCTTTCCATCATAGGGGAACTCAAAAGATCTTGTATTCTATTGGCATAACCATTGAGCACATGGAAGGTAGGAGTGTGCTGGAATCTACTCCTATGGACTCTCAGGAGGAGATTGTTACATTCTCAATATGAGCATTTTCATGTCAGAATTTTTCAAAAGCATTGCATGTGTACATTTTTTTTAAACCTGGAGTGCCAATTAAAAAAAAAAATTTACCAGAACATCCTTGATAGAAAGGGATCATTTGACCCTACATTTTCATTTCACAGCAGAAGAAGGAAAGGAACAGATATATTAAAGAATGTGACAGATGTTGCACACATAGTCCTAGGCAGTCAGGAAGCTAAAGTTTCAGACAATACTCTGTCCCACTGGTCTCTTAGTTGAGTGAGCATTCTTGTATTTTTAAAACAATGTTGTAATTGAATAGAAGTGAAGAAAGACTAGCAAGGAGAGAAAACCAAGGGAAAGTGATTCCTAAATTGATAGTGATTTCAGGAGGGAGCTTTAGTCCAGAGGAGTGACCTTTGGAGGTGAGAGTTCTATAGTTTGACACGTTTCTTAGTGAATGGAATGGCAACAGGTGCATAATTGCTTATTTACTATTTGACAGGAGTTAACTAATGATGCTTAATAAAGAAGGTTCATAATTTGGTTCAAATAGGAAAGAACAAAAGAGATGCAGAGAAACTATCACAGACCCCCTACAGTTGAAGAAAGCATCAAATATAGCTGCTCCCACAGGTCAATAATTTCTTATATGTACAAAAATGAGGAAAGAAACTTCTTAAAGAGAAATAAAATATAACAAATGATACAAGCACCTGCTAAAGTATATGACCTCATTCACTATTATAAATAATTTTATTTTCCTTGGATAAGACACCCACATTTTTCCTTTTTTATCATTTGATATAATTTTGTTCCTTATGAAATAATATTATGATTTTTCAAAAGACTTTAACATGTCCAGTTAATGTTTTGATGATTAAAGGCCATGAATAGTTTTACTTGGCCTTATGTGGAAGCACTCACTTTGAATCTTTTCTCTGACACTTATTATCTATGACATGCTGATAAAACCCTTATTTAAATAGTCAACCTCAATTTACTTATTTGAAAAATGATGATAATTCATGTAATTCAAAGGTTTTTGTGAGGATCAAATGAAACAATCTAAGCAAGGATAAAAACTGGATTTATGATTCTATTGGTATAGAAATCCTCAGATAAGGAAACTCTTATATATGACATTTTCTCTGTAGTTTATAGTCTACTGGAGTTGCCTGTGGGATTGAGAGGTTAAGACTTGCTTGGTGTTACAACTCAGTATGTGTCAGAGGCAAGACTTAAACCAAGATCTTCCTGTCTCCCAGGCCAGGTTCCCAATATATTATGCCATGTTCCTTTAATGTACATATACTTAAAAAAATAAACATTTTTATTTATAGTTTTGAGTTCCACATTTTATCCCTCCTTCTCTCTCCCCCCTGAGGCTGTAAGCAATCACATATGGGTAATACATGTGCAATTATGTGACTTGTATTTTTATAAATTTGACTCAGTTTTCTATATGTTTGATAAATGAGGCTGTTATCAGAGATATTTGTTTCAAAAATTCTTTCCCAGTTTTCTCCTTACCATGTAATCTTGGTTACATTAGTTTTGTTTGTACAAAACCTTTTTAATTTTATATAATCAAAATGATCTATTTTACATTATATTTTGATCTCTATATCTTCTTTGGTCTTAAATTCTTCTTCTGCCCATAAATCTGACAGATAAATGATTCCATATTTTCTTAATTTGCTTATGGTATCATCCTTTACGTGTAAATCAGGTACCCATTTTGACCTTATTTTGGTATATAGTGTGAGATGCTGGTCTATACCTAGTCTTGGCCATACTGTTTTCCAGTTTTCCCAGCAATTTTTGCCAAATAATGAGTTTCTGTTCCAAAAGCTCGGACCTTTTGATTTATCACATACTAGATTACTATAGTCATTTACTATAGTGTAATTTGTACCTATTCTATTCCACTGATCCATCTCTCTATTTCTTAGCCAGTAGCAGATTGTTTGGTAAATATCACTTTATAATACAGTTTGAGATCTGGTAATTACAGACCACCTTCCAGAATGCTGTTAATTGGCTGTGCAACCTTTAAAAAGGGGAAGCTGGATATCAGGTACATAAATTCCATTTAAAGCAAAACTAATCCCTTGTTAAAGGAGTCATTTTTCAGTATGTGGGTCCCCAAACAAGTTAAGAATTAAGATATTTCTCTTTTCTATTAGACTGAAAAATTTCCCCTCCAGGCTTTTGGAAGGGTAAGATTCTCCCTGGGCTCTCTGTGGACCTAGGCTGAGTAATTTCTTAACACATGCAGGAGAGGAAATTCTGTCCATTTCAGAAAGAGGTTGCCTGTGATAGAAGTTACTTTAGTCCAAAAGATTCAACTTCATCTTCTCCATCCAAATCAATTTGTAATCAGGGAGTGTAAAGAGTCCATGTGACTTGGACTCTTTTCTGATTCAATAACATGGGATTATTTAGAATTTCACTGTGGATTCGAAGACTTGCATTTTAAATCTCAATGTCCTGTTGGTTAATCCTCTAGGTCTATAAATAGAGTCACTCCAGACTTCTGGAAAGCTTCCTTCAGTCAGTCTCAGATATGTAGGAGCTGAACTGAACTGAGCCAAGGTAAACTGAGTCTAACCTGGCCTGACCTGGCCTCACTTGTTCTGTCTACTCCCAGTTTCTCCAGACCTAGCCTTCCTCATCTCTTCTCTAATTTCCAAGTTCCTGGCAACGAGTCACCATGAAGATCCTCTCCCTGGTGTTTATGGTGCTCTTTGTGATCTTCTTCTATGCTGGCACAGGTAGGGTACAGGCTGTCTAACAAACAGGTGGAACTGTGGATATGGGGAACACAATTTAACAGTTGTCTGGAATACCGGGGTCTGCAACTTCAGTTGTGTGGATTAGCTGATTCTGGGACCTCCCTAACTCTAAGGAAGATTAAGGGAAAAGCCTTTTCTGTTTAGGCTAACAAGCTCCTTAGGTTATTTAGGTGGACAAATGCTGCATTTGTGGCCAAGAGGAAGAAGGGCTGGGAGGAAAAGAGATTGTGTGATATTGAGAGGTTGCTATACATTTAAGAAAACTTTTTTTTTTTTTTTTTTTTTTTGCGGGGCAATGGGGGTTAAGTGACTTGCCCAGGGTCACACAGCTAGTAAGTGTCAAGTGTCTGAGACCGGATTTGAACTCAGGTACTCCTGAATCCAGGGCCGGTGCTTTATCCACTGCGCCACCTAGCCACCCCCTAAGAAAACTCTTAAACATTATGGGAAGCCAAGGCAGGGTGTAGTGGGACATCTGCATCATAATTTCAGCTTCACACCAAGATTGTAAAATGCTAGCTGGAAGGGAGCTGAGAGGTCTTTGAGTTAAACTTCTAACATTTTATAGATGAGAAAACTGAAGTCTGGAGAGGCTCAGTGCCTTGTCCTAGATGTGAGATTTGAACACAGATGAGGAAGAAGGTTTTCTGAAAAACCTTAATGCCAATTGATTTTTTTCAGGGATAGTGAGAGAGGATGAGGGTAGGTTTACCCATCCTGCCACTACCAACAGTATCTGGAATAGATAGTGAGTTGTACAGGTACCCTTCACCTTTGGACCCTGAGTTTCCTATCATGCCTGGTTAGAAAAATGCCTTTCTCCATTCTCATCCTGGAAGCCTGTCAGGACCACATGGATGTTCAAAGCCAAAGAAGGACATTAGATAGGAGAAGCATGGTATATGGATGCCACACTAGAGTTAGGAGATCTGGGTTCTAGTCTGAGCTCTGTGTGACCTGGAGCAAGTCTCTTCCTCTCACTCCCTGGACCTCTTCTACTTCTGTAAGATTAGGACATAGGACTAGATGAGCTTTAAGATCGCTATTTCCTACTTTCCATCTTTCTTTTATCTGTAATTTCTACCTATTAAAATGTAAAATCCTTAAGAACAGGGACTATCTTCCTTCCTTTTATTTGTATCTATAATTCTTGGTTGTTGTTGTTGTTGTTTTTTTTTGTGGGGCAATGGGGGTTAAGTGACTTGCCCAGGGTCACACAGCCAGTAAGAGTCAAGTGTCTGAGGCCGGATTTGAACTCAGGAACTCCTGAATCCAGGGCTGGTGCTTTATCCACTGAGCCACCTAGCCGCCCCCTTGTAGCTGTAATTCTTAACCCAGTGCCTACAACATGATCTTTGCTTAGTAAATTCTCTCTGTCTCTCTGTCTCTCTCTCTGCTTTTCTGTCTCTTTCTCTGTCTGTCTGGATCTCTCTGTCTCTGTCTCTTTCTTCATCACTCCTAATCCTGAGCATCTATGAATATAAATAAGCTAACATGATCATTCATATCAAGCAGCCTCATTAGAAGAAACCATCAAAGTTAGCAGTCTCTCTGTGTCAGCATTACACAGACACTCCTGTATTTCTAATTGTTCCCCTCAGCTGAGGTAGGGAGTCCTGGCCAGCATTTGAAATGGAAGCTTTGACTTTTTTCTTTGTCGTGGCCTTGTATGTATGTGGCAAGTTACTTGTCCTGATTCTGAGTGCATTTCAACATTGTAATTAGCAAAAGGATATACTGTCTTGCAATTAGAGGCATACTGCTGAGGCAGGTAACCTGGTGTCAACCTGGCATAGTAGAGAAGGCACTGGATCCAGAGCTGGGGGACCTGGGTTCAAATCCTGATCCTGCAACTTTACTAGTCCCTCTGGGACTCATTTTCGTGATCTATAAAAGAAGGTGGTTGCATCTGATTACCTACAATATCTGTTTTAGTTCTAAATTTATAATTTTATTGAGTAGAAAATATGTGGAACTTAATGTCAGGAGGCCTCAGCTTGAATTCTAACTGTGTGACCAAAAATAAGTAATTTAAGGTCTTTTCACTTTAGCTGGTTTTCCCCCCATTAAATGATAAAAAAAGAGTAATACTTTTTCTACCTCAGTATTGTGTATAAAAATCTTAGAAATATAAGATGTTGTCATTATTGGTAATAGTATTTGAGGATAATAGATGTAGTACTGTTAGGAAAAAAAATGTCAGGGGCCATCTAGTTCAACGCCTTCATTTTACTCTTGAGAAAACTGAGACCCAGGAGGACCCAAGGTCACATAAGCAATAGTTGTAGTGGTAGTAAGACAATTAAGGTTCTTTTAGGCATCTCAAGAGTCAGGTTGACTGTACAGCACAAAGAGATCCCATGAGGAAGAAGCACAGCTATTACTGAGTGAAAATATTATGATAAGAAAACAAAAAGTTCCCACATTTTTCCTTCACTACTTCAAATGTCAGGTGATATTACAGGCCAGAGTAGCTATACTTATATGAACAATTTACAATCCACATGAAAATCTTCAGGGTGAGAACCAGATTATGCTAAAGCTAAGGCCAAGCTACCTTTTCCTCTTTTTAATGACTACTTCTTACCTGACTGACCTAGAGAAGGGCTCTTGAAATCAAAATCACAATTAGAAGGGAATTCAGAGAGCAATGCACTCAACCCTTATCTGAAGAACTGAATTAACAAATATGCTTGAGGGACTGTAGTGAGGGTAGCCTCATAAAATTGTCCATTCTATTTCAAGATATCACAAAGTTTTAGGAAGATTTTCCTGATATCAAGCCTAAAACTGACACCTTCTACCCATTGCTCTCAGTTTTTTCCTCTGAGGCCAAATAAGAGTAAATCTAATTCTACTTCCATGGGACAGCTTTTCAAATCTTTGAAGACAGCTGTTATGTACTCTTCACTATATCTTCTCCCATATAAACATTTCCAGGTTCTTCAACTGATAACTTTGATGACATAGACTTAAGCCCCTTTATTATCCTGGGTGCCCTCCCCTTAGGGGCAGCTAGGTGGTTCAGTGGATAGGGTGCTGGCTCTGGAGTCAAGAGGATCTAAGTTCAAATATCACCTCAGACACTTACTAGCTATGTGACTCTGGGCAAGTCACTTAGCCCCAGTTGCCTTAAATATTTGGGGCCATCTCCAGTAATCCTGATATATATCTTGCCACTGGACCCAGATGGTTCTGGAGGAGAGAGTGATTGTGGTGACCTTGTACAGCCCTACCTCACTTAAATTCAATTCAGTGAAAGTCATGATGTCACTCTGATGTCATGGTCCTCTTCAAGAATGAAGGACAGAGGGAGCCAAGATGTCAGAGGAAAGGCAGTGAGCTCTCAATCTCATGACACGATTGCTCCAAAAAACATCAAAATAATGCCATAGGACAATGCCCAGAACAGCAAAACCCACAGAAGAATGTGCTGAAATCATCTTCTAACCAAGAACAGCTTGGAAGGTCAGAAGGAGGGAGCTGCTGTGCTGAGACAGGAGTGGAACCCAGCCCCACAGTCACCCTGAAACAGATCCAGTCCCAGGAAGGCCTCACTAGAGAAGGAGACCCCCAGAGCCTCTGAATCAACTGAAGCACCAGTGTCGTCTGGAACTAAGCTCACAGTCTGGTGAGAGGGCTGAGCCCTTGGCAGGGGGGAGACTACAGGGGTCTATGCTGGTGCTGAGGCAGAACTTGGGTTTTTCACCCTGGCTGGGAACCAGGAGGTAGGCTTGAGTAGCAGTGACCCAGGATGGGGAGGGTCACAGGCTTGTCCAGAGCTAACAACCACAACACACAAAGCTGGTTGATTGGCAAGTTGGTCTGGGGTCATCTATGAACCAGGGAACAGGCCAGGTGAGTGAAGAACCTGATCCTCCTTAAATCATACCTCCTGGGACTTCTGAAGCTTGGGATAGTGCAGCCTGGGAACAGTGCCCCACTTTAAGGAGCTAAAAGTCAAGTAAAAGAAAGGCAAGATGAGCAGATAGAGAAAGGTGAGGACCATAGAAAGTTTCTTCAGTGACAAGGAAGATCAAGGTGCACCCTCAGAGGAAGATGTCAACATCAGGGCCCCTATATCTAAAGCTTCCAAGAAAAATATGAATTGGTCTCAGGCCATAGAGGCACTCAAAAAAGGATTTTGAAGATAAAGTTAGAGAGGTAGAGAAAAAAATGGAAAGAGAAATGAGGGTGATGCAGGAAAGACATGAGAAAAAAAGAATGAAGGACAGAGACAGCTAGGTAGCACAGTGGATAGACTACTGGCCCTGGATTCAGGAGGACTTGAGTTCAAATCTGGCCTCAGAAACTTGACACTTACTAGCTGTGTGACCTTGGGCAAGTCACTTACCCCTCATTCCCCTGCCCCCCCCCCCCAATGAGATACTCAGGGCCAAAAAACAATGTTACAAATGTACTTTTGGAAGGAAAAGGAAGGGAACCTCAATATTCCTACCTCCCTCTGTCCAGATTCCATGTCTTTCATAATGCAGCTTGAGGTTAGTTAGCTTTTTGGATGCTGTCTTACACGGACTTAGACTGAGCTTCTATTTTTTAAATTGGCCCTATGATTTCAGACCTCAGAAGCCTGATTTCTATCCATGCTCTTATCACATACTTGTGAATTTGGCTTTTGAGCTGAAGTCAGACTTTGCATGTATCGTTATTAACATTCCTATTATTAGATTCAGGCCAACATTCAAGCCTTGTGAGACTTTTGTGAATCCTGACCCTTATTTAACATTAGTAATTCCTTCTAGCTCTATAGGAAAGATCCACTAGTGTAGAGGAAAGCATCGGATTTAGAATCAAGACACTTCTATTCTCTGGCATTTACTAGTTGTTCTATTAGGCAAATCACTTAAGCTGTCTGAGCCTCAGTTTCATTATTTGTAAAATGGGGATAATAATGCCAATATATTATAATCTGCAATGTGGTATGTCAATGAGTATTATAGTTGTTCCCAGTACCCTTGACCACAGGCAAAGCTGTAAAGTAGATCAATTGGATTCAATTGGTTGATGTGATTGGATGTGGGTTATGAAGTCTTAGGATATTGACTTAGGTCACTCAAATCTTGGTCAAAAAGATATCAGAGAAAGAATGTAGACCCCACCCAAAGTGATTGGAGCACAATAGCTTTCACCTGGGTGTGGTTTGGCTGGACCTGACTAAGATGAATTTTACTTTCAAGGAGAACTGCACCTTGGAATGGGGGGAAGAAAGGACTAAGAAATAATGGGAGAACACTGGATCCCTCCTCCCCCCCATAATTATTTCTCACACCTCCATGACATTGGGAAGTCCTTGAAGACAGGGACTATCTTTTGCCTTTCTTTGTATGCCCAGTAAGTACAGACCTTAGAACAGTAGATTACAGTCTCTTCTAGATCAGAATCCTCTGGTTGCCTGTTCTCTGTGTAAAATATGCCTCTAGAGTTGAAAGGTCTAGGTCTCAAGCTCAATTTACTATGAGTCTAGCTCAGTCCATTTTGATGTCTAGCAGTTAGCAATTTTATAGCATTGTGTTATGGGGGAAATTGATAAGGAGTTTGCAATAGGGGTCTTAGGAATTTCTCTTTAAAGAATTATGCCCTCTTGTACACAAATCCAATTATAATAAAATAATAGTTTATTTAGGTGCTAGGGAAAGGAAAGCAAGAGAGAAATCCTTGGACTTCTCATGGGGAGAAGGCATGGCACAGAGGTGTGGCTCTCTGAGATACCTTTCTCCTTGAGCAGGAGACAGGGAAATCCTTTTATCGAGGACTGATGGGGATGATCATCTGACTGTGGAAAGTTCCCTTATTGGGGGAGGACCATCCGCCACTGGTGGTGGCTGGGGGAAGTTGTGTGAGGGGAGGCTCTGGATCTCTCAAGCCATCTATGTCCTCCTCATGCCACAGAGGCAGCAGCCACACCTAATCTTATCTCACCAAGGGGTGGGAAAGACTGGAATGAAGTGTGGTAGTTGCAGAGCTAGCTCAGTCCAGATCCAGTGCCACTTATCTCTTTAGGTGTGTCTATCCTTTGGTTTCATTTTTCCAGGAGAAGGTTCTTTGATTTACCCCAGAAAACTTCTGAGGTTCCCCTCAGGCCCATTCAAATGAGGTACCCTGGCCCATAACAATTGTAAATTTTTCAGTGCTTTATAATCAGTGACCTCTTTAATCCCTCCTTTGTTCCTTTCCCTTCACCACATTCAGTCATTTCTTAAGTATACCTCCTAAACGTCTCATCTAGCACCTTTAATCCAGGGGTTTCCTCTACATGGTTCTGATGAATGCATATTGAGAACTGGAAGGGACCTTAGAAGTAATTTAGTTTAAATGCCACAGTGGATAGAGCACTGTGCCTGGAGTCAGGAAGAATTTTGAAAGAACCTTAAGCAATTATTAGCTATGTGATTCAGGGGATACAGTCTATTTTACTTTCCTCATCTGGAAAAAGGGAATAAATCCAAGGGACCTAAATCCAGGAGTTGTTGTGAGGATCAAATGAGATAATATTTATAAAGCATTTTATAAATCTTAAATCCCCATTGGACTGCTAACAGTTATTTTTATTAGTCCAACCTCCTCACTTAACAGTTGAGGAAACTGAGATAAAAAGATGTTAGATGAATTGCTCAAGGCCACACAAGTAGTAGGTAACAGAGTCATGACTCAAATCCAGGTCTATGATGGAAAATCTAGCATTCTTGCCACACTGTAAGATGTTGATTCCTAAACTGTATGTATCCATGATACTGATGCAGCACACCCTACACTAGTCTTGATTGTGACCTCACCATCCCTATGTTGTGTCCTCTGTGAGAAAGTAATTATTAATAATGGGTTTTGGGGGGAACCCAGGGACTCCCCCCTCCCCCCACTCAGGAGCCTTAGCTGATCTCTTTCAAAACCAGCCCAGAGACAATAGAAATCAGACTAAGTAATGTAGAGATAGAAACCATACCTTCTCAAAAGTGCCTTTCCCTTCAGAGGGTTTGTCTTTGTACTTGGCCCTGATTTCAGCATAGTATAGCTCATTTTAATATGGGCCATCCTCAGGTTACGTCAACCAATGGAATTGAATGATTCTAGCCAATTAGCTTTGAGCAGTGTGTAAGAGCAGCCTCTATTGAAGGAGGAAGGCATCTGGAGCAAGAGGCTTGCCCTCTCTTGCTCCTGCAACCTGATTGAATGAGCCATGCATTTTCTTCTCCCTCTCTAGGTAATGTAGGACTTCTGAACTCTGTTTGGAGCCATTTTGCTCTCTCTCTTAGAGACAATACGGTGCTAGGGTTTTTTTGGCTTGTGTTAAATGTGGTCAATGCTCTCCTAACATATAATATGATTTACTAAATGCTTACTACCTAAATGGGTGCAATAGCCATTAATTTATAAGTAGTAATAACTTAAAAACCCCAGCCTAATTCCCCAATATTTTAGGCAGAAAGGGGTTAGTTCCCAATATTTTAAATGACACACTTTGTATCAATCTTTCACAGAGAATGAACCCACAGAGTCTTCCAATCTGCTGTAGACTTTTTTTTTAATATCCTGTGGGCCCCAGTGAAACACTTAGACTATCCTGCTTTATACCTTACTCTCAATTCATGACCTACCCACCTCCTTTAAGGTTATAGTTTATATGTTCTTTGGTTATATGGTGTCATTTTACATCATTCCCCCCCTCCCCCACAAATGAAATCATTGTCATCATGATGAAACCTGTATACTTTTTTTGGTATTTCAATATTTAGGATTTTATTTTCAAAAATTACATGTAAAATACATGTTTTTCTGATAGCATCCTGATCATCTTTCTTTTTTCATAGTAAACTACATTTATATAGTACTTTAAAGAGAAATTTCTTACAATAAACCCATGATGTTGATTATTGCAACAAAAGTAATAGATAACATTTATATAGTACCTTATAAATGACAATTTTCTTTACAATAGCCAGAAAACTAAGTACCATACATTGTCATCATCGTCAATCAATCATCATCCATCAATCCTTATCATCAACTTCAATCAATCCTCCTCATCACTAATCAATCCTCATCTTCATCATTCTATCTTCATCTTCATCTAATCATCATCAATCCATCCATCCATCAATCAATCCATCATCATCATCTTACATTACTCTTGCCTCTGCTTCAAAATTTTTTTCACATTTACTATTAACTGTTTCCCTCCATCCTATTCCCTCTCCATATTTACTCTATTTTCTATCTTCTTTCACCCTATCCCTCCTCAAAAGCATTTTGCTTCTGACTCCCCACTCTACCCTCCCTTCTTTCACCCCTCCCTCCTTATCCCCTTCCCCTCTTACTTTCCTGCAGGGTTAGATAGATTAATACACCCAACTGAGTGTGTATGTTATTCCTTCCTTGAGCCAACTCTGACAAGGATGAGGTCTTTGAGTCAATTCTGATGAGTGTAAGGCTCATTCACTGCCCAACTCCTCCCCCATATCACCCCCCCCCATTCCATAAGCCCTTTCCTGCTTCTTTCATGTGAAATTTCACAAATCCAATCCCTATCCCAATTTGATTTTCCCAGCACCCTTTTGTGGTAGGTTAGTGCAAGTATTATGATTTCCATTTTGTAGATAATTAAATTAATATGCAAAGAAGGAGAGAGATGGTTTTCATAAAGTCACATTGCCAAAAAGTAGGTATTCAGGGATTGGAATCTATTCTTCTCTCTTCAAGTACTGGGTTCTTTCCATTACATCAAATTACCTCATTTACTGCAAGCTTAATTTTAAAAAAAAATCAAGTTAATTTATATTATATGTAGGGTTAAACCATCTGAACTATGATTCAGAATACAATGTAAAATCTCTTCTAGTATACAACCATAAACAAAAATTCTAAACCATTATTTTTCCTCTTTCTATAGGGTTTGCCAAGTTATCTGACACTGTGAAATGTATAAAGAGTGGGGGTACATGCTCGTTAGCAGACTGTACAGATACCCGAATTCCTAGTGATACCTGCTTTAAAAACAGAACCAAGTGTTGTGTGCTCAAGAAAAAACCCTGAAGAACACATACACAGGAAAGTCTGGTATGGTTATGCTTTGGGGTAGGGAAGAGTAGGAGGATAAAAGATGAAAAGAGTTGAGATATATAAAATAGTTGCTATCTATTTTTAATGAGAAAATGATTCTTGCATCTTGGTTCATATGAAGATGTTAAATGTCTGTATCATAAACTATCATAAAGAATTTATATGAAGAGGCCATGTTGCATAGTGTATAGACAGGACACATTGAAGGCAGAAGGACCTGGACTCAAGTGTCAACTCTGATACATACAGGCTGTGGAACCCTGGATAAGTTTCAATTGTCTTTATGTTCTAGGCAATTCTCTAAGAACTTGAGCTACACATAAATTACTCACCTGCATTAGTAGATGGAGTTTCTTCACCTGGAAGTTTCCTATACAGATGAAATCAAAGGCCCAGTCCCTCTCCCTATCTTATTCAACACTTCATTCAGATCCAGAATTTAAATGTGAATGTTACCTTGGCTGATGGGTTACAGTCCTTCCACAACAAGGTACATGGTCTTTAAGATCTGCTCTGCTCCAAAAAATGGTTTAACATTAAGAAAATAATTAGCATAAATTGAGTATTTTAATATTTGCATAATCATAAAAACAACTAAAACCACAAAATTACATCATTAGATGCAGAAAGGCCTTTTAAAAATTTGGCATTTGCCCCAAAGCAGCTCTACTTTCCTGGCACGGGTGCCATTAATTTCATCCTAGAACATGGACCTCCTATTGTACCTGTGTATGGGACTCTTGGTACCTTTGGTGGCCATACTGAACGTCAAATATCATCACTAGGAAGAGATGGAAGCTTTTTGAAGGATGTTGCCTGAGCTCTGGGTTCTATAACCCATTTATAGAGTATTGGGAAAGCATCAAGTAGAAACCCATGGGTTTTTGTTGTGGGAAAGTTTCCACAGAATTGGGATTCCAGAGTTCAAGGACATTTCTAACTTTCATTAGGATGAGATTGTAGGATGCAAGTTACTCCTCCATTTGATTGACCTGAAATTGCCTGCCTGGTTAACAACACTTGGATACATATCATACTAATATGAATGCAGATGGATTTGAACTTGTCCAAATGCCAGACTTATTTCTCAAGTGGCTGGTTCAATTGAAATAAATCTGAATGGAATAGGAATTTCCCTGATTCTTTGGAAAATAATTCTGAGGCCATACATCCTGAAATCTGAGACATTCATCTTCTTTTCTAACTTATATAGTGGAGCCTTGGTGGACAATTACTCATTTGATAATGATGTCCCCATTATTGGGACAAAGCACAGCCATAGCTTAACCCTCGACAATGAAGTGTTCGAATATCTTGCTTATACCTACTCTTCAAGGAATCCTGAAATGAACATAGGAAACACAAAACATGAATTTCCACAACGGTATCACAGATTGGTATGCATGGTAACCAGTCAGTTGTGGGATGAAAAATAACAACTACATGTGTGGCCCATGTTTTAAATTACATTGGAAGTGTCATGCTGTAAATATTCATCTGTAGAACCTCTCCAAGACCTCTGGAATAATAACAGCTACATGAATGAATAATCAGTTCCATGAAACAGGTCCAACTAGGTGTTAAAGTTCAAGTTTTTGATGTGAACAAAAATCCAATACCTAATGCAATAACAAACTGTAATGGCAGGAATCATATCTGCCCATATAGAATCAACAGATTTGGAGAATATTATCTTTTCCTTCTGCCTGAATCCTATGCAATATATTCTACATTCCCAGGACATAAGCCAGTTCTAAAGCTAATGACTATAACAAAGCACATACAGAACTTCAACACATTTAGGGTGGACTTTCATTTCCCAATCTAAGTGAAATAAAATGATGTGACCTTACTGGCTCCATGTTCTGAGATTATTCTTCACAAGTATTTTAGGAGTCATTCAGCTACATTGAAGTAAAAATTTATCTCCTTATTTTTAAAGACTTTTGTATCTATCTTTCAGATGAAATAAACCATAAAAACTATATCCCTTCCCTATTCTAGGATATGTAATGAACTATGTCCCTTCAAGTCAGGTCACCTCAATTTTGCCCACTCTCTGTCTTGTTAGCCCCCTGGTTTTCATAAAATAGGGGGTATTTACTTCCATACAGCTGGATGTTCCTGAATCATTCAAACTAGGTGGAGAATCTAGGCAAGTGGGTTCAATTTCAGTGATAGGTAGAAAATACCCATAAAATAATGCCAGAATGGTGCCCATAACGAGGCCATTCCAAAACTCCAAAAGATAATGGCAGTTAATTGTTAAGGTGGATCAAAGAATTTACATGTATTGCTTGAACTGCTCCAAGGTTATATAAGAGCTAGACAGGATTTGGGGGAGATTACCCTTACATCCAGGTCTTGTCAACTAACTATGCCGAGTCAGTCTGAGTGACTTCATTTTAAAAATCAAATTTTAACTTTGAGTTCAGGCAAAACTGGGCTGTAGGATAGGGCAGCTAGGATGCTTCATGATCACATCTCCCTGTGATATAATAAATATATAACATAACATAACATAACATAACATAACATAACATAACATAACATAACATAATATAATATAATAATAGAATAGAATAGAATATATAAGGGAGGAGCTGAGTTGTCACTAACCCCATCTACTCATAAATATATGTACCATTTTATATAGAAGTCTATAAAAGCAAACAAAAAAACACACAAAAAATCACATTGCATATTTGAATGGGGCATCTACACTACAACTGCAAGCTGCCTCTTGGTGTGCTGAATAAAATCCTTTTAACTTTCCTGAGTTTGTCACATTTAATCAGGGCAAGGCATGTACTAAAATTTACTTTCATAATTTGGTTTTCCATGCAGAAGTGTCATTAACCCATGTGACTCTCAATGGCAGTTTATTAAATTATTTTTTTTTTTTTTTTTTTTTTTTTTTTTTTGGTGAGGCAGTTGGGGTTAAGTGACTTGCCCAGGGTCACACAGCTAGTAAGTGTCAAGGGTCTGAGGTCAGATTTGAACTCAGGTACTCCTGAATCCAAGGCCAGTGCTCTTTTCACTGCACCATCTAGCTGCCCCGTTTATTACATTCTTGAAAGAACGGGCACACACTATAAAATAGTGGCACACTTTGCCACAGAAAACTTCTCTTTTTATCCCTAAATCTAACACAAAGTCCCTCTGTTCTTTGTCATTGGTTGAGGACAAAAGGATGCACATTCTTCCGAAATATCTCTACCTATTTCCCCCCAAAATATCCCCCTCCCCATACATCACATGTGCATTAAAATGAACCCTCTCCAAGGGCAGCTAGGTGGCACAGTGGATAAAGCACCAGCCTTGGATTCAGGAGGACCTGAGTTCAAATCTGGCCTCAGACACTTGACACTTACTAACTGTGTTATCCTGGGCATGTTACTTAACCCTCATTGCCCCACAAAGAAAAAAATGAGCCTTCTCCCTCCCAAGGGTGTGTCAGACAATATGTTCAAGCATCTCAAATCAACCAGGCTACTTATCTTAAGGCCACCTTCTGTAATCAACTTCTAGTTTCTAGCAAGATCCCTTTCTTGTCTCAAGGCCCCCTTCTTGTAATATTCCCTTCCTGTGTTTGAATCTAGGTGAGATTAACATCCCTTTGGTTCAGTTTGAGACAGCATTATTTTGTTTCTAATTGAGATTACAGCATTCTGTTTTTATTTCTTTCAATTAACCCATGTGACTCTCACTGAGAGAGAGCCTACTCTGCCTCCCCATTGGCACTCAGACTTTTATATGATCATGGGTCACAGTGGACTCCCCTGATGGCTGATCAGCCATGAAGTGGTAAGAGAGTTGGGGCAGCTGGGTGGAATGGTGGATAGAGTGCTGGCCCTGGAGTCAAGAGGACCTGAGTTCAAACCTCATCCCAGACACTTACTAGCTATGTGACCCTGGGCAAGTCACTTAACCCCAATTACCTTAAAATATCCAGGGTCATCTCTAGTCATCCAGATATATATCTTGCTACTGGACCCAGATGTCTCTGGAGGAGAGACTGAGGTTGGTGACTTTGCACAACCCTCCCTCACTTAAATTTGATTTAGGGCAAGTCATGACATCATGATGTCATGGTGTCATGGTTCTCTTTAAAAAAGAAAGACAAACAACAACAATGGTCAGAGACAAGGAGAAATAGGCTCTGGAGAACCAAAGAATTTAACTTAGGAAAGATAAAGAGAAATAGAGCCTGTAGAAAATTTTTTTTTTCATTTGTGCTTGAAGTGGCATGAAGATGTATGGAGAAGTAATGGTCTTGCCTGACACAAGAGTATCACCACAAGGCAAAGAGGTATGGGTATCCATAAGGGATCAGGAATGAGCAAGTCTCTTGCCAACTTCTGCTTAGGCAAGCTGCTAAAGCTTGGGTTGGAGAAAACTTGTTTGTTCATTTGGGAATGTCCAAATCTCTAGTGGTAGAGCTTAGCTTAGACTGGATTCAATACTTACATAATTATGGGCATCCTCAGCCTTGCCAAACCCTTTTTTGGGGAATCCTACAATCTTATTTCCTCCATATTTGTTATAACTGAAATTGTTAAACTGCTTTTTGCTTCTGGGTTGATTTCTGCATCATACTATTGGAACTGACAATGCCCTATAATCAGTGGACTAAAACCATATATACCCTCAGAAATGGGGAGTCCCCTGAGCTTCACTCTTAGGAGGGGAGTCTCCACATGATCAAGTGTTATATATTTCTTCTCAGGACAAAATATTAAATTGATATTATGTTTTTTTTCTGTCTGTCTCTGATCTGTCTCATGTTCTCTGATCTGGTTAGTGGGAAATATAAGATATTATAATTTCTCCAATCTGTTTATTAATTTTGTAGGAGAGATGAAACATTATTTCTCTGATCTGTTTGTAGGAGACAGGCAGATACAAAAACTATATTTTAATATTCAACAGAAATAGTACCTTGTGACTTGGATTTGATTGGAAAATGGAAATTGAATTCACCCTCCATCACAGGAGCCTCCAGGATACAAAAACTATATTTTAATATTCAACAGCATTAAGGAGATATAGTTGAAAACTGCATAGTCCAGGAAAATCTTACTTCACATTCAGTATCAGAAACTAATTGGCTGTATAAACCTTAGCAAGACACATCACATCTGCTTCAGTTTCTTCATCTGCAAAATGGGATAATAAAGGCACCTACCTTTTAGAGTTATTGTGAGGATCAAATAAGATAATAATTGCAAAGTTCTTAACACAGTGCCTGACCTGTGGTAAGCAGTATATATAAACATTAACTATTATAATTATTTTTTGTTAAATGTAAGTACTCTATGCTAGGTTTTGAATATGTGACATTCAAAATCTAATGTATGGTTGCCTTTTTCTGCCCCCAGTGTGTGTGTGTGGGGGAAACTAGCTAGGATTTACTTATAAATTCAACAATAGTTTAGGCTTTTAAGCATTTATTAAAGTATTTTAGAAGTTAGTAAAGAGAAAGAGAGAGAGAGAGAGAGAGAGAGAGAGAGAGAGAGAGAGAGAGAGAGAGAGCACATGTCTCTGAAAGAATGGAAAAAAACCTAGCTCAGATCTACACTAGAGAGAGAGAAAAAGCCTCCTTCACCTGGCCCATCATGCTATCAAAGAGAAAAAAGTCTCCACGAGAAGCTCTCTGTGAAACAGGAAGAGGGGCCATACCCACACACAGTTCCAAGCTAATTGGCTGGTGGCTTTCAAGTCCATTGATTGATATGACTTAAAGGTGGTCCATGAATAGAGAGGCAACTTGCTGGATGCCGGTTTGACCTTAGAAACCTCAGAAAGGTCGAATTCTTTCTCAGCAGGGGGTGGGCCCCCCTGGTTCTCACATATAGAATGCCAGATTGATAGATGCTGATTTTTTTTTAATAAGATGATTCCTAAATACATTCAAATCCTGAGGTGGACTTATAATGATATCTCCCTGCTCACTGAAGGGAAATAAAGGAAAAGAGGAGGAAGACAGCTATTTCAACTGCTTTCTCCACTAGTACTATGGCTAGACTTGGAGTTATCTTAGGAAATTACCAAATATAAAAATAAATGAGTTATATGTAAAAAAATAAAAAAAATAAATGAGTAGAAAGTAGTTATTATAAGTAGAAAAATGAAATCCACTTTGCATACTAAATGGAAACTCCTAAGAAAATTCATAAGGATGAGATCAAAATCAATTAACATTTAAGTTTTTAATCTGCTGGCTGCGAGGCCTTGTTCCAAAGGGTAGAGGTTGGTGTTACAGGGATACAAAGAATTTTTGTAGGGTTTAGAGTAATGATTGCTAGAGTTATTCATCAAAATTTAAAGTTACATTGATTATGGAAAATGAGAACGAACCCAGCCAGACTAAAATATGAAAATATGTTTTGTCAAGATGATTAGTCACTACTACATCAGTGTAAAGCTACACATTGTCTCCCTGAAGTCAAAACAATTGGCCAATTTAAAAAATTACTACCAGTCTTTTCTCCTTTTCTCTCTCACTTTAGTGCTTCTAGAAGATTCTTCTTCTGCCCTCCCAGTTTGGAGCTGCTTCTCCTGTTTGGAATGCTAAAATCATAGAGGTCAGAGATTCTGGCAGATGATGCAGAGGTCATATAGAAAGATGCCAAATTTAAAGTAGGAATTAATGCCATTACTGGGACTATTAAAAAAAGGGGTGGGGGAGGCAGCTAGGTGGTGCAGTGGATAAAGCACTGGCCCTGGATTCAGAAGAACCTGAGTTCAAAGCCAGCCTCAGACACTTGACACTTACTAGCTGTGTGACCTTGGGCAAGTCACTTATCCCCATTGCCCTGCCAAAAAACAAACAAACAAAAAGGGGTGGGGTGAGTATTCATAACTGAAGAAGTCTGAGGAGCTCTGCAGTTCTTAAATCTGTCATTGAAACACCTTTCCATTGCTTAAGGGCTCAGTTAAAAGAGTCAACCTTAAAAGTTGCCCAACTCAGGCTTAAGGTTTATATTTCTTTTTTTTTGTTTTTTGTTTTTTGTTTTTTGTGGGGCAATGAGGGTTAAGTGACTTGCCCAGGGTTACACAGCTAGTTGTGTCAAGTGTCTGAGTTAAGGTGTATATTTCACTAAAAGAATATAATATGGGCCAGCTAGGTGGCACACCGGCCCTGGATTCAGGAGGACCTGAGTTCAAAGCCAGCCTCAGACACTTGACACTTACTAGCTGCATGACCCTGGGCAAGCCACTTAACCCTCATTGCCCCGCTAAAAAAAGAAAAGAATATAATGCTACTGCAACTATAGGATTATGAGAAAAGAGTCTTTTTTTCCAGCAGGAGACTGGATTACTTCAAGGAGGAACAAGTGATGCATGGGACAAACTATTTCCAAAAGAAATCCCTGACATGTGGTCTTGCAGTCCCATCGTGATATTTTATTTTATTTATTTTTTTGGGAGGTGTGTCAATGAGGGTTAAGTGACTTGCCCAAGGTCACACAGCTAGTATGTGTCAAGTGGTTGAGGCTGGATTTGAACTCAGGTCCTCCTGAACCCAGGGCCGTTGCTTTATCCACTGTGCCACCTAGCTGCTTCCCCCCCACTTTTAAAAGAGACTGCCAGTCACCAAAGGAGTTCCGTCTTGGCTCCATCTGCTGTCAGTACTTCCAGAGCCATACATGTATAGGGAGGTCCTCTTCTACTGAGACCAAGGATGGTATTCAATATATCTTTCTCATCTGTGCAAAAATCCATCCTATCCATTAGCTGAGCTTCCCAACTTCCAGCTGAGCATGGCATTCTGGAGTGTATACTATGGCACCCTCCCATATGACCATATGGTTATTGGTCAGTCTGATTGGATTGCTGTAGGCATCTGATGGATGGGGCTCCCTTAGTGGTTAGCAGTCCCTCTGGATGCACTGGAGTCATTAGAAGCTGCCAGCATGCCACCTGGAATTAGTCCACAACCACGGAAACCCAAAGGTTAATTGTCCATGCCTTCCACTACTTAGACAGTGGAGGCTTCTTTTGTATTTGATTTGAGTATTTATACTACTCATAATGACTCAGTTGTTCAAATTTTTCTTAGAACAATATTGATGTTACTGTGCCCAACATTCTTAGTTCTGCTAATTTCATTCTTCATTATTTCATGCAAGTCTTTCCATGTTTTCCTAAAATCAACCAGATGATCATTTCTTATAGTTCAGTAGCATTTCATCACAATCATATACCACAACTTGTTTAGACATTCCTCAATTGATGGGCATCCTCTCAATTTCCAGTCCTTTGCCACCGCGACGAGAGTGGCTATTAATACTTTAGAATATATAAACTATTTTCCTTTTTCCCTAATCACCTTGGGAAGCATACATAATAGTAGTATTGCTGTGTCAAGGAATATATACAGTTTTATAACTCTTTTGGCATAATTCCAGATTGCTCTCCAGAATAGTTGAATAAGTTCATAGTTACATAAATAGTGAATTACTGTCCAATTTTTCCACATCCACTCCAATATTTGTCTCTCTCACCTTCCATCATTTTATCCAATTTGATAGGTATAAACACAAAGTTGTTTAAATTTGCATTTCTCTAATCAATAGGGATTTAGAGCATTTTTTCATATGTCTCTATATAGTTTTTATTTCTTTGTGGGAAAACTTTTCATATCATTTGACAATTAATCAATTAGGGAATGATTCATTTTCTTATAAATTTGACAAAGTTCTTTATATATTTGAGATATGAGACCTTCATCTAAGAAATTGTCTATTTTGTATTAAAAAGTTTTTATGCTTATTTGGTCAATTTTTGTAAAGGTACTATGTACTGTTGAGAAGAAAATGTATGTCTTTCTATGATGATCTCCAAATATCTATCATATCTAGTTTGTTTAAGTTTATATTCTTCTCCTTAACTTCTTTGTTATTTATTTTTTGGTTAGATTTATCTAATTGTGAGAGGGGAAGGTTAAAGTCCCCTGCTATTATAGTATTACTATCTATTTCCCTGTAAAATTCATTTATTTTTTCCTTTAAAGCTTTAGATGCAATAGCATTTGGTGCATATAGATTTAGTATTGATATTGCATAATGTAGTTTCCCTCTTTATCTTTTTTAATTAAACCTATTTTAGATTTAACTTTGTACGGGATCATGATTTTTGCCCCTGTTTTTTTTTTTTTAATCCTTGCTGAAGCATATTAAATTCTACTTCAGGCTTTTATTTTAACTCCATGTGTATCTTTCATTTTAAAATATGTTTCTTGTAAATAACACATTATTGGATTCTGATTTTTAATTCATTCTGCTGTTTATGTTTTATGGGCCAGTTCATCCCATTCATAAAAGTATAACTATCATTGTGTATTTCCCTCTATCCTATTTTTCATCACTATTATTCTTCTCAACCTCTCTTTACACAACCCCTCCTTACACTTCTCTGATTTATTTCTATCTCCCTAATCCACACCCTTTTAAAGAATCCTTCCCTTAACCCATTTCCTTAACCTCTTATTCCTTAATCTACCCACACTTCTAAGAATCTCTCCCTTATCTTCTTCCCCAATCATCCAGCTCTTTGATCTATATTCCATTATAAAAGTCCCTCCCTTATCCTGTTTCCTCACCCTCACCATTCTCTTTCTATGTAAGTTAAGAAGACTTTTCTATGTTTCTAGATGCTTATGTTCTCTCTTTAACTCATTTCCAATGAGAATAAAGTTCCAGCACTTCCAGCCTTTCACTCCCACCTGAGTCCAATTCTACTTCCACTGTAACTATTCTTCCATTCACATCTCATTTGTAAGTGATAGGTGCTCCATTTTACCTTTCTCTATCCAATTTAATTTTTAAAAATTATCCCATCATGCCTCAACCCCAAGCTTTCTATATAACACTCTTTCAAATTGCCCAGGTAATTATCATATTCTTAAGTGTATAGATAACATTTCCCCATATAAAAAGTAAACAGTTTAACCTTACTGAATCTCATAATTAGTTTTTAATGTTTACATAATGTTTCTCCTGGATGTTAAATGTCAAATTTTCCATTGAGTACTGGTCTTTTTGTCACAAATACCTGAGTGTCTGAAAAAGAAGCCAAGATGGCAGAGAGAAGCCAGGAAGTTGCTTGAGCTCTCCCAAGTTTCCCTCAAAAACAACATTAAATCAAGCCTCTAAATGGATTATGAAACTACAGAACCTACAAAAATACAGAGAGACACAATCTTCCAACTTGAGATAATTTAGAAGACTTCAGGAAAGGTCAGTCTCAGGCAAAAGGGGAGCATAGCACAGCTCACTGTGCCTGCAGCATAGAGGGGGGCTAGAAAAGTCATAAAGAAGCTCTTGGCCACAGCAGTGCAACTGAGGCCCCCTGATCCTGACTCAGAAAGTTGGTAGCACAGCAGGCTCACCAGCACCAGCAGAGAGAGAAGGCTGCCAGCTGGAGGGCCACCCACAGGACAGGCATGACCATGCCTGGCCATCCCAGTACCTGGAGCAAGTGCAGGAAGCAAGCCCAGAGTGGTGAGAAATCCATAAGCCATAGAGGCCTCAGAGAAGAAAGCCAGTGACACAGCCCCTATCTATCCCCCAACACAAGAAACTTGAAAAAGTGCCCTTTGTGCTCCAGGAGCAGACCTCAGCTTTCAAAAAAATAAGCTGAAATATAAATAAGAAACAGAAGAAGGCTCTTACCATTGAGAGCTTCTGTGTGGACAGGGAAGAGCAAAACAGAAACTTGGATGAGGATAATGCTCTCAAATCACCTATACGTGAACCCTCAAAAGGGAAAATGAATTGGTCTCAAGACCAAAAAGCCTTCTTGCAAGATCTCAAAAAGGATGGTAAAAATGAATTGAGAGAGGTAGAAGAAAAAATGGGGAGAGAAATGAAAACAACACAAGAAAATTATGAAAAAAGTATTAGCAGCTTGGAAAAGGAAGCATTTTCCTCAAAACATTTATTTGGCCAAATGGAAAAGGAGGTACATAATCTGACTGAAGAAAATGATGCCTCAAAAATTTGAATTGGACAGATGGAAGCTAATGACTCCATGAGACACCAGGAATAAATCAAACAGAATCAAAAGAATTGAAAAAATAGAAAAAAATATTAAATACCTCATTGGAAAGACAACTGACCTTGAAAATAGATCCAGGAGAGACAATTTGAGAATTATTGGACTACCTGAAAGCCATGATCAGAAAACGAGTCTAGACATCATATTCCAGGACATTTTCAAGAAGAACTGCCTGATATTATAGAATCAGAGGATAAAATTGTCATTGAAACAATTCACTGATCACCTCCTGAAAGAGACCCAAAAAGGAAAACTTCAAGAAATACTGTGGCCAAATTCCAGAATTATTAGATGAAGAAGAAAATAGTCCAAGCATCCAAAAAGAAGCAATTTAAGCACAGGGCCTGGCAGCTTCAACATTAAAGGATTGTAGGGCTTGGAATATAATATTCAGGAAGGCAAAGGAGCTTGGATTGCATCCAAAGATGAACTACCCAGCAAAAGTGATCATTATATTTCAGGGGAAAAGATGGACATTCAATGAAATAGAGGACTTTCAAGGTTTCCTGATGAAAAGACCAGAACTGAATAGAAAATTCTATCACGACATACATGACTCAAGAGAAATTTAAAAAGGTAAAGAGGGGGAAAAAGTTATTTAATATGGTTAAACTGTTTACATCCCTACACAGGAAGATAATATTTATAACTCTTGAGAACTGTATCTTTATTTGGACAGGCAGAAAGAGTATACATAGAGGGTATAAATATAAATTATCTTTTATGTAATGATATAAAATTAAGGGGCGGAAAAAAGGGAGTTTAAGGGGAGAAGAGGAAAGGGGAGGTGGAATGGGGTTAATTACAGCATATGAAGAGGTGCAAAAAACCTATTACAATAGAGGGAAAGAAGGGAGGGGTGAGCATTGTTTCAACATTACTCTCATCAGATTTGGTTCAAAGACAGAATAACATATACATTAATTTGGATAAAGAAATTTAGCTTATTCTTTAGGGAAGTAAAAAGGTAAGAGGAAAAGGGGGGTACTGATAGAAGGGAGGGAAGAATCAGGGGAGAAAAGGGTCAAGAAAAGGGAGGGAAGATTGGGGGAGGTGGATGTAAGAAGCAAAATATTAGTGAGGAGGAATAGGGTGAAAGAAGGTGGGAAAAGTACAAACGGAGAAAATAGAATGGAGGGAAATAGTAGTAATTACTGTGAATGTGAATGGGATGAACTCTGCCAAAAACCAGAAGCAAACAGCTGAGTTGATTAAAAACCAGAATCCTACAATATGCTGTTTATAAGAAACACATTTGAAGCAAAGAGATACACATAGAGTAAAGGTAAAAGCATGGAGCAGAATATATTATGCTTCAGCTGAATTAAAAACAGCAGGGGTAGAAATCCTTATCTCAGACAAAGCAAAAGCAAAATTAGATCTAATTGAAAGAGATAAGGAAGAAAACTACATCTTGCTAAAAGGTACTATAGATAATGAAGTAATATTAATAATAAACATGTATGTGCCAAGTGGTATAGCATACAAATTCTTAGAGGAGAAGTTAAATGAGTTACAAGAGGAAATAGACAGTAAAACTCTACTAGTGGGGTATCTGAATCATCCCCTCTCAGTATTAGATGAATCTGGCCACAAAATAAATAAGAAAGAAGTTAAAGAGGTGAATAGAATGTTAGAAAAGTTAGATATGATACATGTCTAAAGAAAATTGAATGGGGATATAAAGGAATTTACCTTTTTCTCAGAGGTACATGGCATATATTAAAATTTCGGCCATGTGTTAAGGCACAAAAACCTCATAGTCAAATGTAGAAAGGCAGAAATAGTACATGCATCCTTCTCAGATCATGATGCAATAATAATTACATATAATAAAGAGCCAAGGAAAGGTAGACTGAAAATTAATTTGAAACTAAACAATCTCATTGTGCAGAATGAGTGGGTCAAACAACAAATCTTAGAAACAATCAATAACTTCATCCAAGAGAATGACAATAATGAGACAACATACTGAAATCTATCGGATGCAGCCAAAGCAGTGCTTAGGGGAAATTTAAATGCTTACGTCAATAAAAAAGAGAAAGAAGGGATCAAAGAATTGGGCATGTTAAAAAGCTAGAAATAGAACAAGTTAAAAATCCCCAATTAAATACTAAGTTAGAAATCCTGAAAATTAAAGGAGAAATTAACAAAATTGGAAGCAAGAAAACTATAGAATTAATAAATAAAACTAAGCTGGTTTTATGAAAAAAACACAATAAAATAAACCAGCCTTTGGTTAATTTGATTAAGAAAAAGATAGAAGAAAACCAAATTACCAGTATTAAAAATGAAGGGGGTGATTTCACCAGCCATGAAATGGAAATTAAAGCAATAATTAGGAACTATTTTGCCTAACTGTATGCCAATAAATTTGGTAATCTAAATGAAATGGACAAATATTTACAAAGATACAAATTTCCCAGGTTAACTGAAGAGGAAATAAAATCCTTAAAAAAGCCCATATTAGAAAAATAAATTGAACAAGCCATTAATGAACTCCCTAAGAAAGAAATCTCCCCAGTCAGATGGGCTTACAAGTGAATTCTAAACATTTAAACATTTAAAGAAAAATTAATTACAATATTATACAAATTATTTGGAAAAGTAGGTGAAGGAGTTCTACCGAATTCCTTTTATGACAGAAATATGGTGTTGATACCTAAACCATGCAGAGCCAAAACAGAGAAAGAAAATTATAGACCAATTTCCCTAATGGATATTGATGCAAAAATCTTAAATAAGACATTAGCAAGGAGATTACAGCAAGTGATCATGAAGATAATACACTATGACCAGGTGGGATTTATACCAAGACTACAGGGTTGGTTCAACATTAGGAAAACTATCAACATAATCAACCACATCAACAAGAAAACCAACCCAAATCATATGATTATCTCAATAGATTCAGTGAAAACTTTTAACAAAATACAGTATCCATTCCTAACAAAAACATGAGAGAACATAGGAATAGGTGGAGATAAGTTAGAGGCATTCTCAATAAGATCAGGGGTGAAACAGGGATGTCTATTATCACCTCTATTATTTAATATTGTACTAGAAATTTTCGTTTTAGCCATCAGAGAAGAAAAATGAATTAAAGGAATTAGAATAGGCAAGGAGGAAATAAAACTATCACTCTTTGCAGATGCCATAATGGTATACTTAGAGAATCCTAGAGAATCAACTAAAAATATTACTTGAAACAATTAACAACTTTAATAAAGTAGCAGGATATAAATAAATCCACATAAATCATTAGCATTGCTATACATGACCAAGAAAGTCCAGCAGCAAGACATAGAAAGAGAAATTTCATTTAAAGTAACAGTAGACAATATAAAATACTTGGGAGTCTACTTGCTAAGGCAAACCCAAGAAATCTATGAACACTATTACAAAACATTTTTCACACAAATAAAATCAGATCTAAATAATTGGGAAAATATCAATAACTCATGGATAAGCTGAGCTAATATAATAAAAATGACAATTCTACCTAAATTAATTTACCTATTTAGTGCCATATCAATCAGATTACCTAAAATACTTTATAGAGCTAGAAAAAATTATAAGAAAATTCATATGGAAAAACAAGAGGCCAAGAATATCTAGGGAACAAATGAAAAAAAATGCACAGGAAAGTGGGCTCACTGTACCAAATCTGAAGCTTTACCATAAAGTGGCAGTCATCAAAACTATTTGGTAGTGGCTAAGAAATAGAGTGGAGGATCAATGGAATAGGTTAGGCATAGGAAACACAGTAGTAAATGGCTTTAGTAATGTACTGTTTGAGAAACCCAAAGACTCCAGCTTCTGGGACAGGAACTCAGTATTTGACAAAAGCTGCTGGGAAAACTAGAAGATAGTATGGCTAAAACTAGGCATAGACCAACATCTTACACCTTATACTAAAACAAGGTCAAAATGCATATGATTTAGACATAGAAGGTGATACCATAG
The DNA here is from genome assembly GCF_019393635.1 of Dromiciops gliroides. Classification (NCBI taxonomy): domain Eukaryota; kingdom Metazoa; phylum Chordata; class Mammalia; order Microbiotheria; family Microbiotheriidae; genus Dromiciops; species Dromiciops gliroides. Next base: position 517,110,642 of record NC_057862.1, read on the forward strand.
GTAAATTAGGAGAGCAATGAATAGTTTACCTCTCAGATCTTTGGAAAGGAGAACAGTTTATGACCAAACAAGGGATAGAGAATACTATCAAATGCAAAATGGGTGATTTTGATTACATTCAATTAAAAAAAAATTGTACAACTAGAAGCAATGCATCCAAAATTAGAAGGGAGAAAGAAGGCTGGGAAACAATTTTTATAGCCAGTATTTGTAAAGGCCTCATTTCTAAAATATATAGTGAACTAAATCAAATTTATAAGAATGTAAGTCATTCCCCAATTGAGAAATTGTCAAAGGATATGAACAGGCAGTTTTTTGATGAAGAAATCAAAGCTATCTATTGCCACATGAAAAAATGCTCTAAATCAGTATTGATTAGAGAAATGCAAATTAAAACAACTCTGAGGTACCACCTGACACCTGTATTATTGGCTAATATGACAAAAAAGGAAAGTAATAAATGTTGGAGAAGCTGTGGAAAAATTGGAACACTAATGCATTGTTGGTGGAGCTGTGAACTGATCCAACCATTATGGATAGCAATCTGGAATTATGCCCAAAGGGCTATAAAGCTGACATACCCTTTGACCCAGCAATACCACTATTAGGTCTTTTCCCCAAAGAGATCATAAAAAAGGGAAGAAGAACCACATGTACAATAGTATTTATAGCTAATCTTTTTGTGGTGGCAAGGAGTTGGAAATTGAGGGGATGCCCATCAATTGGGGAATGGCTCAACAAGTTGTGGTATATGAATGTAATGGAATACTATTGTGCTATAAGAAACTGTGTGCAGGCGGATTTCAGAGAAACCTGGAAGGACTTACATGAACTCATGCTGAGTGAGATGAGTAGAACCAGGAGAACATTGTACACAATATTAACAACCTATTGTGTTGATCAACTGTGATAGCCTTGATTCTTCTCAGCAATACAATGATCCAAGTTACTTCCAAATGACTTATGATGGAAAATGCTCTCCAAATCCAGAAAAAAGGAACTGTGGAGTCTGGATGCAGATTGAACCATATTATTTCTATTATTTTTGTTTTTGTTTTTTTGTTTTTTGAGGTTTTTCCTTTTTGCTCTGATTCTTCTTTCACAGCGCAGAGATATGTTTGATGTGATTGTACATATATAACCTATATCAGATTATGTGCTATTTTGGGGAGCGGAAAGGGAGGGGAGAGGGGGAGAAAAATTTGAAACTAGAAATCTTATAAAAACAAATGTTGAAAACTACCTCTACATGTAACTGGAAAATAATAAAATACTTTTTTATGGAAAAGCAAAACAAATAAAGAAAGAAACAAACAAAAAACCCAAATACCTAAGATTCTTTCAATTCATTAGATACTGTTTTTTCCCCATTCAGGAATGTACTCAGCATTGCTCCATAAGTTATTCTTGATTTCAAGGCCAGTTATTTTGCTTTTAAAAATAGAATCTTTAGGGGGCAGCTAGGTGGCGCAGTAGATAGAGCACCGGCCCTGGAGTCAGGAGGACCTGAGTTCAAATCTGATCTCAGACACTTGACACTTACTAGCTGTGTGACTCTGGGCAAGTCACTTAACCCCAATTGCCTCACCAAAAAAAAAAAAAATAGAATCTTTAAAGCCCTTTTAATGTAGAAGCTACTAGATGTTGTGTTATCCTGACCAAAGCTCCACAGTATTTAAATGATTTTTTTTCTTGTTGCTTGTAGTTTTTTTTTCCTTAACCTGGAAACTTTGACACTTGGCTATGATATTCCTATGAGTTTTCATCTTAAGGTCTCTTTCAGGTCAAAGGATTTTGAAAATTTCTATTTAACCATCTCATTCTAGATCTTTAGGGCAAATTTCCTTAATTTCTTATTATTTTATTTATTCCTTAATGTTGTAGCTAGACTTTTTTTATTTATAAGTTTCAGATAGTCCAAAGATTCTTATGTTTTCTGTCCTATATCTAGATCAGTTGTTTTTCTAATATGTTTCACATCCTCTTCTCTTTTATTCTTCTGATTTTCTTTTATTATTTCTTGATCTTATAGCATCATTTCCTTTCCCTTTACCAGTTCTAGTTTTTAAATAGTTATTTTCTTCTTTAAGTTTTTGGATTTCTTTTTTCAATTGGTTTACCTTCTTTTCATAGTTTTCTTTATATTCTTGGATTACTCTTATTGTCTTTTCCTAAATAAATTTCTCTTATTTGATTTTTAATGTCCCTTTTGAGCTCTTCTAAGAACTCTTTTTGGGCTTGTAGCCATTTGACATTTTTCTTTGACACAGGAGTGGCTTTTTAAAACTTCATTATCTTCTTTTGAGTATGAACCCAGATCTTTTCTAACCCTATACTAAATATCTCTGGTCAGCTTCTTTCTCCTTTGCCATCATCATCATCATCATCATCATCATCATCACCACCACCACCACCATCATCATCCTGAAGTGTGTGGCTTGATTCTGGCATCAGGTTTTTCTTACTGTTATTTTCTGAACTCTGTCTGGGGATCTGACTTTGGGCACTTCTCTCTAACTCCAAGCCACTGTTAGGGACCCTAGCCATGCTGTCATCACTCTTGTTCTCTGCAATCCCTCCTGCAGCTGCAAACTTTAACTTGCATCTCTGCCCTGGAACCAAAACCAGGGATTCTGCTCTCTTGCAAGTGTCCACAGCCAGCAGGGTCTCTAACCATCTGCTACCACACTCACTGGACATGTAAGTATTTACTCCTGACCCAGAGCAACAGCTTGGGACCACATCTGCTCAACACACCTGAGCTTAGAGTCTAGTGACAGTGGTGGGTTCTTTAATTTTCTCCTACTCAGCTGTCTGATTCACATACTGTCTGTGAGGTGAAAGTTCCTGAAGATGAGACTGTAGCCTGATCCAACTGTACCCATAGCTTGTTTGTTGATTCAGTAGAGTTTGCCTGGAGGTTTGTACTTCAATCACACCAAACAGATACACATGGAGGTCAAGTCTTTCTTCAGATTTTCTCAAATTAGGAGGACAACTGTTTTACCCCAACTTTTTTTTATTTGTCACTGAAAGTTCACTTTGAAGATTTGGTTTGTTTTGTTTGTGGGAGAAATTTAGAGAGCCCCGTATTTCCAAATATCTTATCCTACAATCTTCCCCAAATCTTCTAATCATGAACTTCTTAATATAAAACTCGGACTGAAATTGAAGAAATTAGAGAAAATCATCAGAACATATTTATATGACCTATGTGGAGGTAATGAAAAGATTTTAAGTATTAGATCTGGTAGATAGAGTGCTTCAAGAACTTTGTACAAAGGTTCATGCTTTGTACATGAGGCAGTAACAAAAACATTCCAAAGAAAGAAAAACAACAATAAAAATGTGATTTTCTAATGAGGCTTTACAAATAGCTGAGGAAAGAAGAAAAGTGAAAGTTAGTGAGAAAGGAAACAATGTACCCAACTGAATACAAAATTCCAGGGAATAGAGATAAAATGGTTTTCTTAAATGAGCAATGCAAAGAAATAGAAGAACATAATTGAATGGGAAAGACAAGATCTCTTCAAGAAAATTAGAGATAACAAGGGAAATTTTCATGCAAAAATGGGTATGATAAAAGACAAACATGTTAGGGACTTAACAAAAGCAGGAGAGCTTAAGAAGAGATGACAAGAATACAGAGTACTATACAAAAAAAATCTTAATTTTACTGATAACCATGGTGGTGTAGTTACTGACCTAGAGCTAGACACCCTGGAGAATGAAGTCAGGTGGGCCTTAGAAAGCATTGCTAACAAAAAGGTTAGTTCAGGTGATGGAATTTTGGCTGATCTTTTTTAAAATCCTAAAACATGATACTGTTAAATTGCTGAACTCAATATGCCAAAGAATTTGGAAAACTGAACATTGGCCTCTGTATTGAAAAAAAGATCAGTTTACGTCCCAATTCTAAAGAAGGATAATGCCAAAGAATGTTCAAATTATTGAACAATTGTGCTCATTTCACATGCCAGCAAGATTATAATTAAGATTCTGTAAGCTAGACTTCAGCATTATGTGAACAGAGAATTATTGGAAGAAAAGGCTTGTTTTCAAAGATGCAGCAGAATTAGAGACCAAATTACCATCTATTGGATTATGGAGAAAGCAAGGGAGTTCATTGGTCTGTATCTGCTTTATCCCAGACTCCTTTTCAAGTTTCCCAATAGTTTTTGTAAAATAGTGAATTCTTGTCCCAATAGCTGGGATCTTTGGGCTTATTCAACAATAGGTTATGATATGCTTTCACTTCTGTCTATTGTGTACCTAATCTCTTTCAATGATCAACTCCTCTATTACCTACCCAGTACCAAATTGTATAATGATTACAATTTTACAGTATAGTTTGAGATCTTGTACTTTTAGGCCACCTTCCTTCCAATATTTTTCCTGTTGATTTCCTTATCATTCATGACTTTTTGTTCTTCCAGATGAATTTCATTATGCTTTCCCCTAGCTCTATAAGATGATTATTTGGTTTGTTAATTAGTATGGCACTGAATAAGAAAACTAATTCAGGTAGTATTATCATTTTTATTATATTGACTAGACCAACTCATGAGGAGTTAATTTTTCTCCAATTATTTGACTGATTTTATATTTGTGAAGAGTGTTTTGTATTTGTATTCCTATAATTTCTGAGTGTGTTTTGGTAGGTTGACAATCAAGTATTCTAATGCTTTCATCAAGGATGCCTCCAATAAATGTGTAGATTATTTGTATTAATCATTCTTTTAATAGGAATACAGAAAAAAGTCAATAGCTGTTATTTTCTCAGTCATCTTTTTATTTATGTTAATTAGATCTAAGGGATGCCCCCACTTTTGGTATATTTCCCTCCTATATCTGGATACTTGATCATTCAATGAACTCACAATTACATGGCCACAAGCATGTACTTTATCTGGGTAACAATGTATTTTATCCATTTTTTCACAGTGACATTTCTCCCTTCCCTATAAACACATTTAAAATCGAAATATTAGAACCAAATGGTGGGAAATCTATTGTTTTTGATAGTGGCAGGAGTTTGTTATGAAGCATCTTTTCTTATCCTTTCCATCTTTCATCTGTTGTCCTTTCATTTTCACACTTAAATGCTCTCAGGGTACTTTTGTCTAGTTAGTTCTTTTGCCAAGCTTTTAAAAAAAGTGACTTTACACTCTATTGCTGTTATTTTATGAAGTGAAACTTCTCAAAGTCTTCTGTCATCCTTCATTAAGTTTGGGAACAATAATATAGTCTAAATTATTGTTGCCCTTGGCTTCCATGTCTCTCTTTGTCAACTTAGATGTTTTTCATGTTTTGATATCCTTGTTATAGCAATTGATTTTCATTGGTTAAACTATGTGAGATTATTGTAATCTGTATAGTTGACATTTCTCAAAGAAAGGTTAGGGAAGCAGACTGTGAATAAAAGTAGATGAATGACAGAATGTTTTTTTTTAAAGTATTTCCCCCAATTACATATAAAAACAATTTAAACATTTGTTTTAAAACTTTGAATTTTCTCCTTTTCTCTTCCCTATCCCTTCATTTAAAAGGCAAGCAATTCAATATAGGTTATAATTGTGTAGTCATACAAACACACACACACACACACACACACACACACCCAAAACCCACTATCTAGAATTCTTTGTTTTCTTTGGAATGAAGGGCTTATTGTAACATTTTCACTTAATAATAACTGTGTTTCATTCTCATGGTAGTTATCTGTCCTGGACAGTCATCCCAATCAGCCTAAAGCAATGCCGAAAGCAATAATAATTGTCTTTTCCTGCCTATAGTTTCTGTGTATGTGACTTTGGGTAAGTCATTTAACTTCCAAGGTCTCAGTTTCCTCATCAGTAAAATGAAGGTGTTAGACTAGATGGCCCCCTGAGGTCCTTTTCAGCATTAACTTGATGATCTTCGAATTTCATTACCAATAGCAATAACAACATTTCATATGTTTGTAGTTCTACACATAATACTATGGTAGAGAAAATGTTAGATTTGTTATTGTTTTGTGAATAAAGCAAACAAAATTCAAATACCTTAAATGACTTACTCATGGTACACAGCTAGGATTTGAACTGGGGTCTCTTGGCTCCAAATCCCACATATTTACTACTCTATAGAATCATAGATTCAGAACTAGGAAGGACATTGAAGGTAATGCAAACATCTTTTGCCAATTAGGAAACAAAAGACCAGAGAGGAATAATGGGACTTGCACAAATTTACACAGGTAGTTAAATGTCAGAATTTGAACCCAGGTCTTCAAACTCTGGATCCAGAATCCTTTCTATTACTCTATGCTCATGCCAAGCTATCCCCACAGTGTGTACTGTTTATTCTGTAATGGGGATTTCTGTGGGGAAAAAGAGGATAGTAGAAGCTAAAGTTAGAGTCCACCCCCTTCTAAAGGGTGCCTATTCCACTTGGGGATGGCTCCAATGATTAAGGAGTTAATTCTATCATTGAGTCTGCTTTGGCCTCTTTGCATTTTCCACACATTGTTACCTAGTGCAACAAAGTAACTTGAAGATGAGTTTAAATTCCCCTTAGCTCTGTGGACATGTAGCATGAAGATGGTATGAAATCAGATTCATTTCTTTTGTGTCACAATCTGTTACTGTCATTCATCCCCACTTATAAGAAGTCTGTTTATCTCTCTCTTTGCACTGGATTCTTCGGTAGCTTCCGAACCTTATCAATCATGGTCTAGTAGCTTATCAAGCAGCCAGTCTCATACTAGGCATTGAATACAGACTGACTAGCTTCCTGACTGATAACCAGCTAAGGAGAATTTTCAAAGGTATATTTGCATAACAAGCCATATATCACCATACAAATATTGTATTTTACAAATCGTCAGGATCCCGAGCTTGTCATAACAACAATCCTTTGCACTCACCCTCTGGATGAACTCTGCCATAGCAAAATCCCAGAATTGTTTCATACCACCCTCAGGTAGTTCTTGAGTTTAGACAAGCACCTGTAAGAACCACAGTCATGAAGCCCTACTATGAAGCAAACTTGCTTCATTGTTGCTGTTATCCCCTCATTACCACAGCTCTATGCTGTGTTTCTTTGTCTACCCACTGGCATATGTATCAAGGCTTGACCTTGCTGTAGTGGACCTCTTCCTAGAGGAGAACCCAGCGTGTGTGTCTAGTTTCCCTCCTCCAATGGAATAAAAATGCCTTTTGCTTATAACCACTATTAGCAATTTTATATAATTTTAATTTTATTTTTCAGAGTTAACGGTTGGGGTATTATCTCTGTGAATTCTTTGGTATTTTTCAGAGTTAACAGTGACTATATAATCTCTGTGACTCTTTGGTTATTTGTTTTTAGGATTTGACAGACTATAGAGCCCAAATGGGGACATTCTATTGTTTGTCTTCTCTTATTCAATCTCTGTTATAACCAGATTCTTATACCAGCTGTAAATGACTCCTATTCTCCAACACCCTAAACAAAATTATCTAGTACAATACATGCACACACATGTGTGTATATATTTTGATAAATAAAAATTGTCTCTACCAGTAGATCTAAACACCTCAAGTGTCATGGATCTCGAGCTAGAAGGGAACTCAAAGGATATCTGGAGCCCAACCCCTACACTTTACAGATGAGAAAACTGATTCCCAGAGTAGTAAAGTGATTTGCCACAGGTAGTCTGATGGGAGAACTGTGATTTGAACTCGGATCCCATGAAATCAAGTGGAGGGAGAAAGCACTGTGCCATGATCTACCATATCAGTTTTGTATTTGGATCCCTACTACTTGGCACAATGTTGGCACATAGTAGGTATTTAGGTATTTAAGAAATGCATGGTTGTTGAATGATTTATGATACTTCCATTACCCCATAGATGACAAAAGACTTCTTCAATCAGTTCCTTTATTCTCTTTATTCCTGGCTATAGTGACCAGGCGCACATTTCTTTCACATCCTTTGTCTCTGTTTACCTAATTGAGAACATTCCCACTGTGCTTAGTTCTGTTTCCCCCATAGACCATTTTTTCGTCTTGACAGCACTACCACTTGGTGGCTTATGAAAAACACCAAATGTGCCATATTGTACTTTAAAGAACATTCTCTGTGTTTGTAGTCACAAGACATGGGTTCAGATCCTGGCTAAGGTATTCAATATCTATATGACCTTAGGCAATTAATTCCCTTTCACTCTGTGTGCCTATTTCCTAATGTATGAAATGAAAAGAGCTAATCTAGATCAAGGCTTCTTAAACTTTTTCCACTCATGACCCCTTTTCCACTGAGAAATTTTTATGCAACCATGGGCATATAGGCATATAAAATAGGTATACATAACCTTTTACTGTTGCCAAATTTTTTGCTACCCACACATTCAGTGACAAAACCCCATATGTGGTCATGACCCACAATTTAAGAAGCTTTTATCTAAGTTATTGCTAAGATCCATCCTTGATTCAAATCCTCTGGTTGTTATTTTTTGTTTGTTTGTTTTGTTTTCTGTGTAAAATCTATTTCTGGAGGGGAAGGGTCTAGTTCCCTTAAGTACTATTGACCAGGAATCTAACTGAAGCTATTTTTATATATAGAAGTAATCGTTAGCATTTATATTGCTCTTTAAGTTTTTCAAATATATTACTACTTTATTAGTGCCATTTTGTAGATGAGGAAACTGAGGTAAACAAGGTTAAGTGCCTTACCCGGGATCACATAACTATGAAATGTCTGAGGCAGATTTTTTTTTTTTTGGTGCAGGGCAATTGGGGTTAAGTGACTTTCCCAGGGTCACACAGCCAGTAAGTGTTAAGTGTCTGAGGTCAGATTTGAACTCAGGTACTCCTGAATCCAGGGCCGGTGCTTTATCCACTGTGCCACCTAGCTGCCCCTGAGGCAGATTTAAATTCTGGCATTCCTGGCTCTGGGTCCAGCTCTCTCTCTAAAGGTGATAGGGGAAGTTTATTGAGTAGGAGTGAAACATAGCTAGACATACTATACCAATGAAAGCCCAGGTATAGTCTATTCCTATTTCATTCTCATTATAATCCTATGAGGTAGGTTCATGTAAGTATGATGACTGCCATTTTAGAGATAACGTTTCAAAAAGGTGAGATAAATTTCACAAGTCAACACTGCCAACAAGTTGGCATGCTGGAATGGAATCCAGTTTTCCTTATTTCCAAGATCGGGGTTCCTTTCATTATACTATATCCCCATATTTATTAAAAGATTAATTAAAAAAATAAATTAATAAATATTACATGTAGGGCTAACCCCCCTAATCTATGATTCAGATGATAACAGAACATTTCTTCTTCTATGTAGATATAAACAAAAATCCTGAAGCATCTTTTTATTTTTTCCATAGGATATAGCCACTTCACTGCTGCTGACACATGTCTAAGGAATGGAGACTGATATTCATCTACAACCTCTAAAAACCTCAGAATTAATTTGAGCATCTGCCTTATAAGAAATACACATGTTGCATGAATAAGAAATTAGTTTAAAGAAAATATAAATAAGAAATCCTGCTGTGGGAAAATTTTGGAGTTTGGAAGGGTAATAGGATAGAATATGGAAGAAGTTGAAATGAATGGAATAGCTCTTATTATTATTAGTTATTATTATTAAGGAAATTCCATTCTACAAATCTGCTTTCTAATGCAGAAATGATTCCTAGGTTTTTGTTAATTTCAAGAGGTGTTATGTCTGTTTCATAAACTACAATCTAGAAGTGTTATTCCTTTGTACAAAGAAGGAGAAAGGAGAAATAGTGGATATAGAGGCCTTATTAAAGCCCAAAAGACCAGGGTTCAAATTCCATCTCTGACATGTACAGCTGTGGGACCTTGAATAAATTATCCTCTTTTCTGTACTCTAGAAAAATCTCAAAGACTTTAAGTTACAGATTAAGTGCAGATCTGCATTGGTGGATGGAGTTTCCTCACTTCAAATTTCCTATGACTGATGAAAACATAGTTTCACTACCTTTCCCTACTTACTCAAGCCTTCCTTCACCCAGATTCTGAATTTCATTTTATGTTTCCTCTACTGAAAGATTACAGTTCCTCCACACTAAGGTGTATGATCTTTAAGATCTGCTCTAGACCGATTCATCTTCTCTTAGCTTGTTCTTTAACTGTGCATGTCCTAGTAATAAACTATATTGATGCACAGGGACAGACTCACAATTCATCATGGGGCATATATTCAAAGCCTCTGTGGTTTGGTGTGTCTTGTAAGTTAATCATCCAAATCTTCTTCTCCATGCCCTGCTACTCTATTCCTTTTTCCCATCCTCCTCAAACTTCTCACTCCAAAAATCCAATCTAACATTACCACCCCTTCCACTGTATCCTCTATAATGTCTGCTCCATAAGCAACAACCTCTCCTTTGTCCTAAATCTATTCCTCTCCCATTCCTTCCATTTTCCTGCAATTACTATAATCTGGCTCCCCCAATGACATGGGCTCTCTGACCATGAATGCCATTATTGTCTGCACCTTCACTCATTCCCCAAGGCTTACTATTCAAGGCAAGGTAGCTGGAATACTTATGGCTCCACATTGCCACTTCCAGGTTCTCTTTCCACTTCCATCACTTAATAATCTTTGCCCTTTTAAGGTTCATGCTATTCATCTCTACCATCAATCAAAATCCTGGAATTTAAATATTTCTTGGTCACTTCCATTCATTTCTCAAAGTATTCAAAACCTAACACCATTTTTCTCTCTTCTCTAACCCCTACACTCATTCTAAGGGACCTCAGCATACATACTGACTCTCTCAAACACCCTAATCACTCGGTTTATCACTCTACTCACTTTACAAGACTTACTCTTCCATCCCATCTCACACAAAGAAATGTTCATGCCCATTATCTTATCATAATGTATTGGCTTTCCACCTCCCCTTCTGCCTTCCTTTCCCTAACTCACTCTTCATCCACACCAAGACATCCAATCTCTTGACCCCTCAATTCTCTCCCAAGTCATGTCCCCTGCACAAGCCACTCTCTCCTCTTGTGCCCAGCTTGATTTCTTAGTGAATCAGTTCAATTCTACACTGTCCTCCTCTCTTCAGTTCCTAGTCCCTTAATCATATTGTCAATTGCATCTTGAGAAATCTTAGCCTTGAATAACTCCCCTACCTACTCTTCTATCTCCTACACCTATACTGTTGAACGAAGTTGGAGAAAATCATGCAAAAATTCTGACTGGGTCCACTAAAAATTTCTTTTTTACAATCTAAACTGGGCATGCATTATTACTATGCAATCCTATTTTACCTCATTAATAAACCCATTATCCTACTCTCCACAGTAGCTCTTCAAAATCTTTAAATCCTTCCTTAAACATCTGATGACTTCTCTTTTCCTCACCCTCTCAGTTGAGACCCGTGGTGGGCAAAAAATAAAATAACTGAGGAAACAAAGGTTTGTTCTTCTGAATATATTGATTTACTAAGAAATGCATGGCAATTGTGCAACAAACTGGGACCAGTTCTTTTCAGCTTAGGCCTGGATCCTGAATATAGGGGTAGACATACTTTTATATGTTAAATACAATTATTTAAATAAGACAAATTAATTAAAAGAAAACAATTAACCAGGATACAGAATTAGATAAACTGATTTCTAATTGGAAGAAAGATTAGAGACTTTTCAAATTGGGAGGGGGAGGAGGGAATAGGTGAAATTCTCTGAATTCAGGAAAAGAGATGTTCATTCCCCCTAAGTTTCTGTAAACAATCAAAGGAACATGGGAAAAACAACTGGTTGGTCAGTATGAGGTCAATTTTCAGACAAAAAATTTGGATTACTTGAGACGTACAACTGTGAGAAAAATCCTTGCATTAATCTTTGATTTTGAGTGGGTTTCTGGTCTGCATAACCTAGGTCCTTGGTTAAGAGTTTCTAGAAAGGGGCAGTTAGGTGACACAGTGAATAGAGCACCAGACCTGAGTTCAGATCAGGCCTCAGACACAACACTTACTAGCTGTGTGACCCTGGGCAAGTCACTTAACCCCAATTGCCTCACACACACACACAGTTTCTAAACAGCAGGTAGAGGTGGTCCAGTTTCCCAGCTATTCAAGAGAGGTTTAAACAAGGCTTTTGCACAGGCAACAAGGCCTTTACACAACTGAGCAGTTTTCCCACAAGACAGAAGTTGAACTAAAGCCATAATTGAATAGAAAGAAAATGAAACTAGCTCCAGAATTAAGTCATAAGATGGATTCAGTATACTTTGCTTAGTATCAATTCCTGTAATTAATCAATTGATATCCTAATCCACTCAATTTCCTCTTCCCCTTGCATCATATTTTAGAGAAAAAATTGAGGCAATTTGCTGTGAGGATTGTCTTTCCTCTTTTCCATCTCATATCATTCATATACCTTTTCCCACTAGCTCTTCCTTCACCCTGTCTCACATGATTATGCCTAACTCCTTGCCAAGGCAAATTTCTACCTGTTCAAATTGATCCAATTCTATTCCATTACCTTTAACAGATTACAATGTCTGTTATCTTCTATCACTTGCTTTCCATCTCCACCTGTCTGTTGGCTCCTTTGCTACTGTCAATAACTTGTCAATATCTCCCCATTATCCCCCCAAAACCCCTTAATTTGATCCTTTCATTCTCACTATCATTCTTTATCTCTTCTTTTATTGAAACTAAAAAAAGAACTTCTTGAAAAGATCATCTACAATAGAATAGATGCTGTCAATCTTTCCCTGCACTCTCATTTTAACTCCTTACAATTTGACTGGATGCACATCCAGGTCCTGCCTTTTTACTGTAGGTGTCCCAGGAGGTCTTCTCTTGGGTTGTCTCTTCTCCCTCCATACTACTTGGTGATCTTATAAATTGATATATCTATATCTATATATATCTCATTATTATATTTAGTTACCATTTCCATGCTGAAGATCCTCAAATTTACCTATATTGTCCTAGCCTCTTTGCTGATCTCCAGTCTCACTTATATTTCATCCCCATTTTTAAACTGTTATCAAAGCCTGTAAATTTTACCATTACAACATCTCTCAAATATATACCTGCCTCTCCACTGACACTTCCATGACTGGTACAGGACCTCAACACCTTCTGCCTGGATTATTGCAATAGCCTGCTTATGGGTGTGCTGGCTTCATGTATCTTCCCTAATAAATCTATTCTCCATTCAGCCACTAACATAATTTTCCTAAAGAACAAGTCTGATCATGTCACACAAACCAGTCCCTCAGTACACTCTCATAACAATTTCCTCCAGGATCAGCTACAAAATATTCTCTTTGGCATTCAAAGCCCTTCATAATGCAGCCCCCTCTTTCCTTTCCCATCTTTTTTTTATACCTTCCTTCTGGACATGTACTATTCCATTCAGTAACACTGGTGTTCTTACTGTTCTTCACACACAAACCTCCTTTTACTGATTCTTTTACTTTTTGTATGCCTAGCATACTGTCTCTCTTTACCTCCATCTCCTGGATTCTTTGGCTTCTTTCAAGACACAGCTCAAGACCTCCCTTCTGTAGGAGATCTTTCTATAATCTTCTTCTTTAACCTCTAAACCTCCAGCTCAGGGTGGTAGTGATTCCCTATGATTCCTGGAGAACAGGAAATCTTTTTTTGCCTCCATTTATAGCCAGAGAAATAGTACTTAGCACATAGTAAGGGTTTAATAGATGTTTCTTGACTTCACTAAACACATACATACAAAAAAGGTGAATGGTTAAAAAAAATGAAGATAACTAGACCGGAAAAAAAGAGAAAAAAGAATGGTTATGATTTTGTAGTTGAATATATTTTGATTATACAGAGGAGATTATTTTAATTTTTTTTAAAGAGGCAATTGGGGTTAAGTGACTTGCCCAGGGTCACACAGCTAGTAAATGTTAAGTGTCTGAGGCTGAATTTGAACTCAGGTACTCCTGACTCCAGGGCAGGTGCTCTATCCACTGTTCCACTTAGCTGCCCCAGAGGAGATTTTTTAAAAAGTGTTACGAGTGTCTCTGCAAAAAAGTGCTAGATGTAATAATCTGGTTATGACTATTGTCTTCTTAGTCTGTTAGCTAAATAAAGAAAAACTGGGTCTTGATTTCTATTACCCTTGGCTGGATAAACACAGTCTTATTGGGAGAGAAGGAAAATAAGAAATGAAATGGAAATTCCAGTAACCAGAACCAATGGTAGAAGCAAGAACTCACTAGTCACTAGTGTCAATAGAGAGGGTACAATATGACTATGATAGTATTAGTAATTGCATATATCAATATATCTATATATCTATATCTTACTCTGTGTCATTCAATATAAGCACTATACAATATTATCTCATTTGGTCCTCAAAATAACAATTATGGGTAAGTAATTGGGAAGAAGATATTATTATTTTCCCCATTTTATAGATGAGGAAACAGACAAAAAGTGGTTAGGTGATTTGCTTAGGGTCACACAGCTGGTAAGTGTCTGGATTTGAACTCAAATGCTATGCTAAGCATGAAAGATCTAAAGACAAAAACAAGCTGCTGTCTTCATAGACTTTACTTTTGAATATGGGAGAAAGCATGAGAATAATAATGATGCACATAAAGGACATATAGCGTATAAGTGGAAGTCTCTAGAAATGGGGGCAGGTTTGTGTAGGAGAAGCAGAAAATACCACTTGCATAAGATAAGAATTGAGCAAAGTTTTTGTTTGTTTTGTTTTGCTTTCTAGGTTTGTTTTTTTAAAACAGAAATGGGTATTGTGTTCTTAAAAATGTTTAATATTTTATTTCTTCACAACTATGTATAAAAATACATATTTTAACATTATTTTTCAAAACTTTTAGATCTAAATTCTCTTCCTCCATTTGTCCTCTTGAACCTTCATTGAAAAGGCAAGCAACTTGATATAGGTTATACATGTGAAGTCCTGGGAAATATTTCCACGTTATTCATATTGTGAAAGAAAACAGACCAAAAAAAAAAGAAAAGAGAAAAATAAAGGTTTTTGAAAAAGTATGCTTCAATTTTCATTCAGACTCTATCAGTTCTCTCTCTGGAGAAGTATAACATTTTTTATCATGTCATTCAAAACTTTATTGGATAATTACTGAGAATAGCTAAGTCATTCACGATTGATAATTGTAAAATATTGCTGTTATGTGTTCTATGATCTCCTGGTTCTTCTCATTTTACTTTGTCTGAGTATGCATGTAAGTCTTTCCAGGTTTTTCTGAGAACATCTTGCTCAACATTTCTTATAGCACAGTAGTATTCCATTACAATCACATACCACAACTTTTTCAGCCATTTCCCAATTGATGGATATCCCCTCAATTTCTAATTTTTTGCTACCACTAAAAGAGCTGCTATCAATATTTTTGTACATACAAGTCCTTTTCCTTTGTTGTTTTTATTTCTATGGGATACAGACCTAGTAATAGTATTACCAGGTCAAAAAGTATGCATGGTTTTATAACCCTTTGGACATAATTCCAAATTGCTTTATGGAATGGTTGAATCAGTTCAAAACTCCACTGTCTCACTTTTCCCATATTCCCTTCAACATTTGTCATTTTCAGTATCTGTCATATTATTTATTCTAATAGGTGTGTGGTTTTACCTCGGTGTTGTTTAATTTGCATTTCTTTAATCAATAGTAATTTAGAGCATTCTTCATATGACTAGAGATAACTTTAATTATTTTGTCTGAAAACTGGGTTCATATCCTTTGACCATTTCTTAATTGGGAAATGGTTCCTATTTTTATAGATTTGACTCATTTTGCTATATATTTGAGAAATTAAGTCTTTGTCAGAGAAACTTGTCCTAAAATTTTTTCACAGTTATGATTACTATTTCCCTCCATAATAATTTCTACCTTTTTTATTCTACATATACTCTCTCCTTTTATCCTGTCCATTCTCAAGTGTTTTTCTTCTCACTACTGCCTCCCCCATCCTCCCTCCCTTTTATCAGCTTTCGCTTCCCCTCCTACTTTCCTACAGATTAAAATAGATCTTTTTATCTAGTCAAATATATATTACTCCCTCTTTTAGCCAATTACAATGAGAGTAAGGTTCCATCTTCCCCAGCCCACCCTCAACAATTCCTGAAAATTTCCCTCCATTATAAAATATCTTTTGTGTCTCTTTCCTGTGAGATAATTTAACCTGTTCTATTCCTTTTCTGTTCTCCTAGTGCATTCCTCTTTCTCACTCCTTAATTTAAATTTTTAAAGATAATAATCCCATCATATTCAATTTAAAACTGTGTCCTCCATTTATGTATACTCTTCTTACCTACCCTAAGAATGAGATAGCTCTTAGGACTTACAAGTATCATCTTCCCATGGAATGTAAACAGTTTAACTTTATTGAATATCTTATGATTTCTTTCTCATATTTACCTTTTTAGGCTTCTCTTGAGTCTTATGTGTGGAAGTCAAATTTCTATTTAGCTCTGGTGGTTTTATCAGGGATGCTTGAAAGTCCTCTGTTTCATTGAACATCCATTTTCCCCCCTGAAGGATTATACTCAGTTTTGCTGGATAATTATTTTTGCTTGTAATGCTAGCTCCTTTGCCCTCCATAATATAATATTCCAAGCTCTCTGATTCTTTAGGGTAGAAGCTGCTGAATCTTGTGTGGTTCTGACTGTATCTCCATGATATTTGAAATGTTTCTTTCTGGCTGCTTGCAATATTTTCTCCTTAACCTTGGAGCTCTGGAATTTGGATATAATATTCCTGGGAATTTTCATATTGGAAATTTTTCCAGCTGGTGATTGCTGGATTCTTTCTTCGTCTATTTTAGCCTATGGCTCTATATTATAAGCACAGTTTTCCTTGATAATTTATTGAAATATGATATCTAGCTTCTTGTTTTGATCCCGTCATTCAGGTAGTCCAATAATTCTTAAATTATCTCTCCTAAATCTGTAAGTTTTCATTTTTTTAAAAACAGCATGAACCAAGAAGAAGTATGTTTTCTATTCTCCTGGCCTGTGCTTTGGTATGTGAGTGATTACAAATATTCTTTTATGCAGTGGAGCTATGAATAGGGTCCCTACTCCCCTTTGGTTGAAAGCTCTGATGTGCTAGTGCTTCTCCTCACCCAGGGATTTTGACCCAGGATTATGATCTGAATCCAAGTATAAGCCATGCAACAGAGTCCTGCTTGCAGTGCCATCAAAGAGACCCCTATAATCTCCTTCTGATCAGTTGTGCAATCCTCTTACTGGCTGTGGGCTAAGAGCTTTGGAAGCTATGTTAGCTGCTGTTGATTCAGTTGCCCCCAAGCCATTCTACTTGTTTACTGGTGCATGGACTGGGCTGACACACCCTGTGCTGCACTGCACTCTCCTTTCACTCCAGTTTGACAAACCTTTCCTGATGACCTTGTAAGTTATCTTAGACTGGAAAATTATTTCACCCCATCCTTTTCTGGGTTTTGATGGTCCAGAATTTGTTTTGTGGTAGGTGTTATTTAAAGTTGTTTGGAGGGGAATTTGGGAGGCAGAGGTGAGAAGGGGAAACATTCCAAAGATATGGAAGATCCAGGGGGCAGCTAGGTGGCACAGTGGATAAAGCACCAGTCCTGGATTCAGGAGTACCTGAGTTCAAATCTGGCCTCAGACACTTGACACTTACTAGTTGTGTGACCCTGGGCAAGTCACTTAACCCTCATTGCCCTGCAAAAACAAACAAACAAACAAAAACAAAGATATGGAAGATCCAGAGAAAAGAAATAACATCCAAGGATAAGATGTAGTACATGAAGAACAGTAAGAAAGCCAGCTGGATTTCAAATAGTAAAATGACTGGGAGCCCTGAGACCATAACTGAAAGATAGGGGCTCCCAATAAATCTAGGTGATTGATTATTAGACCATGATACCAACCTCACTGGAAATTCCTCATATTGGGTTCTTTCCTGGGGAAATAGACTTTATTTTGATGAGAGGGAACTCTTTTCTTCTATGGACTTTAAGTTTTTTCCAGAACAAAGAAAATTGTGAAAAAATAAAATTTAATGTACTGTTATATTGTTTCATCACAAGCTCAATAATTTATGGGAGGTTATTGGAGAAAGAATTCTACTTTTCTTTGTGATAAGAGCTATCAGAGCTTAGGTGCATTGCCCAGAGAGCAGATCTGAGGAGCTCTGCAATTCACAAGTCAACTATTTGTCACTGAAACAGCTTAATGCTGATTTAAAGCTCAATCAAAGGAAATAACCTGGAAAGGTGCCCAGCCCAGGCTTAGACTTCATGTTTCACTATAGAGTGTAATGTCTCTACTTTACTAATTCAGCAGCCCATTGATAAAATAGGAGGGTCTTTTTTCCAGCTGGAGAGCGGAGAGACTCAAAGGAGGGGCAAATGATACATTGGAGAAACTGTTCCCTAAAGTAAGACCTGCCATATGGGTTTGAGGTCTAATCATAAGATGCCCCAAGGACTTGGGTTTCTCTATTCATATGCTTCACCCCTAGATTTCTGTATACCCACTCCCCCTATCCTCACAGACTCTGTGTGTATTGGTGGGGATGTGTGGCCCAGTATTGTGGGTAGAGTGTTATTGATGTTTTGATTAATTCTACTTCTACTTTCTATTGAGTTAATCTTGGGTTGTATTTGTCTTTGCCTTCTCATTAAGTAAATGTTCCAAAAAGTAAGGCAATGAGGGCTTTGCATAAATGGGAAGTACTTTAATGGGGACTCTTCTCCACACTCCTCAACATACACACATAAGGTTATCCTTAGGAACCTGAGAATGAGCTAGAGGGGCCTGGTTGTGCCATGGCCAGCCTGTCTCTGGGAAAAGCTTCCAGTCCTACTAACATGAGGATAGGTTGAGGTGAATGAAACAGTTGAGAGAGAGAGAGAGAGAGAGAGAGAGAGAGAGAGAGAGAGAGACAGAGGTATGTCTCTCAAATTCCATGCTCATGGATCATCTTAACACTGTGAGTGGGTTAGTGCTTTTCTAAGGATTTCCTTTTAAAGATAATATAAACAATTTGTGTTTAGAAAGAAAGGGTTTATTTTTGTAAGAGCTTTTAGTAGAAAATCATTAATGTAGGGCCACAGGTGACCACAACATAGAAAGCAGGAAACAATAAATTAGTGTGTAGGTAAAGAGAACCTCGGGGTTTGGACAGCATGTGAGCATTTAAGAAGAAGAATATCAGTCTCAGCTAGCAAATGATGAAATAAACTTTCTCCCCTTAGAAAGGTAAAAGGTAGAAAGTTGAAAGTATGAGATGTTGTATGTGGGGTATTTCCTGTTTTTTTTTTCCTTAACAGTTTTTCCTCTTAAGGGTTCATTGTGAGTGGAGGTACCCCTTGATAGGCAAGAAGTTATATCAGGAACTATTTATGGTAGGAAAAATGGTATTAAAACCTTTTTCTTTTTTAAAAAATGGAAGTAGAGGGAATAAGAGGTGATACATTTAACCTTCTGATAGCCAGGAGTCATTGTTCAAAGAAAGAGGCCAGAACGAAGGCAGATTGAACCTATTTATCTCTGTCTTAGCTATCAGTGCTGAGTTTTAAGTTTATACACCTCTTCCCCAGAGATGACACTCTCTCCCTTGTTCAGACAGAGGAAGGATAGGTGTTTCCATGAGGAAGGTGATCAGAGTATTTTCTTCAGAATGGGTATTCTCTGTGAATCTAAGGTAGAAGCTGGGAAAACAATTTTGACTTCT
Source organism: Dromiciops gliroides (assembly GCF_019393635.1). Taxonomy (NCBI): domain Eukaryota; kingdom Metazoa; phylum Chordata; class Mammalia; order Microbiotheria; family Microbiotheriidae; genus Dromiciops; species Dromiciops gliroides. Next base: position 517,130,343 of record NC_057862.1, read on the forward strand.
AAGAGGGAGAAGGGCAAACGTGACTTTTCTAGTAGTCAGGGGAATATGCTCAGCCTGACCTCTTTGGAGCAAAAGTAGAAAAAACTCATCCATAATTAGCATTTTTTTTTTTTTTTGGTGAGGAATTTGGGGTTGTGATTTGCCTAGGGTTACACAGCTAGAAAGTGTTAAGTGTCTGAGGCTGGATTTCAACTCAAGTCCTCCTGACTCCAGGGCTAGTGCTCTATCCATTGCACCACTTAATTGCCCCTATAATTAGCTTTTTTTTTTTTCCAGGGCTATGAGGGTTAAGTGACTTGCCCAAGGTCACACAGCTAGTAAGTGTTGTGTCTGAGGTCGGATTTGAACTCATGTCATTCTGAATCCAGGGCTTGTGTTTTATCCACTGTGCCACCTAGCTGCCCCACTATAATTAGCTTTTGAAACAAAGGACGTGGCTTCCTGAAACTTAGTAAAATTCTTTTTCTTCTTTTTTAGAAATACCCCTTCATTGGTGTCTAGGATTAAACAACCCATCCATTTTAAATCACAGGGAAGAGGAGCAGAGAGTATAACTGTACTGAGTTGTGTACAAGCCCATCCATGTTTTTTTCTAAGATCAGCAAGTTCATCATTTAAAATGTGCCCAATATCCTATCATAAACCAGAATTCTGGATTTGATTTTCTTCCATCCATATGCTATCATGTAAAGTGTTCTACAGCTTTAAATAGAATAAAGAACCTTTACCTTAGTCCTGTGAGAGACAAGGCCCACATATGGAAGAATGTCTTTATTCCATACTAACTCCCACTGATAGTTTATAGGCCAGTTTCTCTGGACTGTGGTAAAAAAAAAATGAAAGTTTTTAACTAAAATTTAACCGCCAGTTTTTAAAGGACTGCCCTTTCGGGGAGGAGACCATGTCAAACAGCCGTGTGCCTGCTGCTGTTCGGGAGAGAGTGGCCAAGCATGCTACTTCCGGGGCGCCAGCTTAAAAATGAGGAGAGAACGGAAGTGGGCTCTCTCTCTTTCTCTCTCTCTCTCTCTCTCTCTCTCTCTCCCCACACACACGCTGGCTCAGGTTTGATGGCGTGTTTGGGTGATTGGCTCTGGTCCTCGGTGGCAGCATGCGCTTGACGCTGGTTCTCAGCCTAAGAGGTAGCTTTGGGATTCGGTGAGTTTTATAAAAGAATATAGACTAAGCTTAGATCTAAGACTATTCATTTGTATTTCTACTTTCCTATTTCCCTAATCAGTATCACCTGTTTGTTGGCTAATTAATTCTCAAATGATAAAAGCTAAGTAATCCATCTCTAATTAAACCTCAGAGGTTTCTTTCTCTTACTGGTCTGGGAGATATATAAGGGAAAGGTTAAAGGGGAGTTTAATGCTATTATATCCAATTTTAAATCTCAGTGGACTTTGTACAATGTGTAATGGAAAGAAAATTGAACCCAGAAAGATGAGACCTGCCTGTGCTTCTACCTCAGATACTGACTGACTCATCCAATTTAGACAAGTCACCTTGCATGCTAGAAGGGCAGCTTCCTCATCTATAAAACAGAAATACTAATATCTGTATTACCAACTGAGGAATTAATGGTTGTGAGGATCAAATTAGATAATGTAAGAAAAGTGCATGAACTATAGTTTCTCTGGGTAACTTGATCTGCTCTATCCATTTTTCACAATGTTGTTCTCTTCAGCAACATCTCTACCTCTTTTATAAGCACATTGAGAACTGGAATATTAGAGTCCAAGGGTTGGAGATCTATTTTTCTTGATGTTGAAAAGAGTTTGCAACAAAAAGATATCTTTTCTGACCCTTTCCATCTTTTATCTGTTTGTTGCCCTCCTTCCATTTTCATTCTTTTTTTAATATTTTGTTGCATTTATTAATTCTTTAATTAACAAATATTTATTGAGTGACTATGATGTGCAAGGCACTAAAGGAAACACAAAGATAACAATCAGATAGTTGTATATATCTTCATACTAGGTGGCATCATATTCAAACATTAAAACTATTAACACAGTACAAATACATAAAAACAAATAATTACAGTAGGTACACATCATAAAAAGAGGCATTATTACAAAAGTTTCACAAAACAAATATAATTTAGCTTATAAAGAATGCGGTAGTATTGTCCTACCACATCAGCATTATTCAGTTTTTTTACAATGAACAGACATACAACAGCTGTGCTCCTGAAACAGAATCACCTTATATAAACTACAGATCACCAAATAAACTATTTTGTAAATCACATTATTATAAGGCAAAAAGTTACGTTCTAATCTTATCTGTCCCAAATTCAGGTATTCAGCTGTTAGAAGAGTTCTGAAAAAATGAGATGTAATCTGAAATCTCTTTAAAGACAAGAAAATATTACACTAAATATATATATGTATATATATATACACACACACATATATGTATATATATATGTATATGTGTGTATATTCAACTGAGTCAAAACATATAGATTGTCTCTTTTTAAAATATTATGCTAATAATCTGTTCCTCATATAAGGGAAATTTTTCACCTCGACCAAGTAGACAGTCTCGCTTTTGCAGCAAAATTGTAAAAAGCTCCCCCCAAAAGTGGCACCATAATTATGGCAGATTTGGAGGCTCCTGGTTCCCACATCTGTGACTACACTTACATAGTACTCAGATTTTTTAGTAAGCTAACCAAGTTTAATTATCCAGTTCTCAATTATCCTTATAGTTTCTAGCACAAAGTATCATATCCTGCTTTTCCAAGCAAAAACATGCACACAAACACACAAACTGCCTGATGTTACACTTCCTACAGAACAGATAAAACTTCAAAAACATGTTTAATTTCTATAACAGAAGCATTTCTTTGTATTAAAAAATTAAATTATATAGCAGGTTCACTTTTGAGGACCATATATATAGAAGAGCTACCATTTTTACCTAAGGACACAAAAAGTTACAGAAAAACCTTACAATGCTTTCCTATATACCTAAATATTGTTGCCCTACCAAAAAATTGTTGCATGCGTGTGTAATGCATCTTTAACTCTGAAAAGGTATTTTTAAATCATCCTTTATTATTTAATATCTATAATCAAGAACAAAACTACCTCCCAGGGTTTAGACCATGTCCCTTTAAGAATTCTAGGTCTCCATACTGGAATTTCTTGCTCTGAAAAAGAAAATGAAAATGTTTACAAAAGAGTCTTTGATATTAGATTGCAATCCCCAGAGGGCATGGTTATCAAAGGGAGAAAGAGATACAGGTCTGGTTTCCAGGGTGGCCTCTCCCAGGCCTCAGCCAGTCTCTCCCAAAAAGCTGAGGCTGTCCGGGGGTCCAGGGCCAGGGGCAGTTGTTAGACTTGCACCCCTCCCAGAGACAGGTGCCCCTGGCTCTCTTTTCATTCTTTAAGGCCCTCAGCACACCTTTGTCTATTTAGGTATCTTGCTAAGCTTTTGGAAAAACTTACTTTACACCACACTGCTTTGCATCATCCTTGATAGAATTTTGGGCATAAGAATGTAGTCTAAACAACTTTTGCTCTTAGCTTTAGCCTAGAGGAGGGACTTTTGAGAACTCTACAGCCTAGCTGAGTTCCTAAGGCACAGAATAGGCATATAAATATTTATGGCTTAGCTAACAGAAGGTAACTAGTATTTTTTTTTTTTTTTGCGGGGCAATGGGGGTCAAGTGACTTGCCCAGGGTCACACAGCTACTAAGTAAGTGTCAAGTGTCTGAGACCGGATTTGAACTCAGGTACTCCTGAATCCAGGGCCAGTGCTTTATCCACTGTTCCACCTAGCTGCCCCACTAGTATTTTTTAATAAAGAGGGTCCAGATCTGGTTCATTCAGAAGAGAACAAAAGAGATCAAGGAAGACGGTCCCAGATCTAACCCTCAAATTGAGAATAGCATCAAAATTAGTTTCTCCCACAGGTCAATAACTTCTTGTCCATAGAGAACATATCAGGAGACAAACTTAACTCTAAAAGAGAAATAAAATATTAAAAACTCTACAAGGACATTGGAAAGCTGATGGTCATCAAGTGTGATACAGAGGATAGCATCAAAATTAGTTTCTCCCACAGGTCAATAACTTCTTATCCATAGAGAACATATCAGGAGACAAACTTAATTCTAAAAGAGAAATAAAATATTAAAAACTCTACAAGGACATTGGAAAGCTGATGGTCATCAAGTGTAATACAGAGGTTTTGTTGTCCTTGGAAAAGAGGCACCTACAACTTTCTCTTAATGATTACCTCAACTTGACATCTTAGATCAAATAGACCTCTTCAACTCTTCAAAAAAAGTATTTGGGGGCAGCTAGGTGGCACAGTGGATAAAGCATTGGCCCTGGATTCAGGAAGACCTGAGTTCAAATCCAGCCTCAGACACTTGACACTTACAAGCTGTGTGACCCTGGGCAAGTCACTTAACCCTCATTGTCTCAAAAAAAAAGTATGCCATCACCTCCTTTTTGTTGTTGCCCTTGAAAAGAGGTGGGAGTTTACTCATTCTGATAATAAATACTGCTACTTGCATATACTCTCAGAACTCTTTTTTTTCTATGTAGTTTATCCCTCCTTTACTCATTCCTCTTTAGTGAAAGGTGTTATGTATTTACCTTAAAATTGGCATATATCGCTGCTGATGATTGATTTTGCAAACTAGAGAGAGGGCAAACTGGATTTGTGAGTGCAAGTTTTTTTCCTAAAGCCAGACCAATCCCTTATTAGGGGAGTCACTTTCCAGCATGAGGCTCCCTAAATTAGCTTTGAATCAATTGTACAATTTTCTCTTTAATCAGACTTTCAAAATATTTGGCATCCAGTCTTGTGGATGGGTGAGAATTTTCCCTGAACTCTGTAGGAACTGAGATTGAGAAATCCCCTAATGCCTCTAGGGGAAAGTCTGGTCCAGAGCCTTCCTTGCTGGAAGAAGCTGCCTATGACAGAAGCTGACTGACTCAATATATTCAGCTTCATCCTCCCTGGCCCAATTCATTTGAGGCCAGGGGGAGGGAACGGAGCCCATATGACTTGGACTCTTTTCTGATTGCATAATATGTTGGATTGTTTAGAATTTCAATGTGCATAGCAATGCTTTTTTTACATCTCAGTGTCTCTAGTTGGACAATCTCCCAGCCATATAAATAGAGGGGCACTCCAGGATCTTGTGACACTATCTTTTGTCAGCTTCAGGTGTGTAGGGGCTGACGTGAACTCAGTCAAGGTAAGTTGAAATTTACCCAGCCTGGTCCAGCTTCACTCTCCTTAACTGGCCTTTCCTCACCTCTCCTATATTTTCCAGGTTTCAGCCAAACAGTCACTATGAAGATCCTCTATTTGATGTTTATGGTGGTCTTTGTGATTTTCTCCTCAGCTGGCACAGGTAAGGCGCATGCTGAATATCAAAGAGCAGGGACTGTGAATACTGAGGATGTGCTAAATCTTGGCCTTTATCAATTATTTGATGCTAGTCCCTGCTGGACCTGAGACTAGGGCTTTGACCTTCCTACCTTGAAAGAAGTTTAAGGGAAAAGCTGAATCCACTTAGCCTGAAGAGGTCATTAGGAGAGGAGATATTATTTAGTTGAACAAATGCTGAATTTATTCCAGGGGGAGGAAGGGCTGGGAAGAGGGTGGATAGTGTGGCCTTGAGACATTTTTTTGGATTTAAAAGAACTTTTAAACAGCATTAAAAGTCAGGATAGGCCGTGGTAGGATATCTCCAACATAATGTATTTCATGGTGTATTGATCTGCTTTTTTCTGTATTGCTCAAGGTCTTGTGGTCCATATCCATTTTTATCTTCCATTCTTTTTCTATACCAATAGTTTAGGTGATGCATATAGGCTCTTGGAGCCCGTGATAATGCTGTTAGACAGCAGTTCTTTTAGTGGATCTTTGCGATCTTTCATCAGAGATAAGGGAATCTTCCTAGATCATCCTGGGAACTTTCAGGGGTCACTGAAGTTAATTGTGTGAATAGCTTATCCCACATTCCACTCATATGATGAGGATGCACCTATCCTCAGGCCCAGATTCTGCCTTAATGGATCAATCCAGTTTTGTGGTATTTAAGGGGCAAAAGTATCCATTTCTGAGTTTTGAGATCCAGTGCTCTCATGATATTCTCATTCAGCCTTTTGTTACCACAACGGTGAAAGCACAGTGGTCTTGGTTCCCAGATTCTAATTTGCAGTTTCCTGTTCGTATTTTTAAAGAGGTGGGAGTTAATTCCAATCAGCAATGACACTAGTAATTGTGGGTGGTTCTAGACATAACAAAGTCATAGTGTTTGTTTTCCTGTTGACACTGACAACTACATAGAATCACAGAATTTGAGAGTTGGCAGGGACTCTAGCAGCCATCAAGCCCTACCCATACACCAAAGGAGTTCCTGCTAAAATATATCCAACATTTGTTGTTCAATGCTAATTGAAAACCTCCAAGGAGAAAGAAATCATCCCTAATTAAGGCTGTCATTCCATTTTTTGATAGTTCTCATTGTTAGGAAGGTTTTCCTGACATTGAGATGAAATTCTCCTTTTAAATTTTGCCCATTTGTCTTGGTCCTGCCATGTAGGACCAAACAAAAGAAGTATAATTCCTCCTCCACATGACAATCTTTCAAATACTTGAAGGCAGTTACCATGTGCTCCTGAGACCCTTCTTTTTCAGCACTTAGCTGAGTGCCAGGCATGCAGTAGGTACCTAATCATGATAAAAGCAATGGCACAATGCTCTCACTTCACTGCTGAAAGCTTCACCACTCCATGCAGCCCAAGATCACACTTGCTATTTCGGCTGCTACATCACAGTGCTGACTCCTATTGAGCTTGCAATTCCCTGAGACCCCAGGTATTTTTTAGAACAATTGCTATACTTGGAAAGCTTATTTTATTTTGTAGTTATGTGTAAAACTTTTAAATTACCCATATTGTGTTTCATATTTATTTTTCATATCCATATTCAATAAATATTCAACTTCAATAAACATTTTCATATTTATTTATATAATTTATTTTTTATTCTTTGAATTAAAAAGAAATGTTTACTGGTGTTTTTGTTTTTATATCATCAAAACGTTTCCTGTATCCCTCTCCCTCTTATTTCCTAGAGAACTGCCCCGTATGGCAAAAATTATTTGTTAAAGAAATAATGAGAAGAAATAAAAAAAATTAGCAAAACTTATCAATTTATCCCCTCCCCAAATCTGAAAATATGTGCAATGTTCTACACCTTATGGCCCACATATATTTTCAATGTAATAATGTCTTTTTTATATTTCTTTTTTTGGATTTAGGCTTTTTCTGTGTAATTTTCCAACATTCTCTCTCAATTGTTTTGTGGTTATTCTTTCTATTTAAATCATTGTAATCTTTCTGTACCTTACTTCACCGCATCGATTCAAGTCTTTCCATGCTTTTCTGTATTCATTATATTTTCTTTTCTTACAGCATAGTAATATTCCATTCTGTTCATGTACCACAATTTGTTTAGCTACAGCTCCACCAATAATGTAGTAGTGTGCCTGCCTTTCTACAATACCTCCAACATTAATTATTCCTATCTTTTGTCATCTTTGATACTTTGGTAGGTATGAGGTGGAGCTTCAGGGTTGTTTTGATTTTCATTTCTCCTATTAGTGATTTAGAGAATTCTAAAATATAGCTATCAGTAGTTTGCTATTATTATGAGTAATGTTGTTCATATTCTTTGACAACATTTTTATTTTGAGATGGCTTTTGGTTTTATAGGCACTTCATATTTATTAGATTCATCACAGTGTTATATCTATACATTTTTAAAAAATTTCACTGTCATTCAATGAATTAGCTTTTCATCCCAGCTCCTTCATTTGCTATTTTGCTAGTCTTGTCAAAAAAAAAAAGTTAAATAGGGTTAGTTCTGTATGACCTTTTCTTAATTTAACAATGCCTTCATAATCACTGAGGTTGCCTCAGTCAAACTGAAGCCTGGGAAAGACTTTAATTTAGAAAGGCCAGGGTCACCCACTGCAACCTGGGCCATCATCAATAGTCTTCATTTATGTCTTGCCACTACATGACTCAGAAGGAAAGAGTGAGGCTGGTGAGTTTGCACAGCTCTGGCTCACTTACATCCAATTAACATTCAAGTCAATTCATCGCCCTCATGATATTATTAGTCTACTTCAAGAATGAATGACGAACCACAAAAACAAGATTTGTAGGATCCAAATCGGAAAGGGACTTAGAGGCCCTCTGGTCAACTTCCAAACTTCTCATTTTATAGAAGAGAAAACTGAAGTCACTAATGTGTCCAGAATTGAAGTAGTGTGAGTGGCAGAGCTGCAATTCTAACTTAGATCCCCTGAATCCTAGAGGAGGGGTAAATTTCAATTCTTTTTCTACTGTGCTATGATGTACTGTATCAGTTTTGTACAGCCTGGCACTATGCCTGGTATATAGTAGGGATTTAAGAAATACTTGGTTATTGAATGATTTATAATGTAGCTTGCTTCCTTCATCTCATGGGATATAAAATATTTTTCCTATTAGTTTACTTTTTTCCTCATCGTTCCTGGATAGAGTTACCAGGAACTTATTTTTTTCATGTCCTATGCCTCTGTCTCCCAAATTGAGAATGTTGCTACTGCTCCAGTTTTGTCCCCACAAACCATTTTTTGTTTGTTCTGAAAGCTTTATTACTTGGTGGTTTATGGAAAGACATGCAAACATTACCTACTATAGTTGAAAGACCACTCCATGCATTTGGAGTCACAAGACATGGGTTCATATCCTGCCTATGATATTTTATACCTCTAGGACCTTTTGCAATTCCCTTTCTCTATTTGATCTTCAGTTTCCTTATCTATAAAATGAAAGGGAATAGTTTAGGTGATTGCTAAGGACCCACTTAGGTCATAGTCCTCTGGTTTTCTGTCCTTTGTATAAAATCCACCTCTAGAGGTGAAGAATCTAGTTTTTAGTTCTATTAACTGGGAATCGAACTGAGTCTGTTTTTATATTATAGTGATAGTTAGGAATTTGTAGCATTTCAAATTTTTCAAAGTGTTTTACTACTTTACTATTACCATTTTACAGATGAGGAAACTGAAGAAAACCACAATTACTTATCCAGGATCACACAGCCAGTAAATGTTTGAGGGAAGATTTGAGCCCCAGCTTTCTAGATTCTAGGTCCAGCTCTCTGTCTAGAGGTAATAGGAGCAAGGGGAGTTTATTGAATCATAGTGAGATATTATAAGACTTTGCTATACCAATAAAAGCTCAGGTACAGTCTCTATCCCTATTTCATTCTCATTACAATCCTGTAAGGTAGGTTACTGTGAGTGACTTCCATTTTAGAAATAATTAAATAAACATTCAAAGAGGTGGTGAGATAAACTTCACAAGTGAACACTGCCAATAACTTGGTATGCTGGAATGGAATCCAGTTCTCCCTATTTCTAAGACTTGGGTCCTTTACATTATACTGTATTACTTCATTTATTAGAAATTCATTAAAAATCAAATTAATGAATATTATATATAGGGCTAAACCCTCTAATCTGATTCAGATGGCAACAGAATATTTCTTTTTATTTGCAGCTATAAACAAAGATTCTGAAACATCTTTTTATTCTTTTCACAGGGAATGGCCAATTATCTCCCGACTACTCATGTTGGAGAAATGGAGGAGTATGTTCAATGACAGGCTGTACAGAGCCCAGAGTTCCTGTAGGGTCCTGCTCTGCTTCAGGATCCAGTTGTTGTGTTACAGATTCATATGAATAAAGAAAAATAAAAACAAGAAATCTTGCTGCAGGGAAGCTTTGAAGTACAGAAGGGTAAGAAGATAGAAGATAGGAGAAGTTGAAAAGCATGGAATATTTGTTTTAGGTTTGAATAAAGGAACCTCTGTCTTAAAAGTATGCTTTCCAAGGCATAAATGATTCCTGAGTCTGTTATCTAAAGAGGTGAAATCATGAACCATAATATAGTAGGTATATTTCCTTGTACAAAGAAAAGGCAGGATGACATATAGGCCAGATTGAAGCCAAGAAAACTTGGGTCCAAATTTCACCCCCTTTTTTTTTTGAGGGCCAATGAGGGTTAAGTGACTTGCTCAGAGTCACACAGCTGATAAGTGTCAAGTGTCTAAGGCTGGATTTGAACCACTCATGTCCTTCTGAATCCAGGGCTGGTGCTTTATCCACTGCACCACCTAGCTGCCCCTGAAATTTCACCTCTTACATGTACGGCTGTGGGAACCCGGAAAAAATACCACCTTTTTTGTACTGTAACAAAATCTAAGATTTCAAGTTGCAGTTAAAGTGAGGATCCACATTAGTAGAGGGAATTTCCCAATGTGAAAGTTCCTTATACTTATGAAAACATAGATTCAATTCCTTTCCCTATCTTCATTCAGAATTACAATTTCACTTTTGGGAGTGTGTCTTCTACTGATAGAGAACCATTACTCCACAGTAAGTTACACAGATATTAAGAATTCCTATAGACCAAATAATTCATTTTCTTCTTTAGTAAGTAGTGAACCTCCTAGTCCTAATCTTAGCTCATCATCCAAATCCTCTTCCCTGTGTGTCATCACTCCATTCCTTTTCCTGTCAACTCAATCTTCCCAAAACAAAGATCAATATAACACTACCTTCTCCTTCCACTGTCTCTTTTAGAATTCCTGCTTTGATAGGCAACACATTTTCCTTTTTAAAAAATCTATTCTTCTCCTTCTCCTTTCGTCTTGTAGTAATTACTATAAGTTGGATGCTCCTAGATGACATAGCCTCCATGATTATGCATTTCAGGATTGTGTATACCTGTATTCATTCCTGTCAGTTCACTGGTCCAGTGAATTATCTGGAATACTCCATTGCCACTTCTAGGTTTTTTCTCCACTTCCATCACACAATAATCTCAGCACCTTTGAGGTTAATGCAATTCATCTCTACCATGCAATCAAAGTCCTGGATCCTGTTGCTTAAAGACTTTTGGGTAATTTCCTTTCCTAGCTAAATGAATTCAGAACCTGGATCACATTTTTTCTCTCCTCTCCAACTCCTATAGTCATTCTAGTGAACTTTAATATATATGTTGATTCTCCTGCAAACACCATAAGTACTCAGTTCCTCAACCTATTCACTTTTTATGATCTACTCCTTTACTCCATCTCAGACATAACCAAAGATGGTCTTACCCTTTATCTGATCATAATCTATTGACTTCCTCCCTCTCACTCCGCCTTTCCTTCATAAATCCACTCTTTCATTTTAGTTTGGTTTTTTGTTTTTCTATTTAGCATTTAATTCCCCCCAATTACATGTAAAAACAATTTTAACACCCATTTAAAAAACTTTATATTCCAAATTTTCTCCCTTCCTCCCTCCCCACCCCCTCTTTGAGAAGGCAATCAATTCAATATAAGTTATACATTTTTCAGCCATGCAAAATATTTCCACATTAGTCATGTTGTGAAATAAAACAGACAAAAGATACCCTCAAGAAAAATAAAGTAAAAAAAAATGCTTTAATCTGTATTCAGACACCATCAGTTCTTTCTCTAGGGATGGAGAGCATTTTTCATCATAAGTCCTTCAGAGTTGTCTTGGATCATTGTATTGCGGAGAATAGCAAAGTCATTCACAGCTGATCATCTTATAATATTGCTGTTACTTTGTATACAGCACATTTCACTTTGCATCAGCTCATGTAAGTCTCTCCAGTTTTTTCTGAGAGCATTTTGCTCATCATTTCTTATAGCACAATAGTGTTCCATCATAATCACATCTTACAATTTGTTCAGTCATTCCCCAATTGATGGGCACCCCCTCAATTTCAAATTATTTGCACCAGAATAGAGTTGACATAAATATTTTCTGTACATAATAAGTCCTTTAACTTTTTGTTTTTTATCACTTTTTGGATACTGAACTGATAGTGCTATTCCTAGGTCAAAGAGAATAGATGGTTTTATAGTCCTTTGACCATAGTTCCAAATAGCTCTACAGATTGTTTGAATCAGTTTGCAACTCCACCAACAGTGCACTAATGCCTAATTTTCCCCATATCCCCTACACGATTTGTTATTTTTCTCTTCTGTCCCATTATATTATCCAGTAAGGTATGAGGTAGTATCTCAGAATTGTTTTGATTTGCATCTTTCCAATCAATAGTGTATTAGAGCATTTTTTTCATATAACTACAGATAGCTTTTATTATTTCATCTGAAAACTGTTCACATCTTTTGATCATTTATCAATTGTGGAATGGCTCTTTTTTGTGTGAGGCAATTGGGGTTAAGTCACTTGCCCAGGGTCACACAGCTAGTAAGTGTCAAGTGTCTGAGGCCAGATTTGAACTCAAGTCCTCCTAAATCCAGGGCCAGTGCTTTATCCACTGTGCCACCTAGCTGCCCCCAAATGGCTCTTATTTTAACAAATTTAAATCAGTTCTCTATATGTTTAAGAAATGAAACTTTATCAGACAAACTTGCTTCAACATTTTTTTCACAATTACTTTTGCTAACAAAATTTCCCTCCATCCTATTCCCTCCCCACACTGTTTATTCTATTCTCTATCTCCTTTTACCCTGTCTGTCCTCAAAAGAGTTTTGCTTCTGACTACCCCTTCCCTCGCTCTTCCCTCCCTCTTCCCTCCCTTCTATAATACTCCCCTCATATCCCCTTCTCTTCCTACTTTCCTGCAAGGTAAGACATATTTCTATACCCAATTCAGTGTGTATGTTAGGGCAGTTAGGTGGCAAAATGGATAGAGCACTTGCCCTGGAGTTGAGAGGACCTGAGTTCAAATCTCATCTCAGGTACTTACTAGCTGTGTGACCCTGGACAAGTCACTTAACACCAATTGCTTTAAACATCTGGAGCCATCTCCAGTCATCCTGAGATACATACACACACACACACACACACACACACACACACACACACACACACGTGTGTGTGTGTGTGTGTGTATGTATGTATGTATATTGCCACTGGACCTAGATACTTCTGGAGAAGAGAATGAGGTTGGTGATGTACACCACCATCACTTAAATCCAATTCAGTGTAATTCATGACATCATCCTGATATTATAGTCTTTTTCTGTTGTTGTTGTTTGTTCTTCATTCTTTTTTTTTTTTTTGCAGGACAAACAACAACAGAAGTAAAAGTGTACATTATTCCCTCTTTGAGCCAGTTCTGATGGGAGTAAGTTTAACACACTTACCCTCATCTTCTCCATCTTCCCTTCCATTGTATAAGCTTTTTCTTGTTTCTTCTTAGTGATATAATTTACCTTAGTCCACCTCTCTTTTTCCCTTTCCCTTTCTACCAGTGCATTCTTCTCTCACTCCTTAATTATATTATTTTTAGATATCAACCCATATCCATGCCCTCAGTCTATATATACTCCATCCAATTGGCCCAATAATGAGTAAGTTCTAATGAGTTACAAATATCATCTTCCCATGTAGGGATGTAAGCAGTTTGGCCTTTTAAATCTCTTATGATTTCTTTTACTGTTTACCTTTGTATGCTTCTCTTGAGTCATGTATTTGAAAGTCAGATTTGGTATTCAGCTCAGGTCTTTTCATTAAGAATGCCTGAAAGTCCTCTTTTTCGTTGAATTACTAGTTTTCCCCTGAAGGATTTTACACAGTTTTTCTGGGTACGTGATTCTTGGTTGTAATCCCAATTCCTTTGCCCTCTGGAATATCATATTCCATGTCCTCTGATCCTTTTATGTAGAAGCTGCTAAATCTTGTGTTATTCTGACTGTGGTTCCACAGTAGTTCAATTGTTTCTTTCTGGCTGCTTGTAATATTTTTTCCTTGACCTGGGAGCTCTAGAATTTGGTTTTAATATTCATAAGAGTTTTCATTTTGGGATCTCTTTCATGAGGTGATTAGTGGATTCATTCAATTTCTATTTTATCTTTTGATTCTAGAATGTCAAGGCAGTTTTCCTTGACAATTTCTTGGAAGATGATGTCTAGGCTCTTTTTTGTCTTTTTGATCATGGCTTTCAGGCAGTCTAATAAGTTTCAAATTATCTCTCCTGGATCTATTTTACAAGTCAGCTGTTTTTCCAATGAGATATTTCACATTGCCTTCTATTTTTCATTCTTTTGGTTTTGCTTTATTGTTTCTTGATTTCTCATAAAGTCATTAGTTTCTATTTTTCTCAATCCTAAATTTTAAGGAGTTATTTTCTTCAGAGAGCTTTTGTACCTTCTTTTCCATTTGGCCAGTTTGGCTTTTTCAAGGCATTCTTTTCCTCATTGGCTTTTTGTACCTCTTTTATCATTTTCACTCATCTGTTTTTTAAGGTGCTATTTTCTTCAGTATTTTTTGGTGTCTCCTTTACCAAGCTGTTGCCTTTTTTCATGATTTTCTTGCATCACTCTCATTTCTCTTTCCATTTTTTCCTCTACTTCTCTTACTTTATTTTCAAAGTCCTTTTTGAGCCCTTCTATGGCGTGAGACCAATTCATATTTTTCTTGGAAACTTTGTATGTAGGAGTTTTGACTATTTTATCTTCTTCGGAGGGTGTACTTTGATCTTCCTTGTTAACATAGAAACTTTATAGGGTCAGCATTTTTTCTGTTTGCTCATTTTCCCAGCCTCTTTCTTGGCTTTTAATTCTTTGTTCATGTGGAGCACTGCTTCCTAGGCAGAGGGCACACTGTCCCAAGCTTCAGGGCATTTGTGCAGCTGTTTTTCATTCTTCCAGGGTGGTATGATTTAAGGAGAGGTATGTTTACTACTATCCTGGCTCTAGTCTGCAAGCAACCAGAGGCCTGATTTTCTTCCCTGGAACTATGAACAGAGTCCAATTCCACTGTGGCCACAAGTTCCAGGGTCCCTGTTCTCTCCCTCCACCACCCTGCCTGGGACTGCGACCCATCCTACATCTACCTAAGCTTTACTTGTACTTTACTTTTGATGGAAGTAAATGCTGCCTTCTTAGACGCAGATGAACTATCCTGCTGGTAAACCTTGTAAAATTCTTATTTTTCATTTAGCAACTTCTGCATTTCCCCATCATTTTTATCAAATCAGTCTTGATGTTTGTGAGTGTTTTGACCCAGATGAGCAAATGCAGTGCTGTACAACAAATCTCTGAAAGCTGCCCTTTTCTCCTCCACTGTTGCCAACCACATGTTGGCTCAACTTTTCCTTCAGAGAAGTTATCTGCCTCTCAGTGAAGTGCTTTAATCTGTTGACATTGTCTTCTGCTACTCAGTTTACCTTGGGGGGCATTTCTTTTATTATATGCAAATATTTAGCTCAAAGAGGATAAGTCCAGCACTCTGAACCACACATTGCGTAGTCACTCTCACATCATTTCTGTCTTTTCTCCTTATGATCACATAGTCCATTAAATGTCAATTTTTGTTTGTTTGTTTGTTTTATGAGGGTGCATCCACAAAGTTTCATTGCATTTGGGTAAATGGAAGACAGTGCTGATGATGTGAAGGTCATGAGATGCACAAATCTTCAGTAGTAAGTGACCATTGCTTTTATTGTTTCCAACTCCATTCCTCCCAAGTCCATCCTGCCATATCTGATAGTCTGAGCCTACTCTAGCATTGAAGTCACTGAGAATTATAAGCTTGTCCTCTTTTGGGATGTTGATGTTAAGGGTCTCCTGGTCTTCATAAAATTTTTCTTTGACCTCATCAGCATTTGTTATAGTGAAAGCATAGACACTGACAATGGTGGCATGACCTTTTCCTGCAAGGGACAATCACATTGTCACAAACCTTCCATTTACTCCTTTTGGTAGACATATAAGTTTTCTGACTAGATTAGGGTTTTTTTTTTAGTGAGGCAATTGGGGTTAAGGGACTTGCCCAGGGCCACACAGCTAGTAAGTGTTATGTGTCTGAGGCTGGATCTGAACTCAGGTACTCCTGACTCCAGGGGCGGTGCTCTATCCACTGTGCCACCTAGCTTCCCCTGACTAGATTAGTTTTGATCACAAAACTACACCAGATTCATACCTCTCCCCTTCACTGTGGCCACTCCAGAAAAATGTGTATCCAGCTCTGACTTCAGTAAGCTGACCTTCATTTGCCAGTCTTGTTTCACTCAAGGTTCCTATTTAGATGCAATGCCTGATGAGTTCTATTACATTACCAACCACTGAAAGTCAGAAAAATGTCATACACAAATGAACTGAGAGACAATGTTATCTGAAGCCATTCTCCCCTTAAGTCAATGTTTTGGTTTTTTTTTTGCCTTTGAACTTTTTAAAAATAGGCATGCACATTTATCTGAAGGATTTCTTTGTCTTAGGTCATAAGACCTAAAGTATTTTCTCACATAAAGATCCATTTTCTGACTCCTACCAATAAAATGTCCATCCTATCTATGAAAGGAGAAATCCTTTAGATACTAACAAGAATGTCATGTTTGTTAGTATCCTACTGATTTCTTTTTCTTCTTTTTGTTTTGGGGTATAATTTCTGCTAATATTTGGGGTATTTTCTGCTATTTATATTCTTTCATTTTTATATTCTATTCTTTCTTTTGCCCCTATTTTTTGCTTCACATGGTTTCACAAATTTATTTTCTTTCAATTTAATTCAACAAATATATGTTAAGTACCTCAGATGTTCTAGCACTTTTTAGCTATTGGGGATACTAAAGTAAATATTAATTGTTCCCTAAATGTGGGGAGCTTACATTCTATGGGGAATGCACACTACATGCCTATATATAAAGAAGCACGAACACATAAACATCACATCTGTATACAAATATATATACATATTATAATCATACATATATATTATGTATATAAGCATATATACACACATACACTTATGTGGAAATATATAGGGTTGTTTTTGTCCTTAGTTCTTGTTATGATTAAAAATAATGAGAGACATGGTATCTGGGTAATTTAATAATTTTATTAATATGGCTGGCAGGATAGTAGTAAAATTAGGTTCATGGCTTCTTCTCTCCGACCAAAGACCCCTCCTTGTGGTTGGGTCTTGTTTCATATACCTTTCCACTGTAGAAGGTTCATCATACATTATTCCTTCCTCTCCTAATTTATCTATTGTATCACCTTTTATGTCTAAATCATGTACTCATTTTGACCTTATTTTGTTATATGTTGTAAGATGTTGGTCTATGACTATTTTCTGCCATACTATCTTCCAGTTTTCCCAGCAGTTTTTGTCAAATACTAAGTTCCTATCCCAGAAGCTGGAGTCTTTGGTTTTATCAAACAGTAGATCACTATGATCATTTACTACTGTGTCTCCTATACCTAACCTATTCCATTGATCCACCT
This sequence comes from Dromiciops gliroides, assembly GCF_019393635.1. Taxonomy (NCBI): domain Eukaryota; kingdom Metazoa; phylum Chordata; class Mammalia; order Microbiotheria; family Microbiotheriidae; genus Dromiciops; species Dromiciops gliroides. The sequence goes on from NC_057862.1 coordinate 517,147,654, forward strand.
CTCTATTTCTTAGACAGTGCCACGTAGTTTTGATGACTGCCACCTTATAGTATAGCTTCAGATTTGGTATGGCTAGCCCACCTTCCTGTGCATTTTTTTTATAAGTTCCTTTGATATTCTTGACTTTTTGTTCTTCCAGATGAATTTTGTGATTATTTTTTCTAGCTCTATAAAATAATTTTAGGGAGTTTGATTTGTATGGCACTGAATAAGTAAATTAATTTAGGTAGAATTATTATTTTTATTATATTAGCTCAGCCTATCCATGAGCTATTGATATTCTCCCAATTATTTAGATCTGTTTTTATTTGTGCAAAAAATGTTTTGTAATTGTTTTCATAAAGTTCCTGGGTCTGTCTTGGCAAGTAGACTCCCAAGTATTTTATATTGTCTATAGTTACTTTAAATGGAATTTCTCTTTCTATCTCTTGCTGCTGAGCTTTGTTGGTGATGTATAGAAATACTGATGATTTATGTGGATTTATTTTATATCCTGCTGTTTTGCTAAAGTTGTTCATTGTTTCAAGTAGTTTTTTTATTTGATTCTCTAAGATTTTCTAAGTATAACATCATATCATCTTCAAAGAGTTATATAGTTGTTTCCTCCTTGCCTATTTTAATTTCTCTAATTCCTTTTTCTTCTCTTATTGCTAAAGCTAACATTTCTAGTACAATACTACATAAAGGAGGTGATAATAGACATGCCTGTTTAACTCCTGATCCTATTGGAAATGCCTCTAACTTATACCCATTACATATAATGTTTGCTGATGGTTTTAGGTACATACTGTTTATTATTTTAAGGAAAGCTCCATTTATTCCTATGTTCTCTAGTGTTTGTGTGTGTGTGTGTGTGTGTGTGTTTTGCAGGGCAATGGGGGTTAAGTGACTTTCCCAGGGTCACACAGCTAGTAAGTGTCAAGTGTCCGAGGCCGGATTTTGAACTCAGGTCTTCCTGAATCCAGGGCCGGTGCTTTATCCACTGTGCTATCTAGCCGCCCCCCTCTAGTGTTTTTAATAGGAATGAATGCTGTATTTTGTCAAAAGCTTTCTCTGCATCTATTGAGATAATCAGTTGTTATTGATGTTGGTGATTATGTTGATAGTTTTCTTAATGTTGAACCAGCCCTGCATTCCTGTTGTAAATCTCACCTGGTCATAGTGTATTATCCTGGTGTAATCTCCTTGTAAATATTTTATTTAATATTTTTGCGTTGATATTCATTAGGGAAATTGGTCTATAATTTTCTTTTCTCTGTTTTGGATCTGCTTGTTTTAGGTATCAACACCATTTTTCTGTCACAAAATTAATTTGGTAGAACTCCTTCACCTATTTTCCCAAATAATTTGTATAATATTGGAATTAATTGTTCTTTAAATGTTTGATAGAATATGCTTGTAAACCCATCTGGCCCTGGATATTTTTTTCTGAAGGAATTCACTGATGGCTTGTTCAATTTCTTTACTAAGGTAGGCTTATTTAAGGCTTTTATTTCCTTTCCTGTTAATCTGGACAGTTTATATTTTTGTAAATATTCATTTATTTCAGTTAGATTGTCAAATTTATTGGCATACAGTTTAGTATAATAGCTCCTAATTATTGCTTTAATTTCCATTTCATTTTTGGTGAATTCACCCCTTTCATTTTTGATACTGATAATTTGGTTTCTTGTTTCTTTTTTAAAATCAGTTAACCCAAAGTTTATCTATTTTATTGATTTTTTCATTAAACCAGCTCTTAGTTTTATTTATTAATTCTATAGTTTTCTTACTTTAAATTTTATTAATCTCTCCTTTGATTTTTAGGAGTTCTAATTTAATATTTAATTGGGGATTATAAATTTGTTCTTTTTCTAGCTTTTTTAGTTGCATAGCTAATTCATTGATCTCCTTTTTCTCTATTTTATTCATGTAAGCATTTAGAGATATTAAATTTCCCCTAGGAACTGCTTTGGCTGCATCTCGATGTTCTTTTGAAGGGGGTTATTCAGAAGAGATTTGGAATGATAGTGGAGATGAATAGATAAATTTACAGCATTTCAGGATAGGGAAGACATTGGCTTTCTGTTGGCAAGATGAAAGAAGCCAGAAAACAGGGAGAGAAGTAAAATAAATGATTGAGTGAGGACACCAGAGGAGTCTCACTTTAGGAGGATATGGGATGGAATGGGTTTGCTTGAACAGGTAGAGGAACTAGGCTTGGTAAGGAGTAAAGTGTTATCAAGCAAGACAGGGCTCAAGGAGGAGATTGTTGCAGAAGTTATTTGAGATGAAGAGAGAAGAAAAGAGAACTTAGAGCAAATGGTCTTAATTTTTCTATAAAATATGAAGAAAGGAACCTCACTTGAGAAAGAGTCCAGGGAAGAGGAGCTACCAGAGCTTTGAAGAAGGATGAACAGATTTGAGATTCACTATGAAGAGTGGGATAGTGAGTTGATGAGGTATAATCCAATTGCCTATAAACATAGAGATACCAATTCAGCTGGTATAAAAGAAATATTCAGTATATCCTTTCAGAATAGTTGCATGATTCCCTTTTCCTCCTCATAACTCCACCCTCCCCGCCACCTGCCTTTTTTTTCAATGATATAGGAATAGGGTTGTGGATGGGGCTTCAGAGCTTACAAGTGACAATTGATAAGGGATGTAGGGATTGAAGAGAAAAGGATATTGTAGAGTTGTACTGAATTACCAAGAAACCAATATTGACAAAAGAGGAGTGATTAGAGCAGGTGATATGGCCTGAGAAATAATTGAGGGTCAAGGGATTGGAGGTTATTGTATGAATTAAGTATGGATTTGGAAAGAGACATCAGAGGAAGAGGGGGAAAGTGGATAGGTAATGATCAGATAAAAGTATTGTAACGATTGGAATGACGCCACCTACTGGAGACTTGCTGTGGAGAGCTCCACCATGAGGAAAATGCCTCAGAGGCATTGTGGCTTTTCCTTGGCGTCAGGAAATGACGCTTGCTCATGGGTGCTGTCTATCAAGTCTACCAGCCAATCAACTGGAGGAGCCTCCTATGGTCTGGGAGGAGACAGGAAGGAGGAAAGGGAGCCTGCGCAGGGAGCGCGGGCCTTTTGGCTTCCGGACTTGATGGTGGTGGCGGCAGAGGACTTCACAGGAGATTTGAGGAAAGATAGGAATGCCAGACTGTTAGAATTCTGTTCTCAATCTTTTTCTTTCTATTTTCCAATAAACCCTTAAAAACCTAAACTCGTTTTATCAGTGATTTTTAGTCAGTTTCCCCCAAACTGGGGGAACACATTAGAATCCACATTTAGAATCTTAAATTACACAGTTTGGCTGACCACGAAGAGGAAAACCGAACGTTCATCTTCTGATCTTCTGATTGGGTAAGATTTCCCCTCCCTTGTCCCCTTAAATTGGAAAGAACTACCAAGTATAGGCTATTTTAAATTTCAAATGGATCTTTTAAACACCCTAAGTACCCCTTTTCTAGCTTTACCTTCACTAATCAAAGATGTTGGCCAGCTTGAACTTGAATATATTTTTATTACTCTTTGTGGTTTTGTGGGGCTTTTTGGTGTGGTATGGAGAATTTGGCATGTCCTAGATAATGTTAGAATAAAGATGATTCCCTGGGATTCCCCATTAGGAAAGCTACTTATGGATTGGAATGAGGGAAAACTTAGACTAAATACAACCATGACCAGAGGAGAGCTTATCAGACTGTGTTTTATGTGGCATGAGGAATTACAGGAAGAATGGCCCAAATATGGGTCATTTGATCCCCAAACATTGAGGCATTTGCAAAGAACCCTAAGTAGATGTCCACCTGAACATTTACGTTATTGGAAAATCTGGGCCAGAGCAAGTGAAAATTATCATACTAAAAATATAAAACGAGGAAAATCCAGGCCCCAGTTTACATCTGAGTCTGCCACCCAAACTGAAACGATAGACTGGCAGACAGACATGGCCTGCCTAACCGAAATGCCCAACAGAACAACTAAATCCAAGGCCATTCAGACTGAAATTCCAAATGACCCAACTCTTATTCCCTCACCCTCTACTTCCTCCATGCCAAACAAACAAATAAAGAAAGAAAGAAATGATTTCCCTGTAGAGGAGACAGAGAAAGTAAAAATTTTTCCCCTTCAAGAGATCCTCGCCCATGGTCAAAAAGGTACTATACGTAAGCTCAGACAATACACACCTTTTACACCCAAGGATTTGGCTTTATGGGGACAAAGCACTCCTAAATTTGATGAAGATCCCACAGCAGTTATCAGGCAGTTTAGAGCAATTTTTAGAGCATATCAGCCCACTTGGAATGATGTTACTGACCTTATGGAAATAATATTGTCCCCAGGAGAAAGAGCAGATATAGTAGCTGCAGCAAACAGCCTGGAAGCCACGGGAAAGGTTGATATTGGGTGGCCTATTCAAGACCCTGACTGGGACCCCAATAACCCTGAGCATTTTGATATGTTGAAAGATGCAAGGGAAACATTGCTGAAGGCAATGGAATCCTGTATTAGAAAGACTGATAACTGGCAAAAATTTATAGATATAGTTCAGGGACCTGATGAGAGACCTAATAGATTTTATGACAGGCTGTGTAAGTATGCCAGGCAATATGCTAGACTAGACCCATTAGACAGTAGAGACGCCCATATTATCTGCTCTCATTTTGTAAACCAGTCATTACCAGAAATTCGGAAATATTTTAAAAAGCAATGTCCTGGGTGGAATAGTTTGAGTCCTGACAGACTTAAAGAAATAGCAACATATATTTACGAAGGAAATGAGAGAGAAGAAAGGAACAGACAGGACATTTTAGCTCCAGTACAGGAAACAACAGGGCAGAGAAACTGGAAAATTGAAAATCGTTATCAACCCCCTAAATTTTGTGAGTACTGCAAAAAACAAGGACACTTCTTGAGGGAATGTAGAACTAGAAAACAAGACCTTAAGAGGACAATGACCGAGAGCCTTGAGGAATTCTTTGGGGGAAATCGAAATAATTTTGGAAACTTTTATCAGAAAGGAAACAACCGGAGTAATTATAACCCTTATTACAGGCAGAATCAAAATGGATATAAATCTTTTCAGGGGGATACAAAGAGACAGTATCAGGATAACCGTACACCCTATCAGGGAGGAACAGAAGGACAGAACCAGAATCAGGGTAACCATGGACTCCCTCAAAGGGGGGCACAGGATTGACAAGAGGAAGGGGAGGAATGGAACAAAGATAATGAAAGCAACATATTCCCAGATCTGGATTTTTTGAATGCGCTTGTGCCAGTTCATTCACCTCCCCAGAGTAATGAACCTCATGTGACCCTCAAAGTAGGGGACACGTATTATGACTGTTTACTAGACACAGGAGCTTCTAAATCAGTATTAATAAGCAAACCAGATGCTGGGTGTAGACCTGTAGGATTTTTAAATGTAGTAGGAGTCTCAGGAAAGAGCCAGAGAGTGGCAAAATTGAATCCTCGCATGGTATCTATGGGGCCCTTAACAGTAGAACATTCATTTTTACTCATGCCTGATGCCCCTGTAAATTTATTAGGTCGTGATCTCCTTTGTAAGCTTAGAGCAACCATATCTTGTGCTCCAGATGGGGCTGTCTCCCTACAATTGCCAGAGGATACTGTTCATTTATTACCAATTTTACTTACAGAAGCTCAAGGAACAGCAGGGGAGGTATCCAAAATCCCCTCTGACATTCCTGAGTCTTTATGGGCCTCATCCCCTAATGAGGTGGGGCTCCTTAAGTCTGCCATACCTGTTACCTTTAAAGTTAAGGGGGGACCACCCCCCTCCATTCCACAGTATCCATTGTCTAGGGAAGCAATAGAAGGGATCACACCTATAATTGAGGCTTTGAAAAGCCAGGGTATTATTATTCCATGTCATCACTCTCCATGCAATACTCCCATTTTGCCAGTTAAAAAACCCAAGCCTGGGCCAGATGGTAAACCTGTTTATCGTTTTGTGCAAGATCTTAGAGCAATTAATAATTATGTTATCCCTAGACATGCTATATTGGCTTCCCCTTCTACCATACTTTCTTCCATTCCCTATGAATCTACATGTTTCACAGTGGTAGACCTCTGCTCTGCCTTTTTCTCCATACCAGTACATGAGGACTTCCAATATTTATTTGCTTTTACCTGGAAAAATAGACAGTGGACCTGGACTAGACTCCCACAGGGATTTGTAGACAGTCCTACATTATTTTCCCAAATTTTACAGCAGGATCTGGCCTCTATTACCTTTAAAAGCTCCACACTAGTACAATATGTAGATGACTTACTTTTGGCCTCTCCTAATGCTGAAATTTGTCAGGAAGATAGCCGTCACTTACTGCTGGAGCTGCACAAGAGAGGACACAAGGTTTCCAAGACAAAGGTACAATGGTGTTTGCCCCAGGTAGAATATTTAGGATTTATTTTGGCTGCTGGAACTCGCTCTGTCTCTTCTAAGAGAGTCCAGGCCATTCAACAACTTTCTGCCCCCTCTACTAAGAAGCAATTAAGAGCCATTCTGGGGGCAGCTAGGTGGCTCAGTGGATAGAGCACCGGCCCTGGAGTCAGGAGTACCTGAGTTCAAATCCGGCCTCAGACACTTAACACTTACTAGCTGTGTGACCCTGGGCAAGTCACTTAACCCCAATTGCCTCACTGTACTGGCTGTGTTTTTCCTTTGAATTTTTTCGAATGGACCTTTTAAACTCCCTAATTATCCTATTTTTGATTTTGGTCTGTTTAACCAGACAAATGGGAGATAAGATCATGTTAATGCTTTGTTTTTGTGGATTTTCTATTTTTCTTTTTATTTTTGTTAAAAGAGCCAGCAACTTACTCACACAAGGAAATATCTCTCCCTCTCCCAACCATGCTTTTTCAGAGAAACCTGAAGAGATTCCCGCAGCTTTTCCCAGTTCTAACACTAATTGTTGCTCTAATTTTGCATGCCTGGAGGCAATGACCCACCCTCTAGAAGCTTTTAATCCCCTAGCACCTGGAGGCAAAGTGGGGGAAGAGGAATCCAGGCCTGAGTTCAAAATCAAGTCTGATTCAAATTGCTCTGGTCCCTCCCCTCCTCTCCAGACCCCACCCTCTACTCCTCCTATGGCCAAGCCCATTGCTTCCCCTGCCTGGGAAGTCCAGAGATCTGATGCGCATGCTCAACTTTTTCTACCTGCATTTGCAGCTTCAGGCTCAGCCCTTCCCCGGCCTGGCTGTGCTTTTGAGACAATCTTAGAAAACTCTTTAAATTCCAGATATGCTTGTTTTGTTCATAATTTTGCTAACCTGCTTTTGTCTTTAATTAGTAATCTTATAAAGCATTTGTATGGTGAAAAGACTGACAGACAATATAAAGGGGTTAAAGAAGAAAAACTTAAGCTGAATAAGAATGACAACCATCAACATAGTTCAAGACTCTGCTTCTTTTGCCATGGAAGGGTATATATTTTAGAGAAATGTAGAAGTAAGCAGCAAGGTATTGATACGAGTGTTGGGGATTTTAGATATCGGAATCAAAAGTGTTCTGAATTCACTCAGAGTATTAATGTCAGTTCAGAGGTTACATAGGATTTCTATGCTATTATATATACATTTTGAAATTAATGGTATGGGTTTATTTTCATAGAGATTTTCATGCTTTTGAGATTGTGTCTTATACTTAGTTTTTAAAACAAGGAGAATATTTGTAAAAGCTTTTTATAGTCATGTGATCAAGTTTATATTTTATAGTACTCTTATTAATATTAAATTCATTTTCATTTAGATTTCCCTAGTTTGAATTTCATTGTCTTTTATTATTCCACGTGTATTTTCTTCTATTCATTCATCTATCTAATTTTGAAACATGGTTTTGATTTCATAATACAATGTTAATTCTAGGAGTATTGTGCTCCCATATTCTGAGTTGTTTGTTTTTGTTATTTTTTTTTCCTCAACTGATTATTTGATCAAACTCTTTAAAGCATTTCCCTGGCAAATTGGTTGCCATGGCAAGTGTAAATTGATTCTAGAAGTATTATTTTTGATAAGCATATTCCCAAAAAAAAAAAAAAGAGGGGAACATTTGTAAAAGTTTTCTTTTTTAAAAAAAAAAAAAGTTCTTTGAGATTCTGTTGTGCTTTAACTTGTATTTAAGTATGTTCTGATTTTTCACAAAAGTAATTGTATACTAAGTAAAAAAAAAGGGTATTATTTGAAATTGTTGCATAATTATATATTATATTTTGAGTCAAGATGTATTCACATTTTTTGCAATCATTTATTATCCTCAATTTTAAATCCATATGAGACTTGGATTATGGGAACTTATCATTTAAGACATTAATTGCCTTTATTCTGAGTTATCAGATGCCAGTTGGCCAAGATGCCATCCAATCACAAGAGGAATACATGCAACAGCAGACACTGAACTGTCACATGAGGGGAGACATGCATGAAGTCAAGGTATGGCCGAGGGAACGGCTTTTGACAAATGTTGAGGTTGGATTCTCTTGGTTTAATATTTTATTCTCTTTTTCCCCACAATATTGTACAGATGGCTGGAAGTATTCATCCCACCCATCTCACTTCTACACCTGGCTTCTATGCTCCCTCCTATATGCCTGATGCCATGGACATCTCAATCCCATGCATCTGATTAAGTCTGACTCAGTTTCTTCCAATATGTTTGGTGGCATGGACATATATTCCACCCACCTATTTTAAGCCTGGCATACTGTATGGGCAGTACATATCGCTCAAGTGTGGGAATGCTCATATCCCATCATTTCTCTGTTCTTTTATGGTAACCCCCATAATTATCTCAGGTGTCATGATAAATACAGTGTTGAATTTGGCCTTGACACCTGTTACCAATTATATTAGATTTTTTAATTTCTCATAATGGCATGAGGATAATTAGGCAGATGATGCAAAAAGTGATGAAACAAAGATAAAAAATTATTTTTAAAAATTAATATCACAGCAATTGTCTTCTCAATTACCCTCCATAAGGGGGGGACTATAGTAATATTATACTTTTAAAGAATGGTTCAATTTTTGTTTTATTATATGTTTCATGTGTAACAACTAAGATTCTGAATTCCCTTAGACATGTTTTTGAGAACTTTCATTGTTTGATTTGATTATTGACAAAGCTATTTTAAAGTTATGTTAAGCTCAATTTTGTAGGAAATTTTCCTGGCTGATTACCAGCATCCACACATCAACCCCTGAAAAGACTTCCATTCCACGACTACACCTAGAGGACATCTGAGAAAAGACTTTCAGAGACTTTAAATGAACAGTTTTGATTTGTTCTTTTTGTTGGTTTTTTTCTCTTTCTGTTATAATATACACCATCTGTAACATGTATTCTCTGCAGAGGCCCTCCCTTTGCAAGACTAATGTCAAAGCGTCGGTTCATGAGGACAAAAAAAAAATTGCCCCTCTGGACAAAACTTTCCTCTCTTCCTTTTCTATATTGTTGTTCACATATTATTAGTTAGCAATAGTTATCATATTGTTTTTACTGTTCCGTCAAGGAAACATTTTGTTTCTTGAGGAACAACAGGGGGGACTGTAACGATTGGAATGACGCCACCTACTGGAGACTTGCTGTGGAGAGCTCCACCATGAGGAAAATGCCTCAGAGGCATTGTGGCTTTTCCTTGGCGTCAGGAAATGACGCTTGCTCATGGGTGCTGTCTATCAAGTCTACCAGCCAATCAACTGGAGGAGCCTCCTATGGTCTGGGAGGAGACAGGAAGGAGGAAAGGGAGCCTGCGCAGGGAGCGCGGGCCTTTTGGCTTCCGGACTTGATGGTGGTGGCGGCAGAGGACTTCACAGGAGATTTGAGGAAAGATAGGAATGCCAGACTGTTAGAATTCTGTTCTCAATCTTTTTCTTTCTATTTTCCAATAAACCCTTAAAAACCTAAACTCGTTTTATCAGTGATTTTTAGTCAGTTTCCCCCAAACTGGGGGAACACATTAGAATCCACATTTAGAATCTTAAATTACACAGTATGATGGTCTTCGTGTGTGTATGATGAGATGGAGGAGTATTTCATAGAAAGTGAGTAAGTTGAGGAGCTGAGTGGTTAGGTTGTTTGAAGGAGAATCAGTAAGAATGTTGAAGCTCCCTTGAATAAGTATAGGAGTTGGGAGGAGAGAAAAATTGTCACCAGGTTCTGAATTATTTGAGGAAGAAAGGGAAATGATCTGAAGGCCTTTAGACAATAGAATCCAGAATTTTGATTTTATGGTACAGATGGAGAACATGAACCTCAAAGGGGCAGTGTTTATTGAGTGATGGGATTGGGGAGAGAACTTAGAAGGGGCAATGGGTAGCAAAAAAAATATTCCAGATAAATCACCTGGACCAGTGAGCCAACAGGAATGACTGAAGGTATGGAAAATACTGAAATGCATGGCCAGAGAGGCCATGTCACTAGGGGGAGCCAGCTTATAGTAATTGTGACAAGATGGAAGGAGTAGGAGAGGGATACATTTAGAATGAAGGAAAGTGTGTTGCTTATTAAGTAGGCATTCCATTCTAGTGGATACAGTGGAAGGAGAGGGTGGTGTTAGATTGGATTTTGGGGGTGGGAAGATTAAGTTGAAGGGAATAAGAAATAAAGTGATGGCACACAGGGAAAAAAGATTTGTATGATGAGTTAAGGTGAATATAAATTCTAGTTTATGTTTTATGAAATAGACATGATAACTCTTCAAATAAACAAAGATGCAGGAATCATTCCTGCCTTAGACAGCACACTTTCAAAATGGGGTTTTCTTTATTTAAAAAAAATGTTCTGCACATTTTATTTTTTCCTATCCTATCTTTTTACCCTTACATATCCAAAAGCCTCTCCATGCTATGATTTTCTTTATTCAGGAGGCAGTTCAAGCAAACAGCATGTTTTTAACTGACCAAAACAGCTTCCATATGAAAAACTGGGAGGTTTACAGTTTCTAAATGAACATATGCCCTTCATCTGTTTACATATTTTAGCCTCCTTCAGCTCACAATAACCTGTGGAAAGATGATATTTAATAATCTTTGTTTATAACCACACAGAAAAAGACATGGTTCATTGCAATCTGAACCCTAGATTTGAAGTTTTAGCCATATATAGAAATTGATTAATTTTATTAAAAAAAATCTTTAAATCAATGAGGCAATATGGTATAATTAAAAGAATTCAGATCATGGAAATAGAACTGGATTCCAATCCTACCATGATGACTTTTCAACAATATAATCTTGTGAAAATGATCTCATTTCTTTGATCTTTGTTCATTTATCTATAGAATGAAAATAATTTTCCTTGCACTAACCTATCTTATAGGATTGTAACAAGAATGAAATAGGAATGGAGTCTGGATCTGGGCTTTCATTGGCATGCATGTCTTAATATTTTTCAGTCCTATTCACTAAACTCCTGTAACATCGCAAAATTAATATTAATTGCATATTTTTTTAGTGAGGCAATGGGGGTTAAGTGACTTGCCCAGGGTCACACAGCTAGTAAGTGTTAAGTGTCTGAGGCCAGATTTGAACTCAGGTACTCCTGAATCCAGGGCCGGTGCTCTATCCACTGCGCCACCTAGCTGCCCATATTAATTACATTTTAAAATGCAAGAAATGGTTCCCTACAGATTTAAAAATTATTCTAATTCATCTCTTTGTGTGTAGTCAGACCATGATATGTTAGCCAAGGATCAAAATCAATTATTTTGGAAATATTTATTACTTAGCCGCCATTGTGCCAGATTGTAGGGATCTAACTACAAAACTAATACAATATACCATGGTTCAGTCATAAAAAGGACAAACTTTCTCTTTCCACTTGGATTCATGATATTTGAATTTGAATCACAGCTATGTGACTCATACTACCTCTATGATATTTGGCAAGTCAGTGAGCTCAGCTTTCTCATCTATAAAATGGTGATGGGGTTTGACTAGAGAATGACTCAGCCACCTTCTAGTCTGGTTCCTACAAATCTTGGTGTGATGCTGAAAACGTGTAGGATATATCCTACTTCAAGCTTCCTGGTTTCTCAATCTGTTGAAGAATTCTTTTACATACACAAAATTTTTTCAATACCACACTGTCCCCTCTCTTCCTTTTCTCCTTCCCATTGACATAAGTATAGCATTTGTCCACCTAAATAAAACTTGTTCTCCTAATGAGCTTCATAGGCTAAGTGGATGCAGCTCTTCCCTTAATCTTCCTTAGAGGTAGGGAGGTCCCATCCATATTCCCAGGGCCAGCTAGTCCAGACAAAACATGAAGGTCCATACTGAGGTCATGCTTTGTATTAATAATTCTATTTCTTTATTGGTCAGTCTATACCTTACCTGTGCCAATATAGGAGAAGATCACAAATAGCACCATAAAAACCAGGTAGAAGATCCTCATGGTGACTGATTGGTTGGAACCAGGGAATTATAAGAAACTTGAGGGAAGGCCAGTTCAGGAGAGGATAGGAGGATAAAGGACAAGAAAAGCCAGAACTTGCTGGACTAGGCTTTGCTGTCCTTTACTGATTTCACTTCAGCTTCTAAATACTTGAAGGTGACAGAGGGAAACTTCTCAAGAGCTTAGAGTGCCCTTGTATTTATATAGCATAGGGATTGCCCAACAGGGGATATTGAGATTTCAAAAGAGAGTGTTGCTGTCCAAATTGAAATTCTAAACAATCTCATAGAGTATGTAACCAGAAAAGAGTCCAAGTCATGTGGGTTCCTTTCTCTACTTCTGGTCATAAGTGAATTGAGGTGGGGAGGACCAAATTGAATATTTGGTCCAGGCAGCTTCTGTCACAGACTGCTTCTTCTTGCAGTGAGGACTCTGGACCCCTCACTCAATAGTTTTCCTTGGAGAGGCAAATAAAAAAAAACATGGCAGTTTTTATCATGAGTAGGAAAGCAACAAGAAACATAATTTCATTGTTCATCAAAATAATTATAGCCTTGGGAGCAACATGTGTTTCAGAGGGTGAGGAAGAATTTGATAACATTCTACAAAATAAATTGTTAATATGATTTTATCTAAGTGGTTTCAGTGTAATAGTGATAATAGGTGAAGACAGCATAGAATATGTCAAGTATGGATGAGGAATAACAAAAGAGAAAAGCTGATCACTTGTAGAGACCATAGAGGTTTCCTATATTTCCATCGCAAATATTTTCTTCATAAAGAGAATTAGGTGATCGGTGGATTCTTTCAATTTCTATTTTAGCTTCTGCTTCTAGAATATCAGGGCAATTTCCCCATACAATCTCTTGGAGGATGGTGTCTAAACTCTTGTTTGATCATGATTTTCAGGTAGTCCAATTATTTTCAAATTATCTCTCCTGGCTTTATTTTCCAGGTCAGCTGTTTTCCAAGGAGATATTTCACATTGCCCACTATTTTTTTCATTCAATTGGATTTGCTTTACTGTGTCTTGGTTTCTCATAAGGTCACTAACTTCCATTTGTTCAATCCTAATTCTTAGGCAATTATTTTCATCAGACAGCTTTTAAATCTCCTTTTCCATTTGGTTTTTCAAGTTGTTGACTTTTTTCTCATGACTCTCCTGCATCACTCTCATTTCTCTTTCCATTCTTTCCTCCCTCTCTCTATATCTTCCTTCTATTTCTCCTATTTTCTCTTTAAAGTCCCTTTTGAGAGCCTCCATGGCCTGAGACCAGGAAGCTTTGGATGTTGGAGCTTTGACCCGGTTATTATCTTCTTCTTCTGAGTGTAATGATTGGAAGACACCACCTACTGGAGACTTACTGTAGGAAAGCCTCACCATGAGGAGAATACCTCAGAGGGCAAGGCCATGTGGCTTTTCCTTGGCATCAGGAAGTAAGGTTTGGGCATGGGTACTGTCCACCAAGGCTACCAGCCAATCAACTTGAGGAGCCTCCCATTTTCTGGGAGGGGACAGGAAGGAGGAAGGAGGGCCTGCACGGAGAGGTCTCTCTCTTTTTTCTTTTCCTGACTTTATGGTGGTGGTGATAGCGGCAGAGGACTTCACAGGAAAATTGAGGAAAGATAGGATTGCCATGCTGTTGGAATTCTGTTCTCAATCTTTCTCTTTCTATCTTTCAATAGACCCTTAAAAACCTAAACTCATTTTATCAGTGATTTTAGTCAGTTTCCCCCAAAACTGAGGGAACAGATTAGAACCCACATTTAGAATCTTAAATTACACATGAGGTTGTGTTGTGGTCTACCTTTTCCTCAAAGGAGTTTTTGATGGTTTTTGCTTTCTCTGCCCACTCATCCTGGCTTACGATTTCGTGGCTTTTAACTCCTTCTTAAAGTGTGGCGAGGCTTGCAGGACACACTGAGCTACAGCATGGCAACACAGCAACTGAATCCGAGCATACATGCAATATTCCACTTCCATATTTCCCCACCACTGCAAAGAAGTGCAAAGATAGACATTCTCTTGTCTTTTTGGGAGACTAAGTCATTATAACTCTACAGGGTTGTGGTTAATGTGTATTCACACAGATTGAAGAGGCTGTAATTTAATATATTGGTGGTATAGGAGGGGATAGGATGGAGGGAAATACAGTTAACAGTAGTAACTGTGAAAAAAAATTTGAAGCAAGTTTGTTTGATAGACCTCAAGTCTCAAAAAATAGAGAAATGAGTCAAATTTGTTAAAATAAGAGTAATTCTCTAATTGACAGGTGATCAAAAGACATGAAGTTTTCAGAGGAAACAATCAAAGCTACCTTTGGCCATATTAAAAAATGCTCTAAATCACATTTGATTTGAGAGATTCAGGCCAAAACAATTCTGGGTACTACCTCATACCCATTGGATTGGATAATAGGACAGCAGATGTAAATGACAAATATCATAGGGGATATGTGGAAAATGAGACATTAATATACTCTTGGTAAAGTTGTAAACTGATTGAAACATTCCGTAGAGCAATTTGGAACTATGGCTAAAGGGCTATAAAACCATGTATACTCTTTAACCTAGTAATACCACTACTAGGTTGGTTTCCAAAAAGATTTTTAAAAAGTTGAAATCAAAATTGGAGAGATGCCCATCAATTGGGGAATGGCTGAAAAAATTGTGCAATGAGATTATGAGAGAAAACTATTGTGTTAAAAGAAATGATGAGCATGACTCTATCAGAAAAACCTGGAAAGAATTATATGAGCTGATGCAAAGTTAAATGTACTCTATAAAAAATAACAGCAATATTGTAAGATGATCTGCTGTGAATAACTTATTTTCAGCAATACAGTGATCCAAAACAAATGTGAAGGACTTATGAAAAATGTAATCCATCTACAGACAAAAAACTGATGGTATCTGAATACTGATTGCAGCATAATTTTTTGTTAGTTCATATTTATAAAGTATTTTGTTTTCTTTCACAACAATGTGGAAATTTTTGTATGACTACACGTGTAATACTTATAATGAATTGGTTAAGCTCTTAAGTGGGGGTGGGAAGGGAGGGAGGAAGAGAATTTGAAACAGAAAATTTTTTAAAATGGAAGTTAAAATTTGTTTTTACATGCAATTTGGAAAAAAATAAAATTCCAAATATAAAAAATAAAGCTTATCAAAAGTGAAATATGTGGTCTGAAGAGGTTGTGTATTCTTCCTTACTAGAGGTCTTCAAGCAGAGGGTGAATGCAATGTGTCCTGTATGATGTCGCTGGGATTCTTTTCACATATTGGTTGGTAGGGATGACTGCAGAGCTTCTTTGCATAATTACATTTATGTATGCTCTTGTTTTGTCATAAAATTTCTTTATCCCCTAGAGAATGGAAGGGAAATACAGGGAATGTCACATATAGTCTCAGCTCCTGCTCTCAACAAATTGAGAACATACCACATTGCCACCTCTCTCCCCTACTAAAAAAGGTATAAAGGAGTCTTGGGGAATATTCTGTGGGACTGAAAAGATACACTTTTGGGTTTCTATAAAACTTCTTAGATGGGTAAGAGGTGAGGATCTGACAGGAAGATTTTTCTACTTTTGTGAGGCCCTGCTGTCAAAAGGAGTATGAGTAATTTTCAAAAGGACCACTCTTCTGTCATCATTTTTACAAGCTTTGGGCATTTAACTTGGTAGGGATCTCTGAGGAAGACATAAGGACCTATAACTTAGAGCGTTGTTGGCAATTGGAATCATATGTGCTCCTAGTGATTTAAGATGGAGCCAAGGATCAAGGAGAGGAACCATCCAGGCTTCTGGGATTAAATACCCTGGGACTCCTTGATGTAATAATAGCACCAAAACAAAAATAAACAAACAAAAAACCTGTGATCTTGGATAAGTCTGGGTAAAAGGTCATCAGGGAAATAATCTTGGTGCCATTCATACCTCATCAATTTAGGAAACATATTTTAAGCATCTATCAGATGTAGGGTTCTGTGTTCATCATTGAAGACAAAAAGATGAAAATGACTTGACCCCTTTACTTAAGGCTCTTACATTCTTCAGGTGGTGTTTTAGATTAAAGGAGTGTCTATCAAATATATAAACAGATAAATATAATACAAGGGGGGAGTGAAAAGGAGGCAAGATCATATAAGAATATTTGAATAAATAGAAGAAAATTTCAGTTCTGATGGGTACATAGAGGATATGGTATCTGGGGTGAGCCTTCTAGTTTCTTCCTGGATTAGAGCCTGGACATAGGGACCCAATTAGCTTGAACTATTAAAGGGCATATGAGACCTATTAAGAGGTGGTCAGACTAGATTTTTCTTAAGGTTCATTCATAGGACCATAGCCTTAGACTTTTAAGGGACCTGAGAGGCCACCAAGTCTGAGCCCCTAAACCAAAGTATACAGAGATTAAAGTGACTTATACAAATTCCTTCCAATAAATAGGCATGTAATATGGGAGCTAAACCCAGGTGTTACCCACATGTTCAAAACAAGAAAATCAGCAATCTGCTCAAACACTCTTTCAGTCTATGAGTTTTTCTTAGGATTTTCTCTATACTTTTTTTTTTTAAAAGAGACAGAAGAAAAGCAAAAGAAAAAAACACAACCCCCCCCCCCCAGAACTAAACCAAACTCCAGAATCAGGAAACTGGGTATCCTTGCCATACTACTTCCAACTGTTTGTGATGCCAACAAACCTGTAATACTAATATATAAATTTGTTTCCTGGATGACTGTCAGTACAATGTAAGTCTGCCTTCCCCCAAAAAGATTCCAGACCCTAATTTCATTGATAAATGAGATAATTCAGGATGTCTTCAAAGTCTCAGAGTAATTTTTATCTATAAAAGTTATTGGGGGCAGCTAGGTGGTACAGTGGATAAAGCCCAGGCCCTAGATTCAGGAGGATCTGAGTTCAAATCCACAATCAGACACTTGACACTTACTAGCTGTGTGACTCTGGGCAAGTCACTTAACCCCAATTGCCTCACCAAAAAAAAAAAAAAAGCAATTGAAGCTCAAGACTTTGGAGATTTGAAAAATAACGAATAAGATCATTCATGGACAATGATATCAAATCAAAATGAAAGTTTGCAAACGGAGCTATGTATCAGATCATACAGTGAATGAGTTCTTCCTTTGAAAGTGAGATTACTCAGGTCACCTAGGGAAAAATGTCCCATATCTCAAATACAAGTGAATTCCCCTAAATCATTCTCATTCCAGATACCCATTGCCTCATCTGTGAAATAACAGTTTTGTAATAAATAATCTCTAGTCACCCCTAACTCTAAACTCTGTGATCTTAAAAATAAAAATTTAATGAAGAACTATTGTCAAAGTGACCCATTATTGAGGTAGAAGAAATGACAAAATAGATTAAGAGAAGACTGTTTGAGGGAAAAGAGGGCTCTAGTGAAGATATGAACAAAAGTATCCAGCTCCTGTCTTTCAGAGAAGGCTTTCAATTACAGTCAACAGACTCAAAATAGAGTTTTGAAAGGGGCTGAGTTTTTGTCATTTTGACCAGCTCTTGGCAGCCTTAGTGAAATATGTATATCTGTATGTATGTATGTGTGTGCACATGTGTATGTATGTACACATACATATTTATATACGTGTATGTGTATACACACATATATTCTGGGGAGCTAGAGATGGGTTTGCATCTGTCCCAGCCAAGCAGGAGGGGAGGGATGAGTTACTAGTGTATAAGGTGAGTTGTTATAGACACTTAAAAGAAAGAACAAAACACATTATAAACATATTGAAACCATTATCTTTTCATCTCCCATCTTCTTGTTTGATCAATCTCCATAATACAGTTCTTGGAACCATAACCTTACTCCTGACGCCAAGTTAACAGAGTTTTCATGGCTCATAAGGAAAATCTGAACTTTCTTATCAGTAAGATGTTCACAATTATTGTACCCATAAATTTCTTTGCCAAGACTCTGCCTTCTGAAAATATTAACAATGGTCTGATTGTGTGGAGGTTAATGTTGGTCAGAGATAGAAGATGTGCTCAGACAGGCACAGCC
Source organism: Dromiciops gliroides (assembly GCF_019393635.1). Lineage (NCBI taxonomy): Eukaryota > Metazoa > Chordata > Mammalia > Microbiotheria > Microbiotheriidae > Dromiciops > Dromiciops gliroides. The sequence continues at coordinate 517,166,121 of NC_057862.1, forward strand.
TTCTTTAACTGAATGGGAGATCGTTAATTGGTTTTAAAAATTCTGTGTTTCATAGTATATTCCTGCTTTTGTTTTCATGTGGTTTTTATACCAGATGTAGTTTCAATGGTGGTATAGTTTTTAGAGAGCAGGTCTCTTGGTCAGAAAGCTCTGGGTTCAAGGGCTACCACTCTCACAAAGTGACTGAATGGCTCCAGTCAAAATTACTTGATCTCCCAGTGACCCATTCAACTTTCTAAGACCCTCAGGTGCAGAGTATGTGTGGACCTAAATGGGTAGAGAGAATTTCCTCTCTATAAAAGTACTGAAAGTACTGCTATCTCCCCAAAGACATGTGCATCTCTCTCTCTTCTCTCTCTCTCTCTCTCTCTCTCTCTCTCTCTCTCTCTCTCTCTCTCTCTCTCTCTCTCTCTTTCTGCTTCTCTATCTCTCCTTCCTGTTTCTGCAAGGATCCTTTCTTTACATCCCTTCACAAACTTTATTAGTCTAACACCCATTAACCCTCAGACAAATCTTTTATAAACTGACCTTTGTAGTCACCCTTATAATTACATTTCCCTTTTCCCCCTCTAGATTCTGTTTTTGTCTTTTTATTAAATCCACTTTTGATCCTGTCTCTTTGTCTTCCCTGCTTTCTCTTTGCTTTCCTGTTTTAATTTGTGCATTCCCCACAGGATGGTGGCAGGATGAAATAGAAAAAAGAAATTGGGAATCTTTCTAGGAAAAGAAACCAAACATTATCAAGGAAAACAGAAGTTATCATTTGCAGTTTACCCAGTATGATCTGAGACTCCAACTTACAAGCCTCACAACTATTTACTTTTCTTGATTCAGGTCTGGTGAAGAAAAAAAAAAAGGCTTCTCTTTTATTCAAGTGGGCTGTTGAAAGAACAGTGTGCTTTTTCATCAGAAGCTCAGGTCAAATAATCATATTTTAATATAAATATGATTTTAAAGCATACACTATTATAAAAATTATACTTCAACTCCTTCGGTCAACTAATACAGGAATTTTCCTGGGATTACATCACAATTTTATTTACATAAGCTTCCCTGGCTCTATATCTTTTCTATAAATCACAGTTACTTATCTTATTTTATTTTATTTTTTTACGGGGCAATGGGATTAAGTGACTTGCCCAGGGTCACACAGCCAGTAAGTGTCAAGTGTCTGAGGCCGGATTTGAACTCAGGAACTCCTGAATCCAGGGCTGGTGCTTTATCCACTGCATCATCTAGCTGCCCCCACTTCTTATCTTATTAAAAATTGTAGCTGATAAATGATTAAGGCACTCAGGGCATTAATTATTGATTTTTCCTATTTCAATCACTCTTTTCTATCCTTCCTCAGTCTATTGAGGATTGAATCAATTACAAGATAAGCATAACATATAGTTTTATAGAAGGTGGTCCCCTAGCAAAGACATGTTTCCCCATTGTACTAGTGTGCTTAGTAAAGGAGGAAGGTGGCACCAAGTAAATGATTTTACCGGTACCATACCATTTCTCAAGGAGGGTTCTGTATGATGTCCTGCCACAAATCAAGAACTGTCTTGCAGTGACAAGTCCCCATGGTCCTCTAGGGACCATGTTTATCTCCTTAGAGAGTGATGTGGTGTATTGAAGGGAACTGAAACTTTTTTTTTTAGTGAGGCAATTGGGGTTAGGCGACTTGCCCAGGGTCACACAGCTAGTAAGTGTTAAGTATCTGAGGCCAGATTTGAACTCAGGTCCTCCTGACTCCAGGGCTGGTGCTCTATCCACTAAGCCACCTAGCTGCCCCAGGGAACTGACATTTAAAGTCGCATTTCAGTGACACTTAATCATAACACAAAGAAAAGAATTTCCCTTTGTAATACTGGGTAAATTGGTAATATTAAGTTAGTGAGTAAATGTCTCCACATAGATAGAACTTTTACTACTTTTACATGGATCTACCTTTCTGCAGAGTGAGAACTGTGTTGGGCTCTACACAGGGATAGATATGGCCCTGGTCTTCTTGTACTCTTTTGCTCCAAAGGGATAAGAATCAATGTTTCTGGATTCAGAAAAAATTTACAGAATTTGAAAAATCTTGAAAGTACTCTTTGGCTCTTATGTTACATTGTGCATATAAGAAAGCCACACATAAAACAAAGTATAATAAGGTTTTTCTTTGTCATTCCTGACTGAATTGGTAGGGTTTTTTATCCCATTTTAAAATGAGTGTGTCCAGTGGGGTCTCACATGGAATAAAGGAGAGTTTGGTACTTTTAATCCCCATATTTTAAAATTTACCTAAAACACACAGACACACACACACACACACAGACACACACACACAGACACAGACACAGACACAGACACACAGACACACACACACAGACACACACACACACACACACACAAAGGTAACAGGATCTTATAAAGTAATAGCCTGAATTGTCTCAAAAAACTTTTGCTTATGTATCCTTGTTTGTCTAATTTACCAGATTAAAGTTAGAGAAAGAAAAGCATATACTTAGATCAGAAGCAGGTAGAACAACAACTTAAAAAAAAATTGAAAATTTAAAGGGACAGGCACATAAAATCAGCAAGAATAGGTAAAACATACAAACATAGAATTTCTCACCCAGGTTGCTTGAAGAGAAGATCAGAAGATTTCAGGGTCCAAAATATCCCTTCGTGATCACCAACTGTGTCATTTGAAAATATATGGGGGTGTCTATCTCTGTTCTAGGTTTTAGGGAATTTAGGGGGGTTTCCTAATATATTGCTACTTATAAATTAGAGGATATAGCACCAGTCTTTGACAGTAAGCATTTATTAAAGCATATTAAATGTTAGTAAAGAGAAAGCACAAGGTTTCAAAAGCTCAGAAGCCCTAGATTACCTAGGATAGAGAGAACAAGGGGGCCCAGTGGCTGCCTCTTCCAGTGTCCCAGCCAACAGAACATGAGAGAGCATAAGCTCCCTGCAGTCCAGAGGCAAGGAGGCCCTTACACACTGCTCAAAGCTAATTGGCTAGCATAATTAAAATTTATTGGTTTACTGGGCTTAAGGGTGGTCTATATTAAAATGGGCAATACATGTGATGTTCAGAGTCCAGAGGACAGACCCTCAGAAGGGAAAGGCTTTCAGGTAGGTGTGGTTTTAATCTCTATTGTCTCTATTCAGAGTCCAAGGTCCAACTTTACTGACTCTGGGCTGGCTTTAAAAGAGGTCAGGCAAGGCTCTCTTGAGTGTGGGGGAGCCTCTAGGTCCCCCAGAACCCATTATTTTCTTACAAATGATAATTTTAGCAAAAAAAGGCTGTTATAGCACTAGAAGAGGAAAAGGCTTCAAACACATCTAAGTTGGTCTACACTAAAAAGGCTGTGTTTGTAAATGCTTGATTCAGGCATTTACTATTAACATAGTAAATTTGGAAATTTTCAAATGGAGTATAGGTCAATTTCCAAAGGTAACTTTCTTTTTTCTCCAATATTAATAGTATTTTATATCTTTCCATTTACTTGTTATATTTGTTTTTATAAGATTTTGAGTTTCAAATTTTCCTCCCTCTCTTCTTTCTCTTCCCTTCCCCAAGACAGAAATCGATCTGATTATATATATATACACACACAATCACATTAAACATATTTCTTCATTAGTCATGTTGTGAAAGAAGAATCAGGAAAAAGGGAAAAAACTGAAAGAAAAAAAATTAGAAATAGTATGGTTCAATCTGCATTCAAATTCCACAGTTCTTTTTTTCCGGATGTGGAGAGCATTTTCCAGAATCAGTCTTTTGGAATTGTCTTTTATCATTGTATTGCTGTGAAGAGCTAAGTCTATCACAGTTGATCATCACACATTGTAGCTGCAAAGGTAACTTTTTAAGAAGCATGTTGATTATAAAAGGGGCAGAGCCAAGATGGTAGAGGAGATGCTGTGACTCCCACAAGGTCCAGATAAACCCATCCACTCACTCCCAAATAATGCAGTTAAAAAAACAAACAAACATTTTGATTATAAGACTGACATGTGTGACAATAAGCACATATACAATTGGCTACAGAGGAGATACCTGGGACAATCCATATTCAGTTGATTTTGTTCACCATTTCCTGGGCACCAACATGGCTCCCTTTATGAGCTGAAATGCAAATATTTTGATAACATTTCTTTGGGAAGAGTGGCTTACCAGTATGCCAGACACCTCTTTTGCATGGTCCTTTTTCCTCCATGTCTAAACTTATATCTCATCATAGATTGGAGTATCATCTATATTCTTGAAGGGGAGTTGGATTATTTGATTCTCATCAAAAAAGGGATTAGAGAAAGGAAAAAAGGAGGAACACTGAAGGCAGCCTCTTTAGCTGCTGTATCTGCTCTCTCATTGCTAGAAGACACTGGGCCATTGTCTCCAGTGAGCAGTGAATAACAGAAAGGGAACTGGAGAGTTTAACAGCATTTAGGAGCTCACAGATAAGGTTAAGGTTTGTTATAATCTTTCCAGATGATGTAAGAAAGCCATGTTGCAACCAGAGCATGCCAGTGGCAGGGCAAACACTAAAAGTTCACCTGGGATAAGTATAGATGTCTACTGCTTTAACTGCAGAGAATTGATGGTCTTAAGCAAGAGCTATGAGTTCATCTGTTTGAGCACTGAGATGTGATGGAACAAGGTCTCTATCAGAAAATACAGCAGCACCTGTGTAGTGAAGGCCATCCATCATAAAGGAAGAGTTATAAGTGTAGAGCATTAGATCTGGATAAGTGAGTGGAACATCAGTGAAGTCCTCTTGGGGTTTCCCAGTCATGTCTATGAGAAAAGTGCAATTATGCAAAGGAAATGAGTCATCTGACAAAGGATGCTCACAGAAGAGTGAGACAGGATTAAAGATAAAGCACCTTTTGATAATAACATTTTCTTTTCCTAATAAAGTCACTTCATACTTAGCAAGTGTTTGATCAGAGAAGATTTAAGTGTGATTTCTCAGCAATAGTGCTTTTACCTCATGAGGGCACATCACAGTGAGTTGGGAAACAAGAACCATATCACAAGCCTTATCCACTAGGAAAGTAGCTGCTGCCTATGACTTGAAGGCATGGAGGAGTTCCTAAAGCACCAGCATCTAGCTGACAGGAATAGTAGGCAATGGGATGAAGGGATGGTCTGAGATATTGGGTAAGCATCCTAGGTGCTACAACTTTCAGGTCATGGACAAAGAGGAAAAGGCTTATTATAATCTGGGAGGTCTAGAGCTGCTGTTGAGAGGAGAGAACTTTTATGGTTTTCCAGGGCTGTCAGGTATTCATCCTAGAAATATAGAGGTTCTGGAACAGGTTTTAGTTAACGAAGTTAATAGTTTAACAATCTTCCCAAAGGATGGAAAGCACTATCTACAGTACCCTGCATCTACAAGTACGGCAAAGAATTGTTTCTTAGTCTTCAATTTTTTCCAGCTGCTGTATAATCTGAACATGTTTTGGTGACATTTTTCTGGAGTTTTCTGACAGGAGAAAACCTATAATACTCAAATTGAGGGAGATATCATTGAACTTTATGTGTTCTTTCATATAACTGGAGTAAGAGATGGTAACTATCCTTTTCACAAATGTTATCATTAGGAGCAGCTAAGAGAAAGTGACCAATATACAGTATTAAAGTAGAGCCTTCAAAAGAATTGGAAGCTAGATCTTGCTGTAAAATCTGAGAGAACAGGGGTGGGCTTTCTACATACCCTTGGGGACAATCTTGTCTATGTGTATTGAGTCCCTTTCCAGGTGAAGGCAAACAGGTATGTGACACTTATTGGAATACTGAAAAGGTTAAACACAAATCAATAACAGTAAAGTATTTAGCTGTAATAGGAATGGTGCAGATAATGGTAACCAGATTGGGAACTTCTGGATAGCTAGGGATAACATAAGAATTCATAGCACAGAGATCTTGTACAAATCAATATAAAGGTTTGCCATCAGGACCTGGCTTAGATTTTACAGGTAATATAGGTGTATTACAAGTAGATTTGCATTGACTTAGAATCACTTGATAAAGCAGAGCATTAATTACATTAAATATAGGTTCAATTCATTCCATGAACTGTTTGGTTAAGTCCTCTAAAATAACCTGAGATTGATGTATAACTGTGGTAGCATCTGTCTCAAACCTAAAAAACTGGATCTGCCATGTAACTAAATTACATCAACCAAAAGGATAGTGAACCTAAATGCAGGTGACTGTGGTCTCAGTAGACACAATTTCTTCCCTTAAGGGGAAAACTACTCTCTCCCCATTCAGACTGTATTCAGAGGGAAGTAGTAAGTAATAGGGAGCAAAGAAGGCATTTTACTCCTCTGTGCAGTTTTTCTTATGAATAATGACAACCTCTACCAAGGTGGGAGCTCAGAGGATTAGAGCAGGGACAAGGACAGAGGATTCACCAGATGAGGGGGAGGTAGGATTCCAGAGAAATAAATCTACAGTGGTGCCTAGTCTGTTTCCATTGATACCAGAGAGTCCAATGGCCCATGTCCATGTTCAATCCCACTTCTGACAGCAGTTTAAATGTCAACCAGACTAGAACCGTCCTAAAACCTGTGGATGGCCAGAGATGAACAAAACAGGATAGAGACAGGAGAATCAGGAATCAAATAGGTGTTTAATGCCTCTAGTGGCATCTTGGCTTATGCCTGTCTCTCCTTTATTGTCCAGAAGTGCAGAGGGTCTTTCAGAGCCCCTCTTCTTGCCCAAAAGGGAAAAATGACAAGATATTAGGGGATAGCTTGCTTTCAAGAGCCAAAGAGCAGCAAGCAAGCTTGGCCCTGAGCTTGGCAAAACAGCACTCCTTTGTGCTCACCATCTAAATGATCTCCCCCTCTGTCAAGATCACATAATTATTGTATTGCTTTAACTAGCATCAGTTGTTTTCTGAGGTCAGATAATGACTGGACAAGCTCAGAAAAGTTCCCATGTTCCAGTCATAAAGTCCTGCAATTAATCAAACTTGTCACATTGTTGCTGTTAGCTCTCATTGCCAGGGATACAGCTCACTGTGTAGTCATGGGCATAAATATTGCGATCTCCTTGCCCTGCTTCAACCCCTCACCCCCCCAGGGGTGGGACCTGAGCATATGTATCCTTGCTTGCTATTGTAAAAAAATTAATTTAATGAATCTTAATCTGTAAATTTTATAACTGGGCTATATGAAAAATTATAACTTTAACAAAAATTATAAGTTTAGAAAAATTATAATTGGGCTGTAATTCCTGCCGTGGTCGCCATTCAAATGTAAGAATATTTTTGCTAACCTGGGCTCTAATCTAACTGGGGTCCTAATCTGGAGACTTTTGACTGGCTGGCTATCTGACTGTTATTAATATAATATGGGCCATTTATAAAATTCCCCCACACTTGCTCTTCCCAAATTGATAAGCAAAAGAGGATTAAAATGTTTTTTTTAAATTAAAGCAAATATGGAGTTTATTTAGGTGAAAAAACTTAGAGTAGAAACAATGATAACAAAATTACAATATGACCTGTGAATTTTTGCCAACAAATTCGTTGGCCGTGCCTGCAACTTTCTTAGTATCCTCTTGTGTCTCCATACCAACTGACCTTCTTCTAGCGTTCCCCCTTACCATCTAACTTCCCTCTATGCACCATAGTGACCCCTGAAAAGCCCCTTACTCCATACTGCTCCTTCCTCTGTCTGTCCGCCTCCCTCAGTGTCTCTTCTCTCACCATCCTGCTTTTCCTTTGGTTCTCTTCTGGCATCCTCCAGTTTCTTCACTGTGTGTACCACACCCAGGGCTCGAGGGGCCCATGACCCCTGTTGCACAGCTCCCCTCAGGGTGGAGGGAGGTGGGGCTTTCCCCAGCTGTCTGCCCAGCTGGAGTTCTCTAAGGCCCATGGACTTCTCTGCTTGGTTGAAGCGGAGGGGGAGGGGCACCAGCCCCTCTTACACAGAGAAGAACCCTGAGGGCCTAAGGCTTTTTAATTTCAGCCCAAAGGCAAGGTCCCCAAATCACAATAAATTCCCACAGTTCCCTCTTTGCTTCAAAAGAAACATGGTGTGTTTCCTTGATGAAGCAGCAAAACAAAATACCATAACCTATGCTAGAACACAATGCCAAAAACAACACAGGAAAAGAAAATTTTGTCCAGAGGGGCAATCCCTCATGGACTCACACTTTGACAATGTCCACAGAGGGAAGGCCTCTGTAGAAAATATACATTAAAGATGGTGTATGTAGGAAGAAAAAAAAGTATTCATTTAAAGTCCTTAAAATCTTGTCTTCTAAAGGTGGGTTGAGATGTCATAAGGGGAATCTGGACTCTGGTCTGGATTCTGGCTGTCTCTGGATTCTGGTTGTCTCTGGATGCTGGTTGTCTCTGGATACTGGTGGATTTTCACTAGTCTTTAGCACAGCATTGTCCAAAAATGTCCAAATTAAATAATGAAAGTTCTTTAAAAAATAGTGAAAGTTCTTCAAAATATATAAAACAAATTCAAACTTGGTACATATACAAGATATTGGAGTCCCCCCTTTTGGAGGATATTTATATCCATAAGCAATACAAAATTGAGACAGTTATGACATTACTAACACTTTTTACCACTATATGTCTAGATCAATGCCAAATTTAGTAATGTATCCATGATGACACCTGAAAATGTTATGGAAAGGTTATCATACCACATCTCATGGTGCATAGATGTCCAGTAATTGTGCTAGGCCTCAGGTGGATGGATTCTAACTATGCTACCATACTGAATGAAAAAAAAATTTAAGTTAAACCAGGTGCATGGTCTAGAGCTTCAAGAAAGCCTGAAAATCTTCTCTTTCATCAAATGCCCATTTCCCCCCCGAAAAATTATACTAAGTTTTGTTGAACAGGTGTGTAGGGCCCACATTTAATATGGGGAGAGTTAATTGGGTTGTTCACCATAATATTGGGGTTCAGAAAATAATGAGGGACCTCTAGGTCCAAAGTTTCCTCCCTTCCAAACAGCCTTTTTTAGTTATTTCTCCCGGGCCAATAAGAAAGGAGATTAACAGCCTCTTTTCCACAAACAAATCAGGTCTTATTAATGGGAATAAAATACACAGCAAAGGTGAAATTAATAAAGCCAAGGACAAGGGAATAGGGAAAGAGGAAAATGGATAATCTCCTTGGCTCTAGCAAAGACTGATACAATCCCCAAACTTGCTTCCAGCTCAGCTAATTCAAAGAGCTAGACTCATTTTTATTAACTCATCACCTAGGGTCCATAGTTTCAATAGGAAACAGCTGTTCAGCCCCTCTGCAGTCCACTCTCAGAAGCTCACTAACAGGAAAAGCAGAAGTCCCCTCAGGGAGCATTCCCTTTTCTACTTTTACTCTCCCTCCCCCAAAAGGGATGTCCTTCAAAATTCCTGTGGAGAGTGATTCCCCATCTGACATCAGCAACACATATCACTCAGGCCAGGCCAGGTGTGGCCCATATCCAATCATCTGAAGTAGGTACCTAGCTGGTTTCCCAAACAATACTAGATCATTCAGGTGGGACCCCTGGGCATCTGCCAAATTCCATTATTTTATTCTTTGTTGTAATCCCAGTTCCTTTGCTATCTGGAATATAATATTCCAAACCCTCCAATCCTTTAATGTAGTTGCTCCTAAATCTTGTGTGATACCATGACTCTACAGTACTTGAATTATTTCTTTCTGGCTGCTTGCAATATTTCCTCCATTACCTGGGAGCTCAGGAATTTGGCTATAATATTCCTGGGAGTTTGCATTTTGGAATCTCTTTCAGGAGGAGATCAGTGGGTTCTTTCAATTTCTCTTTTATCCTCTAATTTTAGAATATTATGGTAGTTTAATTTGATAATTTCTTGAAAGATGATGTCTAGGCTCTTCTTTTGATCATGGTTTTCATATAGTCCAATAATTTTAAAATTATCTCTCCTGGATCTATTTTCCAGGTCAGTTGTATTTCCCACAAGATATTTCACATTTCCTTCTATTTATTAATTCTTTTGCTTTTGTTTTAATGTTTCTCAATTTCTTATGAAGTCATTAGCTTCCATTTGCTCTATTCTAATTTTTAAGGAATTATTTTCTTCAATAATTTCTTGTACCTCCTTTTCCATTTGGCCAATTCTTCTTTTCAAGGCATTTGTCTCCTCATTTCATTTTTCTACCTCTGTTACCATTTGACCTAGTCTGTTTTTAAAGGTGCAATTTTCATCAACATTTTTTGTGTGTTTCTTTACCAAGCTATTAACTTTATTCCCATTATTTTCTTGAATTATCCCAATTTCTCTTCCCAATTTTTGTCTACCTCTCTTTATTTTCTTTTTAAATTTTTAAATGTTTTTTCTGTTTTCCCTTATTTATTTAGAATTTTATTTTTTCTCAAATTATATCTAAAACCAAATTTTAACATCAATTTTAAAATGTTGTGTTCCAAATTCTCCTCCTTCCTCCCTTCCCTCCCCCTTAAGAACTCAAGCAATTCAATATAACATAACTATCTGTAGTCATTCAAAACATTTCCACCTTAGTCAGGTTGTGAAAGAAAACAGACCAAAAATACTTTATAAAAAGGAACTAAAATTATGCTGCAATCTGTATTCAGCTACCATTGGTTTTTTGGAGATGGACTGCATTTTCATAAGTCCTTCAGAGTTGTCTTGGATTATTGGATTGCTAAAAATACCTAATTCATTCTCAGCAGATCATCTTACAATATTGCTGTTATTTTGCATAGAGTATATTTCACTTTGCATCAGTTCATGTAAGTCTTTCCAGGTTTTTCTGATAGCATCTTGCTTATCATTTCTTATAGCAAAATAGTGTTCCATCATAATCTCATCCCACAATTTCTTCATCCATTCCCCAATTGATGGGCATCTCCTCAATTTTGAATTCAACTTTTTGTTTTTCTCTCTTTTTGGATACCAACCTAGTAGTGGTATTATGGTAGTATCCATGGTTTTATAGACCTTTGGCCATAGTTCCAAATTGCTCTAATGACTGGTTGAATCAGTTTACAACTTCGCCAAGAGTTTATTAATGTCTCATTTCCCCCCATATCACCTAGAACATTTGTCATTTTCCTCTGCTGTCCTATTATCTTTTTTTTTTTTAAGTGAGGCAATTGGGGTTAAGTGACTTGCCCAGGGTCACACAGCTAGTAAGTGTTAAGTGAGGCCGGATTTGAACTCAGGTATTCCTGAATCCAGGGCCAGTGCTCTATCCACTGCTCCATCTAGCTGCCCCCTGTCCTGTTATCTAATCCAATTGGTATGAGGTAGTACCCAAGAATTGCTTTTACTTGCATCTCTCCAATGAATAGTGAGTTATAGCATTTTTTTTTCAAATGGCTAAAGGTAGCTTTGATTATTTCATCTGAAAACTTCATATCTTTTGATAATATATCATTTGGGGAATTGCTCTTATTTTAACAAATTTTACTCAGTTCTCTATGTGTTTGAGAACTGAGGCCTGTCAAACAAACTTGCTTCAAATGTTGCTACTGCTAACCATACTTCCCTCTATCCTATTCTCTCCCCATGACATTTACTCTATTTTCTATCTTCTTTCACCCTAACTCTCCTCAAAGGTATTTTGCTTATGAGTGCCCCCTCCCTCAATCTGCCCTTCCTTCTTTCACTCCTTCCAACACCCTCTATCTTCTTCTCCTCCTACTTTCCTTCAGGGTAAAATATATTACTATACCCAATTGAGTGTGTATGTTATTCCCTCTTTGAGCCTATTCTGATGAGAGTAAGACCCACTCGCTCCCTTGCTCCTCTCCCATCTTCCCTTCCACTCCATAAGCTTTTTGTTGCTTCTTTTATGTGAGATACTTTACCCAATTCCATCTCTTCCTTTCCCTTTCTCCCAGTGCATTCCTCCCACCCCTTAATTTTATTTTTTTAATGATATCATCCCCTCATATTCAACTTACACTTGTGCCCTCTGTCTAAATATAATTGATTCAGCCACCCTAATAATAAGAAAGTTCTTATGCATTACAAGTATCATCTTCCCATGTAGGAATAGAAACAGTTTAATCTTTTAATATCACTTATGATTTATTTTATAGAGATCTTTTATAACATTTATAGCACCCTAACTGGAAGGAGGCTGAGAGGTTGTCTATTAAACCTCCTACCTCATTTTATAGATGAGAAAATTGAGGACACTGACTTGCCCAAAATCATAGTAGTAGTATGAATGGCAGGTGGGATTCAAACTCAGATTTCAAGAATCCAAGTGGAAGGATAAAGTTTGACCTTTTTTCTACTCTTGTATAATGTAATATATTAGTTTATTATATTACAATATTATTATACTACCATTACTTTAATCAATATCATTAATAATTAATAATATTGCTGATATTATTATAACTTTATAATCCTATTATATTACTATGTTACTATGTACTATATTAGTTTTATTATATTATATCATTACAACCTGGTACAATGCCTGGCATATAGTAGATAGTAGAGAAATATTTGGTTATTGAATGATTTAAAATATCACCTGCTTCCTTCACACCATGGCCTATAAGATACTTTTTTCTTTACATCCCTTTATTCTCCTTATTCCTGGCTAGACCCACCAGGAGCATATTTCTTCTATATCTGATGTCACCCAAATTGGGAATTGTCTGCTAACTCAGTTCCATGGTTACTATGACCCATTTTTTGTTTTGTTTTATTTTGCTCTGATCACATTATTACCTTGTGGCTTGTGAAATGACACCAAAATGAGCCCTCTTTTAGTTGAAAGAATACTCTTGGTGTTAGAAGTTATGAGACCTAGGATTAAATCTAGATTATGCTATTTAATACTTATGTGACTCTAGGCAATTTGTTTTCTCTGTAAGCCTGAATTTTCTTATATTCTTAGTTTAGGTGCTTAGTAAAGTTTTTGTCAGATCCATTTTTTCTTCCTTTCCTCTGCATAAAGTTAATTTCTACTGAGAAAAGGTCTAGTTCTCTTGAGTTTTATCAACCAGGAATCTAGCTGAGTCTGTTTTGATATTTAACAGTCATAGCTAGCATTTATGTAAAATTTATGTTTTTTCTTTTTTTTAGTAATAAACATTTTTATTTAAAGTTTTGAGTTCCAAATTTTATTCCTCCTTCCCTCCCTCCCCTCTTCCCTTCCCAAGGAAGTAAGCAATTAGAGATAGATTATACATGTGCAATTATGTCATTTTGTATAAAAAAATTGAATAAAAATTAATGAGTAAAAAATAGCATGCTTCAGTCTGTCCAGTAAATATAAGTTCTTTCTTTGGAGGTGGATAGTATGCTTCATCATTAGTCCTTTGCAATTGTCTTAGAACATTCTATTTCTGAGAATAATTGTCACTCATAGTTCTTCAACAAACAATATTGCTGTCACTGTGCACAACATTCTCCTTCTTCTGCTCACTTCACTATAGATCACTTCATATAAGATTTTCCAGGCCTTTCTAAAGTCATCCTGCATGTCATTTCCTATAGCACAATGATATTCCATTATAATCATGTTTCACAGTTTATTTCGCCATTCCCCAATTAATGGACATTCTTTTGATTTCCAGTTCTTAGCCACTACAAAAAAGATGCTACAAAAGGTTTTTTTGAACAAATAGGCCTTTTATCTTTTTTTCAGAGTATCTGTGATATAGACCTATCAGTGGTATTGTTGAATCAAAGGGTATGCATAGTTTTATAGCCCTTTGGTCATAATTCCAAGTTACTATCCAGAATAATTGCATCAGTTCACAATCCAAACAACAGTGGATTAGCATTCCAGTTTTCTCACATCTCATCCAATATCCTTTTTTTTTTTTGGTTATATTTGACACTCTGATTGTTGGGAGGTGAGACTTCAGGGTTGTTTAATTTTGAATTTCTCTGATCAATAAGGATTTAGAGAGTTTTTTCATATGACTATAGATAGCTGTGCTTTCTATGTCTGAAAATTGCCTGCTTATATCCTTTGACTATTTGTCAATTGGAGAATGACTTGTGTTGTTATAAATTTGACAGTTTTCAATATATGTGAGAAATGAGATCTTTATCAGAGATACTTGCAAAAATTCTTTCCCAATTTTCTGCTTTCTTCATAATTTTTGTTGAATTGGTTTTGTTTATGCAAAAGCTTTTTTAAATTTTATATAATAAAATTATCAATTTTACATTTTATAAAGCTATCTATATCTTCTTTGGTTGTAAATTCTTTCTTTCCTATTATATTGGTTCAACTGACTCATGAGCAATTAATATTTTTCCAGTGGTTTAGATCTGATTTTATTTTGTGTGAAAAGTGGTTTATACTTGTGTTCATAAAGTTCCAGGGTTTGTCTTGGCAGGTAGACATCCAAGTATTTTATGTTGTCTATTCTATTCTATTCTATTCTATTCTATTCTATTCTATTCTATTCTATTCTATTCTATTCTATTCTATTCTATTCTATTCTATTCTATTCTATTCTATTCTATTCTGTTCTATTCTATTCTAATTTAAGTATAATTTTTCTATTTGTTGGTGCTGGACTTTTTTGGTAATATAGAGAAATGCTGATGATGTATTTGACTTTATTTTATATCCTGCAACTTTGCTAAAGTTTTTAATAATTTCAAGTAGATTTCTAGTTGATTCTCTAAGATTTTCTAAGAATAACATAATTTCATCTGCAAAGGGTGTTTTGTTTCCTCATTGCTTATTTTAATTCCTTTAATTTCTTTTTCTTCTCTTATTGGTAAAGCTAACAGTTCTAGTACAATATTAAATACTAGAGATAATAATCGACATCCTTTTTCACCCCTGAGTGCACTGGAAAGACTTCTGGCTTATCCCTATTATAGATAATACTTGCTAATGGTTTTAGATAAATATTACTTATTATTTTAAGTAAATTCCATATATTCCTATGTACTCTAGTGTTTTTAAGAGAAATGGGTACTATATTTTGTCAAAGGCTTTTTCTGCATCTATTGAGATAATCATATGATTTATGTTGGTTTTGTTATTGATATGGTCAATTATACAGATAGTTTTCATAATGTTGGACTACCCTGCATTCCTGGTATAAATCAAACCTGGTCATAGTGTATGGTTATTGTCATGTTTTGCTATAATCACCTAGTATTTTATTTAGATTTTTTATATCAGTATTCATTAGGGAAATTGGCCTATAATTTTCTTTCTCTGCTTTGATTCTTCTTGGTTTCAGAATCAGCACTATAATTGTCTCATAAAAGGAATTTGGTAGGACTCATTCATCACTAATTTTCTCAAATAGTTTATAAAGTATTGGGATTAATTGTTCTTTAAATGTTTTATAGAAATCAGTTATGAATCCATCTGGCCCTGGGGATTTTTTTCTTAGGAAGTTCATTGATGGTTTATTCAATTTCTTTTTCTAGGAGTGAGTTATTTAATATTTTATTTCATCATCTGTTAATCTGGGTAATTTACATTTTTGGATATGCATTCATTTCACTTAGATTGTCAAATTTATTGGTATGCAATTGGGCAAAATAGCTACTAAAATTGTTTTAATTACCTTTTCATTGGGGATGAGTCCACCCCTTTCATTTTTACTACTAGTTATTTTGTTTTCTTTCCTTTTTTGGATCAAATTAACTAATAGCTTATCTAATTTATTGTTTTTTTCCCATAAAACCTGCTTCTAGTTTTATTTATAAATTCAATGGTTTTCTTCATTTCAATTTTATTAATCTCTTCTTTGATTTCCAATATTTCCATGTTGGTGCTTAATTGGGGATTTTTAATTTGTTCATTTTCTGGTGTTTTTTTTTTAGTTGCATACCCAATTCATTAAGCCAATTTTCCCCTACTTCATTGATGTAAGCAGTTGGGGATGTAATTTTCCCCTTAAGTACTGGTTTGGCTACATTCCAACAATTTTCATATGTTTTCTCATTGTTGTTCATTTCTTTAAAACCCACTTGTTTTTCCAATTATTTTTAATCTCACCCTTCCATTCTTTCCCTCAATTGTAATAGGTTTTTTTTCACCTCTTCATATGATGTAATTCACCCCCATTCCACCTCTCCTTTCCTCTTCTCCCCATAGACTCCCTTTTTAACCCCTTAACTTTCTTTATATCATCACATCAAAGACAATTTATACACTCTGTGTATAATCCTTCTGTCTGCCCAAATACACATACAGTTCTCAAGAGTTATAAGTATTATCTTTCCATGTAGGGATGTAAACAGTTTAACCTAATCGAGTAACTTTTTTCCCCCTGTTTACCTTTTTAGACTTCTCTTGAGTCTTGTATGTTAAGATCAAATTTTCTATTCAGTTCTGGCCTTTTCATCAGGAAACCTTGAAAGTCCCCAATATTATTGAATGTCCATTTTTTCCCCCTGAAAGAGAATGCACGTTTTTGCTAGGTAATATATTCTTGGCTGCAATCCAAACTCTTTTGCCTTCCGGAATATTATATTCCAAGCTTTGCAATCCTTTAATGTTGAAGCTGCCAGGTCCTGAGCAATCCTGACCATGGCCCCATGATATTTAAATTTCTTCTTTCTGGTGGCTTGGAGTATTTTCTCCTTCACCTGATAAAGCATTGTTTTCTTCAGTGAGATTATGCACTTTTTTCCCATTTGGCCAAATGAATTTTTTAAGGAATTGTTTTCTTCAGTCAATTTTTGTGCTTCCTTTTCCAAGCTGCTGATTCATTTTTCACAATTTTCTTCTTTTGCTTTCATTTCTCTCCCCATTTTTCTCCTATTTTTTCTCAATTGACTTTGGGAATCCCTTTTTAGCTCTCTTCCCATTTTTTCTTCTACCTCTCTCAATTGATTTTTAAAATCCTTTTTGAGCTCTTCCAAGAAGGTTTTTTGTTCTTGAGACCAATTCATCTTCCCTTTTGAGGCTTCACATGTAGGCAATTTGAAAGTATTGTCCTTATCTGAGTTTGTGTTTGCCTCTTCCCTGTTGATACAGGAGCTCTCAGTGGTGAGAGCTCTTTTTTGTTTCTTACTCATACCGCAGCATATTTACTTATTTATTTTTGTAAGTTGAGGTCTGTTCTGGAGGCACCAGGGTCCCTGTTTCAAGCTTCTTGTGCTGGGGTATAGGGGCTGTGTCACCGACTTTCTACTCTGAGGCCTCTATGGCTTGTGTATTTTCTCCGCCCTGGACTTCCTGTCAGAGTGTGCTGGGATCAGTAGGCCTGGTCACTCCTGACATGTGTGTGGCCCTCCCGCTGGCAACCTGCCCTCTTAGCTGGTGCAGGTGGGTTTCACCACTGTCCTGCTGCACCATGAGATTTTTGAACCAGGATCCAGGGGCCTCAGTTGCTTGGCTGTGGCCCTCAGCTTCCTGCTGACTTGCCTGACCCTCTCGGTGCTGCGCTACTGCCCTGTGCTTCGCCTCACTTTTGCCTGAGTCAGACAGACCTTTCCTGAAGTCTTCTAAATTATCTCTGGTTGGAAGACTGTGTCTCTCTGTCTCTTTGTAGGTTCTGTAGTTTCAGAATCTGTCTAGAGGCTTGATTTAATGTTCTTTTTGAGGGAACAAAAGGAGAGCTTAAGCGATTTGCTGGCTACTCTCCCCCATCTTGGCTCTGCCCCTGCTATAAGTATTTTTTTTTTTAGTGAGGGAATTGGGGTTAAGTGACTTGCCCAGGGTCACACAGCTAGTAAGTGTTAAGTGTCTGAGGCTGGATTTGAACTCAGGTACTCCTGACTCCAGGGCCAGTGCTCTATCCACTGTGCCATCTAGCTGCCCCCAGTATTTTTTGTTAAGAGGTACTTTTCCATTTTTTTTTTTATGTCTTGGGGATACAGACATGGTAATGGTATCATTGGGTCAAAAGGTATGCACAATTTTACAGCTCTTTGGACATTGTTCCAACTTATTAATAGAATGGTTGAATTGGTTCAGAACTCCACCAACAGTGAATGTCACAATTTTTTCCCCCACATACCCTTCAGCATTTATCAATTTCTTTTTCCAATGATAAAAGCCAACATGATAGATATAAGGTGCTGCCTTATACCTGCTTTATTTTGCATTTCTCTAAACATCTGAGATTTAGGTTATTTTCATATCAGTTTAGATAGCTTTGATTTCTTTGTTTGAAAACTGCCTGTTCATATTTTTACACATTTTTAAAATTGGGGAATAAATGGTGTTCTTACATATTAGACATAGTTCTCTATTTGAGAAATGAGGCCTTTGTCAGAGAAACTTGCTGTAAATATTTTTCACAGCTTTTTGCTTTCCCTCCATTTATTGCTGCTTTGACTTTATTTGAGCATAATAATTTTAATTTAATATAATAAAAGTTATCTATTTTACATCTCATAATGATCTTTGTATCTTGTTTGGTTATGAATTCTTCCTCTTTGAATAAATCTGATAAGCAAACCAGTATTTGGTTTCTTAATTTGTTTTTGGTATAATTCTTTGTCTAAATCATTTATCTATTTTGATCTCATCTTGGTATTCAGTGTAATATTTTGCTTTATACGTAGTTTTTCCAGTTTTCTCACAATTTTTTGGTCAAAGAATGTCTTCTGGTCACAAAAGCTTGGGTCTTTGGGTTTGATCAAAGACTAGATTTCTAAGGTCTTTTACTCATCTTTATACTGTGTCTAATCTTTTTGATTGATCTATCATTCTATTTCTTATCTAGTATGAAAGAATTTTGATGATTATCACTAAATAATAGAGTTTGAGGTTTGATGACTAGACCATCTTCCTTTGAAAATTTTTCCTTATTTGTCTGTATAATCTTGACTTTTGGGTCTTTCAGAAGGTTTTTTTTCTTTTTCTTTTTTTCTTTTGGTGAGGCAATTGGGGTTAAGTGACTTGCCCAGGGTCACACAGCTAGTAAGTGTCAAGGGTCTGAGGCCAGTTTTGAACTCAGGTCCTCCTGAATCCAGGGCCATGCTCTATCCACTGCCACCTAGCTGCCCCTCAGAATTATTTTACTATTTTTTACTAGCTTTATACGTTTTGGTAGTTTGATTGGTATGGCATTTAATGAGAAAAGTAGTTTAGGTAGGTTTGTCTTTTTTATTATATTGACTTGGCCTGACAAAGGCCTCCCTGTAAGAAGAATCTGCCTGTGACAGAAGCTGTCTGAGCCAAAACATTCAACTTTGTACTTCCAGTCCTGATCCCACTTGAGGCCAGGGAAGGGAAAGGGACCCACATGACTTGGACTCTTCTAGTTACATAATATGTGGGTTTTTCTATTATTTCAATGTGGACTATGACACTTCCTTTTTAAATCTACATGTTTCTTATTAAGTATTCCCTAGCCATATAAATATGGGAGAACTCCAGGGTCTTGAGAAGTTTCCCTCTGTCAGTTGCCAGCATTTAGGAGCTGAAGGGAATTCAATCAAGGACAGCCAAGATTATTCCATCCAGTTCTAGTCTCACTTGTCTCCTCCTAGGCTCTCCTGAGCTGACCTCAATATTCCTATAAATGCCAGGTCCCAGTCAACAGCAACCATGAAGATTTTCTACCTGGTTTTCATAGTGCTCTTTGTGATCTTCTCCTGCATTGACACAGGTAAGGTATACACTGACCAATAAAGAGATAGCACTATGAATATGGAGGATAAGGTCTGTATGGGCCCTCTTCAGTTTTCCAGACTAGCTCATTTTGTGACTAGGCTATGGAAATCCATACCTCTAAGAAAGACTAAGGGAATAAAGAATTTTTTTTTTTGCAGGGAGGGAGGTAGATGTGTGGAATAAAGATTTTTTTTTTTTTTTTTGCGGGGAGGGAGGTAGATATGTGGAATAAAGAATTTTTCTTTTTTTGCGTGGAGGGAAGTAGATGTAAGAAAGACCGAAGGGAAAAACTGCAACTACTTGGATTAAGGAGCTCATGAGGAGTAAAAATTGAGGTAGTCAAATGCAGTATTTATGGACAATTAGAGGAAGAACTGGCAGGAGAAGGAACTGAAAGATCTTGTATTGAAAGATTTTTATTTTAGAACTCTTCAAAAGTATGAAAGGTTAGGACAGCTTGGTGTAGGATAGGTCCAATCTGTTTTCAGTATCACACCACCTATATTTTCCTACATAGAAGGGAACTGAGATGTCACCTAGTGAAGCCCCTACCCTAATTCATAGATGAGAAAATTGAGGTCACTCACTTGCCCAAGATAACTGAGGTATGGTGAGTGACAGAGCTGGGATTCACACTCAGAGCTCATGAATCCAAGTGGAGAGAGAAAGTTCAGAACCTTTTCTGCTGTATCATGATGTACTATATCAGTTTTATATATGAATCCCTACTACTGTGCGCAATACCAGGCACATAATAGATATTTAAGAAACACTTGGTTATTCAATGATTTACAATACCTTTTGTTTCCTTTACCCAATGACTTACAAAGACTTACTATCAGTTCATTTATTCTACTTATTCCTGAGTAGAGCTACCAGGAGCATATTTCTTCCAAATACTATGCTTCTGTCTTCCAAATTGAGATTTCTCCCACTCTCCAAGTTCCTATCTCCCCACAAACCATTTCTTTATGTTAACAGCCTTACCAAAAGGTTGCTTATGAAAGTACACTTAGATGCAACAGGTTGTATTTGAAGGCACACACCTTGTGTCAGAATGCACAGGACCTGGGTTTAGGTCCTTGCCATGCTATTGAATGCCTATGTGAACTTAAGGAACTCCCTTTTGTCCATGATCCTTAGTTTCCTTAACTATAAAATGAAAGGGATTGATTTAGATAATTGATAAGGTCCCTCCCTGATCCAAATAATCTGATTTTCTTTCCTCTACATAAAATCCATTTCTACTAATGAAGGGTCCAGTTTTTTTGAGTTTTATCAATCAGGAATCTAGCTGAGCCTGTTTTGATATTTAGCAGTCTTAGTATGTATGCAACTGTTTTTCAAAGGGTTTTTCTACTTCTTAGTGCCATTTTAAAGATGAGGAAGCTGAGGTAAATTGAGATTAAGTGACTCACCCAGATTACAGAGGTAAAACATTTTCTTGAGCCCAGATATGAGTTTTGGCATTCTGGATTTTAGGTCCACTCTCTGTATAGAAGTATTCAGAGTGATGGTAGTTTACTGAGTAGGACTGAGACAGAGTAAGATACGTGCTATACCAATGCAAGCTCATTGGTCCAGTCTCTATCTGTATTTCATTCTCATTACAATCTTGGAAAGCAGGTTAGTGCAAATAATATGGTACCCATTTCATATAAAATTAAATAAATGCTTAAAGAGCTGAGATGATTTTTATAAGGTTATACTGTATTTAAAAAAATGGCTTGCTAGGAGTAGATATCAAGTCCTAGATTTTTTTTTCATTATATAATATTACCTCATTTATTAAAAGATCAATAAAAATATTTGAATGAATTCTCTTATCTATGATTCTGATTATAATGGAACATGCCATTTTCTCTAGGTTATAAATAAAGATTCTAAAACATGTTTTTATTCTTTTAATAGGGTATGGTTCTTTACCTAGCACTAAAAAGTGTATAAAGAAGCGCGGCAGATGTACAATGGGTTTTTGTGAACCCATTTATTATGAAAACGGATTCTGCAAAATTGGGGTTAGGTGTTGTGTGCCTATTCCTGTGATTTAACAAAAATCTATAGCAAAGAATTGGCAATTAGAATTGCAAATGCCCATAAAATGGGGAATGGCTTAATAAATTGTTGATTTTGAACACAGTGAAATATTATTGTGTTATAAGATATGATGAGCAGGCATATTTCAGAAAAACATGGAAAGATTTACATGAACTAATGATTACTGAAATGAGAACATTGTACAAAGTATCAGAAACTTTGGGTGATCAGCTGTGATAGACTTAATTTCTATCAGCAATACAATGGTCTAAGAAAATTCCAAAAGAATCATGATGGAAAATGTTCTACATATCAGAATATACTTTGTCTCTGGATTCAGAAAAATTTACAGAACTTGAATAATCTTGAAAGTATTCTTATTCTCTTATGTGATATTATGCATTTAAGAAAGCAGAAAATGCAGAGGTAACCTTTTAGAATACCAGATGTCTAGTCCCACATAAAGAAGAGATTGTTTTATTCTGATTAAACGAATGAACACTCCAAAGTTCTGGACTAGAGTAATGGATTTGTTGATACTCCCAGCAACCATATACTCTTTGACTTAGTAAAATCACTACTAGGTCTGTATGCAAAATAAGATTTTAAAAAAGGGGAAAGCAGCTATATGTATGGAAATATTTGTAGCAGCTATTTTCTGTTGGAAGGGAGGTGGAAATTGAGAGGATGCCTAACAATTTGTGAATTGCTGAATGAATTGTGCTATGTGATTATTATGGAATACTTTTGTGGTATAAGAAGTGATGGGCATTATGCTCTTAGAAAAAAACAATAACAATATAGAAATACAACATGAGCTGATGTAAATTGAAATGTAATGTGTACAAAGTAACAGTAATGTATGATAACTAGCTGTGAACAACTTAGCTATCCTTAGCAGTACAAAGATCCAAGAACACTTTGAAGGATTTATGATGAAAAATACTATCCATCCCCAAAGAACTAATGATATGTGAATACAGATTGAATCATATTTTTTCCTTTTATTATTTTTCTTGAGTTTTTGTCTATGTTTTCTTTTACACCATGACTTATATGGACATGTATTTTGCATGACTACACATGTATAACCTAAGTCAAATGGTTTGTCTTTTCAATAAAGAAAGGAGGGGAGAGATAAAGGGAGAGAATGTGAAACTCAAAGTTTTAAATCCAAATGTTCAAATTATTTTTACATGTAATCGGTGAAAATAAAATACTAAATAAATATAATGGATTGATAAACCAAAAGATTTTATAAGGATCATGTGCAAATTGCAATACAATCAAGGAAAGGTAACTAGGACAGTGGGGATACTGAAAACCATCTATTAAAATTAGTTAAAAAATTAGAAAGGTTTGTCTTGGAGAAGAGAAAATGTGTTGGGAACATAATCTGTCTTCAAATATTTGAAAGACTGAGAAATGGAAAATTGATTCCATTTCTTTTAAGAAATTCTGGAGTGTAGAAGTAGAAAAAAATGAGTGCAATTTACAAGGAGAGTTTTCATCTTTGGATAAAGACTTCCATGAAGTTGTCTGCTCCAAGGACACATTGTGGTATTGGGTTGACTTTTATTTCTCCAATGTTAAATCAGCAAAAGCTGAACTCTGGTAGGATGTAATATGCTGAAAATCTTCATCATAGCAGTAGACTATGTCAATTTTCTGAAGACCAACAGTTAAATTCAGAGAGGTTCATCGGTAGCAGGCTTATCCTTAACTGATCAATTATTTTGCAATGACAACACATGAAAGTAAATATAATAAAACATAAAAAAGAAAAGTCCTTTAAAAAAGAAAAGAAGTGGGGCAGCTAGGTGGCACAGTGGATAAAGCACCGGCCCTGGATTCAGGAGTACCTGAGTTCAAATCCGGCCTCAGACACTTGATACTTACTAGCTGTGTGACCCTGGGCAAGTCACTTAACCCCCATTGCCCCCCCAAAACAAAAAAACAAAAAAGAAAAGAAGTAAAGAAAACTTCTTAAGAAGTACAATTGGTTAGATAATGCTGGCTGATAGTTTTAGATAAATATTACTTATGTGAGAACCAAGAAAACATGAGATGACCTTTCTGAGATTTCCAAGGTCATTCCATTGTCGGGAATTCATGTCACAATTCATGGACCACGCTCAAGTCATTCCAGTCAATAGACTTGAATGCTACCAGCCAATCAGCTTGGAGCTGTGTGTGTGGACCGCTCCTCTTTCAGTCTGGCAGAGAGCTTCTGCTCAAGGAGACTCTGGATCATTCTCTTTGGTTCAGGAACAAGCTGGTCATGGCAGAAGAAGGAGGAAGGTAGGCAGGTTTCCTAACTTTTGGAACTTCATGTGTTCTCTCTTGCATAGCTAGTTGAAGGCGGATTTCCCTCTCTCTCTTTGCTAACTCCTAATATACTTTAATAAATGCTTAAAAACTTAAACTGTTGATGAATTTATCAGTAAATCTTAGCTAGTTTCCCTCCCCCCTTCCCTACCAAACTGGGGGGGGGGGGAGGATGTAAGGACACACATTAGATTTTTTTTTTCTTTCACACATTAGAATTTAAACATCACAGTTGGTAAACCAGTCACGAATGCTGAATCCCTAAGTTGGGTAAGAAATTCTCTATTCCTATGTGCCTGTCCCTTTGAATTTCAAGGTACTGCTAAGTACCCACTGTTTTCCCTTTAAATTTTCAATTTTTTTTAAACTCCCTAAGTACCCCTTTTCTAACTTTAACCTGGATAATCAGATAAGCAAGGGAAAAGATCATGTTAATGCTTGGTCAGTTTGAATTTAATGAATTTTTTTTATTCTTATTCTTATTTTTGCCGGGTTTTGTTATGTAGTATGGAAAGTTCTGAGTGTCATGGAGACGATTAGAAAGAGTGATATTCCCCAGGATTCCCCATTAGGAAAGCTACTCATGGATTCGGATGAGGGAAAACTTATAGTGAAATCAACCATGATCCGAGAAAAGTTTATCAAACTGTGTTTTATGTGGTATAGTGTATTAGAGGAAGAATGGCCCGAACATGGGTCATTTAATCTCCAAACATTGAAGCATTTGCAAAGAATCCTATGCCACTAGAGACCTAAACATTCACTTTATTGGAAAGTCCGATTCAGAGAGAACAGGGATTATGATACTGGGGATATAGGACAAAAAGGATCCAGGCCCCAACTTGAATCTGAGCCTGTTTCTCAGGCTAGAATGCCAAATGTCCCAGCTTCTATCTCCTTTCCCTCTATTTCTTCTACAGACAATTCACCTCTAGAGGAAACAGAGAAGCCCCAAATTCTTCCCCTTCAAGAAATCCTCACCCATAATCAAAAGGGTACTGTAGTAAAGCTCAGATAACATGCACCTTTTGGGCCCAAAGATTTGAGTTCATGGAAACAAAATATTCCTAAATTTGATGAGGATCTCACATAAGTTTAGAGCAATTTTCAGAGGATAACAGCCCACTTGGGGTGATGTTACTGATCTCATGGAAACGATATTATCCCCAGGGGATAGAGCTGTTATATTCACTGCAGCAAACTCCTTAGAAAAATCAGGAAAAGTTACTACTTGATGGCCTTTAGAAGACCCTAACTGGGACCCCAATATCCTTGAGCATTTTGGTATGTTGCAGGAAGCAAGGGAAACTTTGTTGAAGCAATGGAATTCTGTGCTAGTAAGACTGATAAATGGCAAAACTTCATAGATACAATTCAAGACCCTAATGAAAAACCCAATAGATTCTATGACTGACTGTGTAATAGTATCAAACAGTATACTAGATTGTGTTAAGGGCTAAAATTCTAGCTAAACTATCTAAAATATCTAATGAGTAGTCGCCAATAAATTATAAGCTTTAGCAAGAGTTAGACTTTTAAGCATTTATTAAGGAGAATAAGAATTTGGTAGAGAGAAAAAGGCCTAGATTCCTATCTATTAAAGGGAGAGCACATTTCTAGCTCTGCTCTCCACCAGAGTCCAAAGGGAAGAGAGCGAGAGTGAGCACCAGTCTCTTCCTTCCTCCTCCCACCAGTCCGCGTCACTTCCTGATGCCAAAGAAAAGACTCCTGGTCTTGCCCTCAAAGACCTTCGTTTCATGGATGGAACTCTTCTACAGTAAGTCTCCAGCAGGTGGCATCATTCCAATCGTTACAGTTCCCCACTTTGTTTCCTCAAGAAACGGTATGTTTCCTTGATGAAACAGTCAAAAATAACAGAATATAATAACCAATGCTAACTAACAATATGTTAATAACAATATAAAAAAGGAAGAGAGGAAATTTTTGTCCAGAGGGGCGATTTTTTTGTCCTCATGAACCGACGCTTTGACATTGGTCCTGCAAAGGGAGGGCCTCTGCAGAGAATACATGTTACAGATGGTGTATATTATAACAGAAAGAGAAAAACAACAACAACAAAAACAAAACAAAACTGTTCATTTAAAGTCCCTGAAAGTCTTTTCTCAGATGTCCTCTAGGTGTAATCGTGGAATGGAAGTCTTTTCAGGAGTTGATGTGTAGATGCTGGTAATCAGCCAGGAAAATTTCCTACAAAATTGAGCTTAACACAACTTTAAAATAGCTTTATCAATAATCAAATCAAACAATGAAAGTTCTCAAAAACATGTCTAAGGATTGTTACACATGAAACATATAATAAAACAAAAATTGAAACATTCTTTAAAATTAATATAGTTCCCCCTTATGGAGGGCAATTGAGAAGACAATTGCTGTGATATTAATTTTTAAAAAATAATTTTTATCTTTGTTTCATCACTTTTTGCATCATCTGCCTAATTATCCTCATGCCATTATGAGAAATTAAAAAATCTAATATAATTGGTAACAGGTGTCAAGGCCAAATTCAACACTGTATTTATCATGACACCTGAGATAATTATGGAGGTTACCATAAAAGAACAGAGAAATGATGGGATATGAGCATTCCCACACTTGAGCAATATGTACTGCCCATACAGTATGCCAGGCTTAAAATAGGTGGATGGAATATATTTCCATGCCACCGAACATATTGGAGGAAACTGAGTCAGACTTAATCAGATGCATGGGATTGAGATGTCCATGGCATCAAGCATATAGGAGGGAGCATAGAAGCCAGGTGTAGAATGAGATGGGTGGGATGAATACTTCCAGCCATCTGTTTAATATTGTGGGGAAAAAATAAAATAAAATATTAAACCAAGAGAATCCAACCTCAACATTTGTCAAAAGCCGTTCCCTCGGCCATACCTTGACTTCATGCATGTCTCCCCTCATGTGACAGTTCAGTGTTTGCTCCTGCATGTATTCCTCTTGTGATTGGATGGCACCTTGCCCAACTGGCATCTGATAACTCAGAATAAAGGCAATTAATGTCTTAAATGATAAGTTCCCATAATCCAAGTCTCATATGGATTTAAAAATTGAGGATAATAAATGATTGCAAAAAATGTGAATACATCTTGACTCAGAACACAATATATAATTAT
This sequence comes from Dromiciops gliroides, assembly GCF_019393635.1. Classification (NCBI taxonomy): domain Eukaryota; kingdom Metazoa; phylum Chordata; class Mammalia; order Microbiotheria; family Microbiotheriidae; genus Dromiciops; species Dromiciops gliroides. The sequence continues at coordinate 517,193,179 of NC_057862.1, forward strand.
GCAACAATTTCAAATAATACCCCTTTTTTTTACTTAGTATACAATTACTTTTGTGAAAAATCAGAACATATTTAAATACAAGTTAAAGCACAACAGAATCTCAAAGAAAACTTTTAAAAAAAAAACTTTTACAAACATTCCCCTCTTTTTTTTTTGAATATGCTTATCAAAAATAATACTTCTAGAATAAATTTACACTTGCCATGGCAACCAATTTGCCAGGGAAATGCTTTAAAGAGTTTGATCAAATAATCAGTTAAAAAAAATAACAAAAACAAACAACTCAGACTATGGGAGCACAATACTCCTAGAATTAACATTGTATAATAAAATCAAAACCATCTTGCAATGTTTCAAAATTAGATAGACAAATGAATAGAAGAAAATACACATGGAACAATAAAAGACAATGAAATTCAAACTAAGGAAATATAAATGAATATGAACTTAATATTAATAAGAGTATTATAAAATATAAACTTGATCACATGACTATAAAAAACTTTTACAAATATTCTCCTTGTTTTAAAAACTAAGTATAAAACACAACCTCAAAAGCATGAAAATCTCTATGAAAATAAACCCATACCATTAATTTCAAAATGTAGATATGATAGCATAGAAATCCTATGTAACCTCTGAACTGATACTATTACTCTGAGTGAATTCAGAACACTTTTGATTCCGATATCTAAAATCCCCAATACTCATATCGATACCTTGCTGCTTCCTTCTACATTTCTGTACAATATATACCCTTCCATGGCAAAAGAAGCGGAGTCTTGAACTATGTTGATGATTGTCATTCTTATTCATCTTAAGTTTTTCTTCTTTAACCCCTCTATATTGTCTGTCAGTCTTTTCCCCATACAAATGCTTTATAAGATTACTAATTAAAGACAAAAGCAGGTTAGCAAAATTATGAACAAAATGAGTATATCTGGAATTTAAAGGGTTTTCTAAGATTTTCTCAGAAGCACAGCCAGGCTGGGGAAGGGCTGAGCCTGAAGCTGCAAATGTAGTTAGAGAAAGTTGAGCATGCGCATCAGATCTCTGGCCTTCCCAGGCAGGGGAAGCAATGGGCTTGGCCATGGGAGGAGTAGAGGGTGGGGTCTGGAGAGGAGGGGAGGGACCAGGACAATTTGAATCAGACTTGATTTTGAACTCAGGCCTGGATTCCTCTTCTGCCAATGCTGGGGATTAAAAGCTTCTAGAGGAGCCTCCAAGTATGCAAAATTAGAGCGACAATTAGTGTTAGAATTTGGAAAAGCTGCAGAAATCAGAGGCTTCTCAAAAAGCATGGTTGGGAGAGGGGGAGATATTTCCTTGTGTGAGTAAGTTGCTGGCTCTTTTAACAAAAATAAAAAGAAAAATAGAAAATCCACAAAAACAAAGCATTAACATGATCTTATCTCCTATTTGGTTAAACAAACTAAAATAAAAAATAGGGTAATTAGGGAGTTTAAAAGGTCCATTTGAAAAAATTTAAAGGGAAAACAGCTGGTACTTAGCAGTTTAAAGAGACAAGGTAGGGGAAATTTCTTACCCAACAGGAAGATCAGAAGAGTGAGGTTCAGCTTTCCTCTTTGTTGTCAGCCATCTGTTAAGGCTAAAATTCTAGCTAAACTGTCTAAAATATCTAATAAGTGGTTGCCAATCAATTATAAGCTTTAGAAAGAGTTAGACTTTTAAGCATTTATTAAGGAGAATAAGAATTTGGTAAAGAGAGAGAAAAAGGCCTGTAGTCATCTATCTATTAAAGGGAGAGCACATTTCTAGCTCTGCTCTCCGCCAGTGTCCACAGGAAAGAGCGAGTCAGAGTGCAAGCTCCCCCTTCTTCCTCCCACCAGCAAACATCACTTCCTGACGCCAAAGAAAAGACACATGGTCTTGCCCTCAGAGATGTTCACCTCATGGCGCAGCTTTTCTACAGTAAGTCTCCAGCAGGTCCAGCAGGCGTCATTCCAATCGTTACAGTATGCACAATTTTATAGTCCTTAGGACATAGTTCTAAATTATTTACTGAATGGTTGGATTGCTTCACAACTCTACCAACAGGCAATGTCACAATTTTTCCACATTCTCTTCAGTTTCCTTTTCTATGACATAAGCCAACATGATAGATACAAGGTGCTTCCTTATACCTCTTTTATATTTGCATTTCTTTAAAATTAGGGATTTAGATTTCTTTTCATATCAGTATAGATAGGTTTGATTTCTTTGTGTGAAAACAGCCTGTTCATATTTTTAATTAAATTGGGGATTGAATGCTATTCTTATATATTAGACATAGTTCACTATTTGACATATGAGGCCTTTAGCAGAGAAACTTGCTGTAAATATTTTCCACAGTTTTCTACTTTCCTTCTTAGCTTGGCTGCTTTGACTTTATTTCAGCAAAAAATATTTTAATTTAATATAATCAAAATTATCCATTTTATATCTCATAATGATCTCTATTTCTTGTTCATCATGAATTTTTCCTCTTTGAATAAATCTGATAGGCAAACCACTATTTGGTTTCTTTTCTTTTTCTTTTTTTTTAAATAAAGTATTTTATTTTTTTTTCTGTTACATGTAAAGATAGTTTTCAACTTTTGTTTATACAAGCTTTCCAATTTCAGACTTTTCGCTCTCCTTCCCCTCCCTCCCCCCTCCACTAGACAGCAGGTAATATGATATAGGTTTTATATATATATATATATATATATATATATATAAAACATTAAACATATTTCTGCATTAGTCATGTTATAAGAGAAAAATCAGAGCAATGAGGAAAACCTCAAAATAGAAAAACAACAGCACCAAAAACAAAAGAAACAGTATGGTTCATTCAGCATCTATACTCCACAGTTCTTTTTTTTTCCCCTGGATTTGGAGATCCTCTTCCACCATGAGTTCCCTGGAACTCTTCTGTACCATTGCATTGGTTAGAAGAATATAGTCCATCACAGTAGATCAACACACAATATTGATGATACTGTGTACAATGTTCTTCTGGTTCTGCTCATCTCATTCATCATGAGCCCACGCAAGACCCTCCAGGTTTCTCTGAACTCTTCCTGCTCATCATTTCTTACAGCACAATAGTATTCCATTGTATTCATATACAACAACTTGTCCAGCCATTCCCCAATTAATGGGCATCCCCTCAACTTCCAATTCCTTGCTACCACATAAAGAGCAGCTATAAATAATTTTGTACATGTGGGTCCTTTTCCCCTTTCCATGATCTCTTTGGGAAAAAGACCCAAAAGTGGTATTGCTGGGTCAAAGGGTATGCACAGCTTTATAGCTCTTTGGGCATAATTCCAAATTGCTCTCCAGAATGGTTGGATCAGCTCACAGCTCCACCAACAATGCATGAGTGTTTCAATTTTTCCACAGCTTCTCCAACATTTATTATTTTCCTTTTTTGTCATATTAGCCAATCTGATAGGTGTCAGGTGGTACCTCAGAGTTGTTTTAATTTGCATCTCTCTAATCATTAGAGATTTAGAGCATTTTTTCATATGGGAATAGATAGCTTTGATTTCTTCATCAGAAAACTGCCTGTTCATATCCTTTGACCATTTCTCAATTGGGGAATGACTTGGATTCTTATAAATTTGATTTAGTTCCCTATATATATTAGAAATGAGGCCTTTATCAAAAGTACTGGCCATAAAAATTGTTTCCCAACTTTCTGCCTCCCTTCTAATTTTGGATGCATTGCTTCTGTTTGTACAAAAATTTTTTAATTTAATGTAATCAAAATCATCCATTTTGCATTTTATAATATTCTCTATCTCTTGTTTGTTCATAAACTGTTTTCCTTTCCAAAGATCTGAAAGGTAGAGTATTCCTTTCTCTCTTAATTTACCTATGGTATCACCTCTTATGTCTAAATCATGTATCCATTTTGACCTTATTTTAGTATAAGGTGTAAGATGTTGGTCTGTGCCTAATTTCTGCCATACTATCTTCCAGTTTTCCCAGCAGTTTTTGTCAAATACTGAGTTCCTATCCCAGAAGCTGGAGTCTTTGGTTTTATCAAACACTACATTACTAGTGTCATTTACTACTGTGTTTCCTGTGCCTAGCCTATTCTACTGATCCTCCACTCTATTTTTTAGCTAGTACCAGATAGTTTTGATGACTGCCGCTTTATAATAAAGCTCCAGGTTTGGTACCACTAATCCACCTTTCTGTGGATTTTTTTTTTCATTATTTCCCTTGATATTCTTGATTTTTTGTTTTTTCCAGATGAATTTTGTGATTATTTTTTCTAGCTCTATAAAATAATTTTTAGGTAGTTTGATTGGTATGGCACTGAGTATGTAAATTAGTTTAGGTAGAATTGTCATTTTTACTATATTAGCTCTGCCTATCCATGAGCAATTGATATCTTTCCAATTATTTAGATCTGATTTGATTTGTGTGAAGAGTGTTTGGTAATTGTGATCATAGAGTTCCTGGGTTTGTCTTGGCAAATAGACTCCCAAGTATTTTATATTATCTACTATTACCTTAAATGGAATTTCTCTTTCTATCTCTTCCTGCTGGACTTTGTTGGTCATGTATAGAAATGCTGATGATTTATGTGGATTTATTTTATATCCTGCTATTTTGCTAAAGTTGTTAATTGTTTCAAGTAACTTTTGAGTTGATTCTCTAGGATTCTTTAAGTATACCATCATATCATCTGCAAAGAGTGATAGTTTTGTTTCCTCCTTGCTGATTCGAATTCTTTAATTCCTTTTTCTTCTCTGATTGCTAAAGCTAAAATTTCTAGTACAATATTAAATAATAGGGGTGATAATGGACATCTCTGTTTCACCCCTGATCTTATTGGGAAGGCCTCTAATTTGTCTCCATTGCATATAATGCTTGCTGATGGTTTTAGGTAGATACTGTTTAATATTTTAAGGAAAGCTCCACCTATTTCTAAGCTCTCTAGTGTTTTTCATTAGGAATGGGTGCTGTATTTTGTCAAAAGCTTTCTCTGCATCTATTGAGATAATCATATGATTTTGGTTAGTTTTCTTGTTGATGTGGTTGATAATGTTAATAGTTTTCCTAATGTTGTACCAGCCCTCCATTCCTGGTATAAATCCCACCTGTTCATAGTGTATTATCCTGGTGATCACTTGCTAATTTCTTATTTAAGATTTTAGCATCAATATTCATTAGGGAAATTGGTGTATAATTTTCTTTCTCTGTTTTTGCTTTACTTAGTTTTGGTATCACTACCATATTTGTACCATAAAACAAATTTGGTAGAACTGAATTTTCTATTCAGTTCTGGTCTTTTCATCAGGAAACATTGAAAGTCCCCAATGTCATTGAATGTCCATCTTTTCCCCTGAAAGAAAATGCACATTTTTGCTGGGTAATAGATTCTCGGCTGCAATCCAAGCTCCTTTGCCTTCCAGAATATCATATTCTAATCCTTGTGGTCCTTCAATGTTGAATCTGCCAGGTCCTGAGCAATCCTGACTGTGGCTCCATGATATTTAAATTGCTTCTTTCTGGCTGCTTGGAGTATTTTCTCCTTCACCTGATAATTCTGGAATTTGGCTACAATATTCCTTGGAGTGTTACTTTTGGGGTTTCTTTCAGGAGGTGAATGTTGGATTCTTTCAATGATGATTTTATCTTCTGATTCTATAATATCAGGGAAGTTCTCCTTGATAATTTCCTGTAATATGGTGTCTAGATTCTTTTTCTGATCATGGCTTTCAGGCAGTCCAATGATTCTCAAATTGTCTCTCCTCGATCTGTTTTCCAGATCAGTTGTCTTTGCAATGAGGTATTTCACATTTTCTTCTATTTTTTCATTCTTTTGATTCTGCTTGACTGATTCCTGGTGTCTCATGGATTCCCTATCTTCCAACTGTCCAATTTTAATTTTTAAGGCATTGTTTTATTCAATGAGATTATGCACCTTTTTTCCATTTGGCCAAATGAATATTTTAAGGCATTGTTTTCTTAATTGCAATTATGCACCTTTTTTTCCATTTGGCCAGATGAATTTTTTAAGTAATTGTTTTCTGCAGTCAATCTTTGTGCTTCCTTTTCCAAGCTGCTGATTCTTTTTTCTTAGTTCTCTTGTTTTGCTTTCATTTCTTTCCCCATTTTTTCTTCTACCTCTCTCAATTGATTTTTAATTTTTTTTTTCGTGGGGCAATGGGGGTTAAGTGACTTGCCCAGGGTCACACAGCTAGTAAGTGTCAAGTGTCTGAGGCCAGATTTGAACTCATGAACTCCTGAATCCAGGGTCAGTGCTTTATCCACTGTGCCACCTAGCTGTCCCCCTCAATTGATTTTTAAAATCCTTTTTGAGCTCTTCCAGGAAGGCTTTTTGTTCTTGAGACCAATTCACCTTCCCTCGTGAGGCTTCACATGTAGGCAACTTGAGGGTATTGTCCTCATCTGAGTTTGTGTTTGCCTCTTCCCTGTTGATACAGAAGCTCTCAATGGAGAGAGGTCTTTTTTGCTTCTTACTCATTATTGTAGCTTATTTATTTTTTAAGTTGAGGTCTGCTCTGGGTCACCAGGGTCCCTGTTTTGAGCTTCTTGTGCTGTGTTACCAGCTTTTTACACCGAGGCCTTTATGGTGTGTGCAGTTCCCCCGCTCTTCAATTCTTGTCTGAGCGTGCTGGGATCAGTGGGCCTAGTCGCACCTATCCTGTTTGTGGCCCTACAGCTGGCAACTTGCCCTCTTGGCTGGTGCAGGTAGGTTTTTCCACTGTCCTGCTGGGCCATTAGATTTTTGAGCCAGGATCCAGGGGCCTCAGTTGTTTGGTTGTGGCCCACAACTTCCTTCTGACTTGCCACAACCCCCTCAGCACTGGGCTGCTGCCCTGCACTGCACCTTCCTTTTTCCTGACTCAGAACGACCTTTCCTGAAGTCTTCTAAATTATCTCTGGTTGGAAGACTGTGTCTCTCTGTCTCTTTGCAGGTTCTGTAGTTTCAGAATCTGTCCAGAGGCTTGATTTAATGTTCTTTTTGAGGGAATAGAAAGAGAGCTCAGGCAGCTTGCTGATTCCTCTCTGCCATCTTGGCTCCACCCTCTCCACTATTTGGTTTCTTAATTTGTTTTTGGTTTCATCCTTCATGTCTAAATTATTTACCCATTTTGATCTCAGTTTGGTATACAGTTTAATATTTTGGTTTATACCTATTTTCCACCATAGTGTTTTCCAGTTTTCTCAGAATTTTTTGCTCAAATAGTGAGTTTTGGTAACACAGTTTTGTATCTTTGGGTTTGATCAAAGACTAGATTTCTAAGGTCTTTTACTCCTCTTTATTGTGTGTCTAATTTATTCTGCTGATCCACCATTCTATTTCTTAGCTAGTATGAAATAACTTTGATGATTACCACTTGATAATATTGTTTTAGTTGTGAGAAAAATATTAATAATAGGGGTTTTGGGACTTACAGGGACCCCCCTGGCTGAGAGAGCCTGGCTGACCATTCTTAAGGTCAGCCCAGAGTCAAGAAGTTCCCTCAGTCAAAACCACACCTACCTTGAAAGCCTTGCTCCTGCCAAAGGATCTGAACTCTGACCTCAGCACATTCTACTCATGGACCACCCTCAAATCCAGTGAACCAATGGATTTGGGTGATGCTGGCCAATTAGCTTGGAGTGGTGTGTAGGGCCCACCTGTCTTCTGGACTTGGAGGTAGCTTCCACTCTGAGAGGGACAGGATCTTCCTCTTCTTGGTCTGAGACTTGGAGGTGGTGGGCACACACCTGGTTCTAGGTATGGAGGGCTTCTGAACTTTCTGAATTCTATGTGTTCTCTCTTTCTTGGCCTAAGACTCATAGGTGAAGGTGACTTTTTTGATTCTCTCTCTCTCCCCTAGATCCTAGCTAGATTTTTCTATGTTTCAAAGCAATGTGTACTCTCTTTACTAATATTTAATATGCTTTAATAAATGCTTAATTTCCCCAAATTGGTGCAGTAACCTTTAATTTCTATGTAACAAATATATGAAGAACCCCAGCTAATTTTCCCTACGTTAGGGGCAGAAATAGGTGACCAGATATAGTTTTACTCACCACAGAGGTCTGACAACTAGACCATCTTCCATTGCATTTTTCCTTAATTTTCTGTATATTCCAGACTTTTTGTTCTTCCAGATGTATTTTGTTATTTTTTTCTAGCTCTATAATTTTTTTGTAGTTTAATTGGTATGGCATTTGTGGGGACCAATTTTTAATTGGGGAGTGTAAGCTAAGCGGCTTGCCACAATATTGGGGCAAGGAAGGAGACTGGCAGCCTCCCTAAAAACAGAGCAGGATTTATTTAACAAGAATGAACCTAAAAAAACACAAACAGGATCAGTAGGATCAAGGGAAAGGAAATAAAATGGGGAAAGGGAAATTATACAACCTGAACAACACAACCGCCCAGGAATCAGCTGAGATCACACAGCAGTGTCCTGTTGCTTTCCAGCTTCAAGCTAGAATGGCAAAAAAAATTGCCCTTCTTCCCAGCAGACCCCAAGATGACCACACACATTCCCCAGCCAATTGGCTGGCCACTCTGACAGTCACATGACTGCCCTCACTGGGCTTCCAATTATAATTTTGCCAGGCCTATGTAGACATTGGTGAGTGGTGATGATGTGAGGTACCAGCGCCATGGCAATGGCTACAACCAATGGGTGGAGCACCGTGCCATTTGTGGAGCCCCAGAGGCCAGTGTGCATGCCAAGGTTTTTTTTTCCTTAAAATTATAGCCAAAAGACAGGTCATAAAAACCTCAAATAACAATTAATTCTTTACATTTTCCCCTTTTGTTTCGTCAAGAAACATGGGATATTTCCTTGATGAAACAATAAATAAATAAAAAGTAACAGAATATCATAACCAATGCTAACAATATACTAATAACAATATAGGAAAGGGAAAATACATATTACAGATGATGTATATAGTAACAGAAGGAAAAACAAAAAACAAAAATGTCCATTTAAAGTCCTTAAAATCTTGTCTTCAAAGGAGAGTTGAGATGTCATCAAGGGAACCGGATTCTGGTCTGGATTCTGGCTGTCTCTGGATTCTGATTGTCTCTGGAACTGCTGGATTTTCATTAATCTTTAGCATAGCATTGTCCAAAAATATTCAAATTAAATAATGAAAGTTCTTCAAAATATACAAAACAAATTTAAACTTGACATATACAGCGTATTGGAGTCCCCCCTTTGGAGGATACTCATATCCATACGCAATACAAAATTGAGACAGTTATGTGTCCATGATGACGCCTGAAAACGTTATGAAAAGGTTACCATACCATATCTCGTGGTGCATTGACTTCTAATAATTGTGCTAGGTTTCAAGTGGATAGATTCTGACCATGCCACCAGATTGAGTGAAGAAGCCAAGTTAAGCTGAACCAGGTACATGTGTTAGGGCTAAAATGACACCAGACCATTTTTGGCGTGACAGAGGAAGAAACTGGACTATGTCCAGCAATTGTACTCTACATAGCTGCTCTCATAAGCAAACTATGGACTTCCTGAATGTATATGGCTGTTCTCTCAGCCTCCATCAGGGTATCTTACATGTACCTGTCTCTCCTCCTGTTGTACATATATTCTCTCCAGGGCCTGCATCATGGAGTTGAAACATCTCCATCAAGCTCATTGTAAGAAAAATTAGTCTCTGAAATGGTAAGTTTCCATAAATCATAAATCTTGTATTAATTTCACCAAAGAAAATATGATGGTAAAAATGCATGCTATACTGTATAACATAGTATATACTTGAAATAAATAAATAAATAAATATATAATCCCAAACCACACCCAGAGTATACATAGTCATAATGACATACAAATGATAAATGAATGTAAATGGATGACATTATTAAACATTATTACAGAATTTTCATTAAGCAAGTAAACCACATCATCTTGTCCATGAATTCTCTATCTAGTACAATGACAATAACAGATACTTGAAATGATAAACAATTTATCAAAAGGAAATAAAACATCAGCGAAACTCAATATTTTCATTAATTGTCTTATAAATCAAGCAATAAGGTTCAATTACCCTTTCTAGAAGACAGAGCTATGTGCTCTTAGTGGAGTTCTTCACCTGTAGGAGGAAAAGCTTGTTTAAAGTAAGAGCTTATAATGCTAGAATTTGAGGTATGCCACATTTTTTAAACTGGTTCCCCAATTCTCTGCATGCCAAAGTGGCAGGGGTTTCTGAATCATCAATTCTTCTAATGCTGTCATAATGACTGTTATGGTAGAAAATATGGAGTTCTTTAGCATCAGCTTTGTTTGTGCCACAAATTTGCCAAAGAGGTTTATTCAACTGGTGAATGATTACATTCAGTTGGTTACATTTGGCAAAGGCTACAATTGCCTCATTGCCAGCCCATGTACCAGCTTTTCTCAAATCAGCAACATATTCTTCAAAGGGAATATCTGTATCTATGAAAGACCCAAAGTCTTCTTTATGACTGAGCATATAATTAGCAGTTTCTTGTCTGTGTTTAAGATGGTTTCTCAAATGACGTACTAACTGGTCTCTGAAGGCTCTGAAAAGACAATTTCCATCTCCTGATACCTTATGGAGTTTGAGTCCCAGGGTTTGCAATTGAGTGATAATGCTTGCAAATTGGAACTGTCTATTACCCCTGGGCTCCATTTGGTTTCTTTGCTCTTTAGTAGCTGGTTGAGTTTTATCTGAAATTACTTTACCCACAAATGGTGCGGGCTTCACATGGGAACAATGAATCCAGTATTCTTTTTCTCCAATTTTAATAGCAGTAGGGGTTGTCAATAATACCTGAAAAGGTCCCTCCCAAGTGGGCTGGGTCCCATTGGTCCACTGAAATCTCTTAATGTATACATTGTCTCTAGGACTTAAATCATACAAGGAAAAATCTAAAGGACCAGCTTATACAGCAACTCTTGCTTCATGGAGTTCACGTAGCCTAGTTTGTAGATCCTGTATATAGGAAGCAACAGAAATATCATCTCTCACCAGTGAGGTATAGACTGGGGAAAAAGTTTTAGCTTAGATAGGAGGGTGAAGAAAAAGCATCTCATAAAGAGATATATGGAGTTCTCCTCTTGATCTACTGTACAGATAGAATAATGCCAAGGGTAGAACATCAGGCCATTTTAAATGGGTTTCAGTACATAATCTGCCAATCATGCTCTTAAGCTCTTTATTCATATGTTCAACTTGGCCTGAACCTTGAGGGTGGTAAGGAATATGAAGTCTAGGAGTTACTCCCAAGAAAGAATAAATTTGGAAGAGAATTGAATCTGTAAAATGTGTACCTCTATCAGAGTCAATGCATGCTGATGGCCCTAAATGAGGAACAATCTCTTTAAGGAGAACTTTGGCCACAAAGACAGTAGTTGCTTGTGGGGCAGGAAAAGCCTCCACCAATTGAGTGAGCTGGTCAATAATAACGAGGGAAAATTTATATTGTTCTGGTTTGGGCAAAGAAATAAATTCAATTTATAGATGTTCAAAAGGTGTATATGCCAAAAGGCACCCTCCATATGCTTTAGCACGGAAAGCATGTTGATTGTAACATTGACATGTGGAGCAGCCCGAGCAGATTCGAGATGCTGTGCTAGTTATACCTGGTGCTAACCAGGTCCTTCTAATTGAGTCCACAATGCCTTGTTTGCCAAAATGGCCTTTCTTGTGAATAGAGAGGCATACCTGGTGATAGAATTTCCAGCGGAGAAGTGGTTTTCCCTCAGAAGACATCCAGAATCCATTGATCTGTTTAGCCTTGAATCTCTTTTTTCCACCTTTCTACTTCAGAATCATCCTCACTTAGGTGGAGAGAAACATCCTCAGAAGGTGAGAGGTTAAATACATGTTCAGGGGCATCTAAAGCAGTGAGCTTAGCCACTGAATCAGCTCGTGCATTCCCCCTTGGAAAAGGATCATTATTCCCTGTGTGGGCAGAGCAATGTACAATTGCTAGAGCAGAAGGAAGTTTCAGGGCAAGTAGGAGGTCCTTGATAAGGTCTCTGTCAGCAATAGCTTTGCCAGAGGATGTTAGAAAGCCCCCTCTGTAGCCAAAGCATGCCTACAGCATGGAATACACCAAAGGCATATCTAGAGTCGGTATAAATGGTAGCACTCTTCCCTTTGGCTATGTTACAGGCTTGTGTAAGAGCCGCAAGTTCAGAAGCTTTTGCACTAAAATGTGAAGGCAGAGAAGCTGCCCAGATAATATCATAATCAGAAACTACAGCAACCCCAGCGAAACGGGTCCCATCTTTCATAAATGAAGAACCATCATATAGAGGACAATATCAGGGTTCTTTAAAGGTGTATTCAAAAGATCATCATGGGGTTTCTCAGCCATATCAACTAAAGAGGCACAGTCATGCAATAGTGCCCCCAAGAGTGGTAAGTTAGGGAGCAGTGTTGCTGGGTTAAGGACTGTACAGCATTTTAAAATGATATTTTTGGGGCAGCTAGGTGGCACAATGGAAAAGGCACTAGCCTTGGATTCAGGAGGACCTGAGTTCAAACCCAGCCTCAGACACTTACTAGCTGTGTGACCCTGGGCAAGTCACTTAAACCCCATTGCCCTGCAAAAACAAAAACAAACCCCAATAAAGTGATATTTTCATGACCTAGCAGGGTTACTTCATACTTAGCCAGCCTTTGATCTGAAGAGGCTTGTGTTCTATGGTGTAGTAAGAGGGCCTCTACTTCATGAGGACATTGTATTGTAAGAGGATTACCTAGGACCAAATCAGAGGCTTTTTCTACCAAAAGGGCTGTAGTCACCACTGCCCTGAAGCAGAGTGGCACACCAGAGGCCACAGAATCTAGTTGGCTGGAATAATAAGATATTGGACGCTGAACAGGTCCTAATGATTGAGTCAGGACCCCAGAAACCACTCCCTTCTGTTTATGCACAAAAAGAGTAAAAGGCTTACTGTAATCTCGGAGTCCTAATGCAGGTGCTGATAACAATGCCTGCTTCAATTCTGTTATAGCTGAGAGATGCTGGGAATCCAGCTGTAAAGTTTCTGGGACAGAATTTTTGTTTAGAGCTATAAGAGGCTTAGTAATTTCACCAAAAGAGGTTATCCATTGTCTGCAATACCCAGCTGCTCCCAGAATGGCCCTTAACTGCTTCTTAGTAGAGGGAGCAGCGAGTTGTTGAATAGCCTGGACTCACTTAGGAGAGACAGAGCGAGTTCCAGCAGCCAGAATGAAGCCCAAATATTCTACCTGAGGTAAGCACCATTGCATCTTTGACTTAGAGACCTTGTGGCCTCTCTTGTATAGTTCTAATAATAAAGGGCGGCTGTCTTCCTGACAGGTGTCATCATCAGGGGAGGCTAAAAGTAAATCATCAATATACTGCACTAAAGTGGAACCTTTAAAAGTAATAGAGGCCAGGTCCTGTTGTAAAATTTGAGAAAAAATGTAGGACTGTCTACAAATCCCTGTGGGAGTCTATCCAGGTCCACTGTGTATTTTCCCAAGTAAAGGCAAATAAAAAGTACTCATGCCCTGTTATAGAGAAAAAGGCAGAGCAGAGGTCTACCACTGTGAAGCATGTAGCCTCACATGGGATTGAAGCAACTATGGTGGCAGGATTAGGGACTATAGCATGTCTAGTGATAACATAATTCTTAATAGCTCTTAGATTAAGATCTTGTACAAAACGATAAACGGGTTTGCCATCTGGGCCAGGCTTGGGTTTTTTAACTGGCAAAATGGGAATATTACATGGAGAATGATGGCATGGGACAATAATACTCTGACTTTTCAGAGCCTCAATTATAGGGGTGATCCCTTCTATAGCTTCTTTAGACAATGGATACTGTGGAATGGATGGAGGTGGTCCCTCTTTAACTTTAATAGTAACAGGCATAGCATATTTAAGGAGTCCCACTTCAGTAGAGGATGAGGCCCATAGGAACTCAGGAATGTCAGAGGGGATTTTGGATGTATCCCCTACTGCTCCTTGAGTATCTGCAATCAAAATTGGTAATAAATGAACAGTATCTTCTGGTAACCGCAGAGAGACAGCTCCATCTGGAGCACAAGATATGGTTGCTCTAAGTTTACAAAGGAAATCACGACCTAATAAATTTACAGGGGCATTGGACATAAGTAAAAATGAATGTTCTACAGTTAAAGGCCCCATAGATACCATGCAAGGGGTTAACTCTGCCACTCTTTGGGCCTTACCTGAGTCTCCTACCACATTTAAAGATCCAATAGCATTGCATCCAGGGTCTGGTTTATGCACTAAGACTGATTTAGAGGCTCCTGTATCTAACAGAAAATCATAATATGTGTCCCCAACTTTGAGGGTCACATGGGGTTCATTACTCTGGGGAGGTGAATGGATTGGTACAAGGGGGTTCAAAAATTCAGGATCTGGAAAAGTAAAGCTTTCTTTCTTTATTTTCCACTCCTCCCCTGGACACCATCAGTCCTATGTCTCCCTCTGAGTGTTTCTAGAGTCACCCCGATTCTGATTCTGTCCTTCTGTACCTCCCTGATAGGGTCTATGATTATATTGATTCTGGTTGTAATAAGGTCTGTAATTATGTTGGTTGTTTCCTTTCTGGAAAAAAATTTCCATAATTATTATGGTTTCTCCTGAAAAAAATATTCTAGACCCTCAGTTACTGCCCACTTCAGTTCTTGCTTTCTAATTCTACATTCTCTCAATGAGTATCTGTGTTTTTCATAGTGCTGACATACCTTAGGGGTTTTGTACTGACCTTTAAATGCCTGACCTGAATGTGCTGGTGCCAGATTGCTTTGCTTAGCCGTATTGTTTTCATTCCCCTTAAAGTTATAGGTGGCAATTTTTTTAAGCCTTTACAGCCATATCTTTCCAGACTGGGCACTGTGTCATAAAAAATTTACGGATTTCTGGCAAGGATTGATATATAAATGTATTACATACAATATAGGAGTCTTTTGAGTCTAGTGGTTCCAGTTTTGTAAATTGCCTAGCAGCTTCACAAAGTCTATCATAAAATCTATTAGGTTGTTCATTAGGCTCCTGAGTGAGTTTTAAAATTTTTTGCCAGTTGTCAGATTTCTTAGAATAGGATTCCATTCCTTTCAGTAGCGTTTCCTTGGCATTTTTTAATTCTTGGAATTGCTGTGGATTGTTATAATCCCAGTTTGGCTCCTGGAGAGGCCACTCTGTGGAAGCTTCCCCAGAAGCTACTAAGGAATTTCCTGCTGTGACAATATCTGCAATTTCAGTTGGGGATAGTATAATTTCCATAAGACAAGTGACAATGGCTCAAGTGGGTTGATGCATATTAAATATAGACCTTAACTGCAAAATTATTGACTTTGGATTCTGATCAAACCTAGGTATAAGTTTCTTAAATGCACTCAGATCCTTTGGACTGAATGGGCTATATATTTTACGCTGTGGTCCTCTGCGGGTATGATCTGTAACATCCTGCAGGGGGAGCAGTTTCTGTTGATCTTATTCTAAAGACTGGTCCAAATCTGTTTCTGAACTCAGGTCATCTCCAATAGAGGGAGCTGTTCTGGTATCCCTCTGAACACATGTTCTACTGTGGTCATATCCCTTCCTCTCTTTACAGCTTTTTTGGAAAAAATACCACATTGCAATAATGACAATAATGAGAATAAAATTTATAGCCATTTGAGGTATGATTATAGTAGTATGGTAAAGTTCAAATTTAATTGTAATGCTTCTAGTAATATTGAATATGTGCTCAGTGGGAAAGATAAACTCTCCCATACCATTGTTCCAAAGATTTTTTTACTGTGTTTGTGAGGGGGAAACCAGTAATTCTATGAATAAATCTTGAGCAGGCCAATAGTTTAATTTGGGACAATATGCTATCCCAAAATATGCCAATTAGAATATACAAGTGGGGAGTCAAATATTCAATCATGGTACAGTTTAAAATGGACCAGCTTTTCTCTGACCAGCTAGATAAATGCTTAGTTTTTTTAAGAGCAAGAGAGATTGCCTAAGGAGGAAGTGGCAGAGGGGCAAGAAGGTCCCCCAGGTTAGTTGGCTTGCAGCCAAGTAAGGGGGATGATGGGTGGGTTAAAGAAATTCACTAGGTTTATCAACTCCTGTTTGACTTGCCAAAACTGTGGGGACCAATTTTTAATTGGGGAGTGTAAGCTAAGCGGCTTGCCACAATATTGGGGCAAGAAAGGAGACTGGCAGCCTCCCTAAAAACAGAGCAGGATGTATTTAACAAGAACAAACTTAAATAAAACATAAACAGGATCAGTAGGATCAAGGGAAAGGCAATAAAATGGGGAAAGGGAAATTATACAACCTGACCAACACAACCGCCCGGGAATCAGCTGACAACACACAGCAGCGTCCTGTAAACTTCCTGCGAAAAAAATCTCCCTTCCTCCCAGCAAACCCCAGACTGACCACACACAGCCCCCATCCAATTGGCTGGCTACTCTGACAGTCACATGACTGCCCTCACTGGGCATCATTATAATTTTGCCAGGCCCATGTAGGTGTTGGAGAGTGGTGATGATGTGAGATGCCAGTGCCATGGCTATGGCTACAACCAGTGGGTGGAGCACCATGCCTTTTGCAGAGCCCCAGAGGCCAGTGTGTGTGCCGAGGTTTGTTTTTTTTTAAATTCTAGCCAAAAAACGGGGTCATAAAACCTCAAATAACAATTAATTCTTTACACATTGAATGAGAAAAGTAGTTTAGATAGGATTGTCTTTTTTTTTTAAATTATATTGGCTTGGCCTGATGAAAGACCTCCCTGCAAGAAAAATTTGCCTGTGGTAGAAGCTGTCTGAGCCAAAACATTTCAAGTTGGTACTCCCTGTCCTAATCCACTTGTGACCAGAAGGAGGGAAAGGAATCCACATGACTTGGACTCTTTTCCACTTACATAATATGTGGGATTGTTTATCATTCCAATGTAGACAAGAACACTTCCTTTTTAAATCTCCGTGTTCCTTGTTAGATAAACCCTAGCCATATAAATATGGGAGAACTCTAGGGTCTTGAGAAGTTTCCCACTGTCAGTTGCCAGTGCTTAGGAGCTGAAGCGAATTCAATCAAGGGCAGCCAAGATTATTCCATCTAGTTCTAAACTCACTTGTCTCCTCCTAGCTTCTCTTGAGCTGGCCTTCCTTCAACATATTCCTATAAATCCCAGGTTCCAGCCAACAGTTACCATGAGGATCTTCTACCTGGTTTTCATGGTGCTCTTTGTGATCTTCTCCTGCATTGGTACAGGTAAGGCATACACTGATCAATAAAGAGATAGCACTATAAATATGGAGGATAAAGTCAGGATGGGCCCTCAGCTGTCTAGACTGGCTTGCTCTTGGGGTTAGGCTTGGGAACTCACTACCTATAAGAAAGACTAAGGGAAAATTCCATCTACTTGGATTAATGAGCTCATGAGGAGCAAAAATTTAGGTAGAAAAATGCAGCATTTATGGACAGTTGGACAGAGGGCTGGCAGGAGAAGGAACTGAAAGATCTTGAGTTGAGAGATTTTTTTATGTTTTTACAGAACTCTTCAAAATTATGAAAGGTTAGGATAGTTTGGTGTAGGACAGGTCCAATATGTTATCAGCATCATGCCACCTGTAGTTTCCTATGAAGGAGGGGGCTGAGATGTCACCTAGCGAAGCCCCCTACCCTATTTTATAGATGAGAAAATTGAGGTCACTGACTTGCCAACATTTACAGAGATAGGGTGAGTGACAGCGCTGGGATTCACACTCAGAGCTCATGCATCTAAGTGGAGTAAGAAAGTTCCATACTTTTTCTTCTCTATCATGAGGTATTATATCCATTTTGTATATGAATCCATACTACTGTGCACTATACCAGGCACATTGTAGATATTTAAGAAACACTTGGCTATCAAATGATTTATAATACCTTTTGTTTCCTTCACCACAGGTCTTACAAAAGACTTCTATCAATTCCTTTATTCTCCTTATTCCTGGCTAGAGCTACCAGGAACATATTTCTTCCAAATACTATTCTTCTTTCTCTCAAGTTGAGAATTCTCCCACTTCCCCAGTTCCTTTCTCCTCACAAACCATTTCTTTTTGTTGACACCTTTACCATCCAGTTGCTTATGAAAGTACACTAAGATGCATCAGGTTCTATTTGAAAACACACGTTGTGTTAGGAGGCACAGGACCTGGGTTTAGGTCCTTGCCATGCTATTGAATGCATATGTGACCTTAAGGAATTCCCCTTTTTCCAGTGATCCTCAGTTTCCTTAACTATAAAATGAAAGTGATTGATTTATATAATTAATAAATTCCCTCCCTGATCCACATACTGTGGTTTTCTCTCCTGGACATGAAATCCATTTGTACTAATGAAATGTGAAACTTAATCTAACTGTGATGTCTAAAAATCTAATGAGTGGTTGCCTTAAATTAGAAGCTTTAGCAACAGTCTTTGGGCATTAAGCATCCATTTATTAAAGTGTATTAGGGGTTAGCCAAGGGAGAGAGGAAAGCTGCCTTCACCTAGCTATCTAAGAGAGAGAATGTCTTTGCCACCACCAGCTGGTTCCCAAACCAAAAGAAGGATCCTTAGCCACTTGTTCCAGAAGCCCCCTGTGAAACAGGAAGCAGGGCCATCCTCACACACAGCTCCAAGCTAATTGGCTGGTAGCACTGATTGACATGACTAACAGGTGGTAACATCCAGACACCAGGCAGCTTCTGGATGGTTAGTCATATGTTTTTTTTTTTTTCCCCAGGGGGGCATCACCCTGGTTCTCACAATGTCTTTCTCAGCAGGGGTGGTGGTGGTGCTCTGATTCTCACAATCCTCCCTGTGCTTCATGTGAAGAAACATTGTTTCCTTACATGAAGCAATAACATTACAGATACTTATGACTAACAAAGTAAAGGGAATGAAGAGAGAGAAAAAGACATTGAGTGACACGTTAACAACGGCTAAAGGGGGCACTACCCTTTTAGCAGGTGGACATTACAAACAGAGAAAAACTAAAGGGGGGACTCCCTTTTAGTAAGTGGACATTATAAACAATGTATACAATGGGGAAAAGGAAAACAGGAAAATGTCCATTTAAGTCTTTGGAAGTCTTTTCTCAGATGATTCTTGGGATGTCCTCTGGGTGTAGTTGTGGAATGTCTTTCAGGTGTTTCAGATACTGGTAATCAGCTGGGAAATTTTCCTACCAAATTGAGCTTAACACAACTTTAAATAGCTTTGCCAATAATCAAATCAAACAATGAGAGTTCTCAAAAACATATCTAAGGAAATTCAGAATCTTTTAGAGATTTTAGAATTATTGTCCAGTTGTTACGCAAGAAACATATAACAAAAACAAAAATTGAAACATTCTCTAAAACTTAATATTACTACACTCCCCCCTGTGGGGAATAAATTGAGAAGACAATTGTGATATTAATTTAGAAAATAATTTTTATCTTTGTTTTATCACTTTTTGCATCATCTGTCTAATTTTCCTCATGCCATTATGAGAAATTAAAGAATCTAATATAATTGGTAGCAGATGTTGAGGCCAAATCCAACATTGTATTTATCATGACACCTGAGATAATAATGGTGGTTACCATAAAAGAACAGAGAAATAACTGAGTCAGGCTTAATCAGATGCATAGGATTGAGATGTTCATGACATCAGACATGTAGGAGGGGGAATTGAAGTCAGGTGTCAAATGAGATGGCATAACCCTGCCACCTGGTGCCATGTGGGGGAAAATTAAACCAGGAAAATCCAACCTTGACTCTTTGCCAATAGCTGTTTTCCTGGCCTTTCCCAAGGCAATGCAGTTCCTTGGCTTCGTGCTTATCTCTCCTTTTTGTGACAGTTCAGTGTTTGCTCTTGTGTGTATTCCCCTTGTGATTGGATGGCATCTTGGCCAACTCACATTTGGTAACTCAGAATGAAGGCAAGTAATGTCTTAACTGATAAATTCCCATAATCAAAGTCTCATATGGATTTAAAAATTGAGGATAATAACGATTGCAAAAATGTGAATGTGTCTTGACTCAGAATATAATATACTATTATACAATAATTTCAAGTAGTAACCCTTTTTGACTAAGTATACAATTACCTTTGTGAAAAATCAGAACATATTTTAATACAAGTGAAAACACAATCTTAAAAGAATAAGAATCTCTATGAAAATAAGTCCATACTATTGAGTTCAAAATGTAGTTGCAATAGCATAAAAAAGAAATGCTTATGTAACATTTGAACTTTTTCTTTGCTTAGCAAAAATAATACTTCTAGAATTAATTTACACTTGCCATGGCAAACAGTTTGCCAGGGAAATACTTTATAGAATTTGATCAAATAATCAGTTAGAAAAACAAACAATTTAGAATATGGGAGCACAATACTCCAAGAATTAATATTATCTTATGAAATCAAAACTATCTTGCATTGGTTCAAAATTGGAGAGATATATGAATAGAACAAAATACACATGGAAGAATAAGAGACAACAAAATTCAGTCTTCTCCATGTGTTGGTACTGGTTTTACATGGGAGCAATGTATCCATGAGTCCTTTCTGATTTTGATGGCAGTCTGAATTGTTAGCAATACTTGGAAAGGACCTTCTCAAGTGGCGGGGTCCCACCAGTCCGCTGGAAGTTTTTGATATATACACTGTCTACTGAACAATGAACAATAGATAAGGCAGATGTAAGAAGTCCAAGGGTCCAGCCTGTGCTGTTGCTCCTGCCCAGTGGAGTTCACATAGCCTGGCTTGTAATTCCTGTATATAGGAAGAAAAAGAGGTATCTCTCCCCACCAATGATGTATATATTGGGGAATGAGGTTTGGCTTGGATAGGAGGATGGGCAAAAAGCATATCATAAGGTAACATATGTATTTCTCCTCTTGGCCTGCTGAGCAAATAGAACAGTGCCAAGGGTAGAACATCAGGCCACTTCAAGTGAGTTTCAGTGCACAATTTGTCAATCATGCTCTTAAGCTCTTTATTCATACATTCCACCTGGCCTGAGCTTTGTGGGTGGTAGGGTGTATGGAACTTTGGAGTAACTCCCAAGAAAGAGTAAATTTGGGATAAAACAGAAGCAGTAAAATATGTGCCTTTGTCAGAATCAACGTGGGCTGGTGGGCCAAAGAGAGGGACTACTTCTTTAAGTCGGGCTTTGGCAACAAAAGCAACTGTGCCTCTGGAACCTGGAAAAGCTTCTACCCACCAAATGAGTTGATCAATTATAACAAGACAAAACTTATAACATCCTGCCTTAGGCACTATGATATAATCAATTTGTAGGTGCTTAAAAGGAGTATATGCTAAAGGATGTCCTCCATAATCGTTAGCCTAGAAGGCATGTTGACTGTAAGTCTGACAGACAGAACAAGAGGCACAAACCCTAGAGGCCACATTAGTGACTCCAGGGGTGATCCAAACCCTTTTTACTTAGTCCACAATTAGTTGTGTGTCAAAATAGCCTTTTATGTAAATAGATAGGCATACCTGATGATAGAAGCTCTGGGGGAGAAGCAGTTTCCCCTCCAAAGTCACCCAGACACCATTGACTTCTTTAGCCTTGAATTCCTTTCTCCACTTCTCTACTTCAAACTTATCATAAGTAGGAGAAATGGAAAGATCATCATCAGAAGAAAGATTAAATACATGTTCAGGGGCTTCCAAATTAGCAAGTGTGTAATTTAAGATTCTAAATGTGGATTCTAATCTGTTCCCCCAGTTTGGGGGAAATTGACTAAAAATCACTGATAAAACGAGTTTAGGTTTTTAAGGGTTTATTGGAAAATAGAAAGGAAAAGATTGAGAACAGAATTCTAACAGCCTGGCATTCCTATCTTTCCTCAAATTTCCTGTGAAGTCCTCTGCTGCCACCACCATCAAGTCAGGAAGCCAAAAGGCCCAGCGCTCTCTGCGCAGGCTCCCTTTCCTCCTTCCTGTCTCCTCCCAGACCATAGGAGGCTCCTCAAGTTGATTGGCTGGTAGCCTTGATAGACAGCACCCATGAGCAAACGTCATTTCCTGACGCCAAGGAAAAGCCACAATGCCTCTGAGGCATTTTCCTCATGGTGGAGCTTTCCCACAGCAAGTCTCAAGTAGGTGGCGTCATTCCAATCATTACACAAGCTTAGCAGCAGTATCAGCTTATTCATTCCCTTTTGATACAGGGTCACTTTTTCTAGTATGAGTGGGACAATGAACAATAGATAAGGTAGATGGGAGTTTTAAGGAAGATAGGAAATATTTAATAAATTATCCATTAACAATACCTTTGACAGCAGAGGTTAAAAATCCTCTTTGCATCCATAGCATTCCTACAGCATGGCAGACCCCAAATACACATTTGGAATCAGAATAAATAGTAGCACTTTTTTCCTCTGGCTAGAGAACAGGCTTGTGCGAGAGACACAAGTTCAGCAGCCTGTACACTAAGATGTGATGGAAGAGAAGCTGCCCAGATAGTGTCATAATCAGAAACTACAGCAGCACATGTATAATGAGTACCCTCACACATAAAGATGAACCATTAGTACAGAAGATAAAATCAGGGTTCTCTAAGGGTGTGTCAAAAAGATCATCATGAGGTTTCTTAGATATGTCAGCTAGGGGGGTACAGCCAGGCAAAGGCTCCCCTGAGCGTGGAAGGTCAGGGAGCAGTGTTGCTGGGTTAAGGACTGTACAAGGATTTAAAGTGATTCTCTCATTTCCTAGCAGGGTTACTTCATATCTAGTGAGCTTATGATCTGAAAAAGCCTATGTCCTATGACACAGTAAGAGAGCTTCAACTTCATGAGGGCACTGCACAATTAGAGGATTACCTAAGATCAGATCAGAGGCTTTTTCTACCAAAAGGGCAGTAGCCACCATTGCCCCAAAGGCAAGGGGGTGATCCAGCAGCTAAAGAATCAAGTTGAGTAGAATAATAAGTTATTGGGCACTGGACACGTCCTAATTGTTGAATTAGGGCCCCAGAAGCCACTCCCCTCTGTTAATGTAAAAAAAGAGTAAAAGACTTACTATAGTCTGGGAGTCCTAGTGCAGGCGCTGATAACAAGACCCATTTTAATTCTGTTATAGCTAAAAGATCCTGTAAAGATTCTGGGACAGAATTTTTGGTTAGATATATAAGAGGCTTAGTAATTTCACCAGAAGAGGGTATCCATTGCAATATCCAGCAGTTCCCAGAATGGCCCTTAGCTGCTTCTTAGTAGAGAGAGCAGAAAATTGTTGAATATTCTGGACATGCTTAGGAGAGATGGATTGAGTGCCAGCAGCCAAAACAAAATCTAAATATTCCACCTGAGGTAGACACCATTGCACTTTAGACTTAGAGACCTTATGGCCTTGTTTGTGCAGTTCTAATAACAGATGTTGGCTGTCTTCCTGGCACATCTGAGCATTAGGTGAAGCCAAGAGTAAGTCATCTACATATTGGAGTAAAGTAGAACCTTTAAAGGTAATGGAGGCTAAATCCTGCTGAAAAATTTGAGAGAATAGTGTGGAACTGTCAACAAACCCCTGTGGGAGTCTGGTCCAAGTCCACTGTCTATTCTTACAGGTAAAGGCAAACAAGTATTGGGAATCCTGATGTACTGGTATTGAAAATAAGGCAGAGCATAGCTCTACCATTGTGAAGCATGCTGCTTAACATGGGATTGAGGAAATAATAGTAGCAGGGTATAACATAGGAATTAATTGCTCACAGATCTTGTACAAAAACGCTAAACAGGCTTGCCATCTGGCCCAGGCTTGGGTTTTTTAACTGGCAAAATAGGGCTATTGCATGGGGAATAAGGGCATGGGACAATTATGCCTTGATTTGTCAAAGCCTCAGTTACAGGCGAAATTCTCTCAATGGCTTCTCAAGATAAGAGATATTGTGGAATGGATCGTGCTGGGCTATCTTTGGTCTTAATGATAACAGGCACAGCAGATTTAAGGAGACCTACATCAGTAGAGGAGGAAGCCCATAGGGTCACAGCAATATCAGAAGGGATTTCAAATGTACTCTCCACTGTTTCCTGAGTGTCTGAGATCAAAATTGGAAGTATGTGGACAGTATCCTCTGGCAATTCCAGGGAGATGCCATCATCTGGAGAACAAGATAAGATTGCTCTAAGTTTACAAAGGAGGTTACAAAGTAATAGGTTTGAAGGAGAGTCAGACATAAGTAGGAATGAATGTTCTACTGTTAATTGGCCCAGATTCACTATGTGAATTGAAGGGTTAATTTTGCAACTGATTGTGATTTTCCTGAAATGTCAATTACATTTAGAGATCTAATAGGTGTACATTCAGGGTCATGTTTGATCACTAGGACTGATTTTGAGGCTCCTGTATCTAATAAACAATCATAATAAGTATCTCCAACCCTTAGGGTTACATGGAGTTCATTACTTTGGAGAAGGGATTGGACTTGCACAAGAGGACTAAAAATTTTAGGGTATGGAAAGGTAAAATCTTCATATTCCACTGTCCTTCCCCCCCTCCACCCCATACACCATAAATACTCTATATCTCTCTGATCTGCACCCCTTTGACAGAGCCTGTAATTGTGTTCATTCTGCTCACCAATATCTCTCTGAAAGGGCCTGTTTTGTCTCTGTCTGTCTGTACCCCCTTGAAAAGGTCTATCTCTATTTTGATTCTGCCTCTCTGTACTCCTCTGAGAGAAACTATATCTGTTGTGGTTCTGTTCCCTTTTCATAATCCTACAGAACTGCATTAAGTGTCCTTGTCTATTGTAGTAATAGCAAAATCTAGGGGGTTGATAGTGATACTGGGGTTGATAGTGGTTCTCAACTGCCCAGCCTCACTGCCTTGTTGTTTACTTTGCTGGAGCTAAAATGCCTTGTCTGTTCCTTTCTTCCCTCTCATTTCCTTCATAAATATATGTTGCTATTTCTTTAAGCCTGTCAGGACTCAGACTACTCCAGCCTGGACACTGCCTTTCAAAACATTTCTGTATTTCTGGTAAGGACTGCTGTATAAAATGAGAACAGATAACATGGGCATCTCTAGTGTCTAATGGGTCTAGTCTAGCATATTGCCTGGCATGCTTACATAGTCTGTCATAGAATCTATTAGGTCTCCCATTAGATCCCTGAACTGTATCTATAAAATTTTGCCAGTTATCAGTCTTTCTAGCACAGGATTTCATTGCCTTCAACAATGTTTCTCTTGCTCCCTTCAACATGCAAAATGCTCAGGGATATTGGGGGTCCTAGTCAGTATCTTCTAAAGGCCATCCAATCTCAACTTTTCCTGATGTTACCAAGGAGTTTGCTGTGGCTATTATATCAGCTCTTTCCCCTGGGGATAATATTGTTTCCATGAGATCAGTGACATACTTCCAAGTGGCTGATATTCTCTGAAAATTGCCCTAAACTGGCTGATAACTGCTGTGGGATCTTCATCAAATTTAGGAATTTCTTGTCTCCATAAACTTAAATCTTCTGGGCCAAAAGGTATATAGTGCCTGAGCTTTACTACAATAGTCTTTTTATCATGGGTGGGGACCTCTTGAAGGGGAAGAATTTTTACCTTCTCTATCTCCTCTACAAATGAATTTTCTCTTTTTTTCTTTTTTATTTCCTTGGTTGGTGTTACAGCCTGAGAGACAGACTTGCATTCAAGCTTGGGCTTGGATTCCCCCTCTTTTTCCCCTTTTCGATCAATTTCTTACTTGCTACATTCCAGAGGTTCCAAAAAGTTAAATCTTTGGAGAAATCAAAGTGCAGGATTATTTGCAAATTTTTCAGTGTTAAGTAGTCAAAAGATACATTCTCTAACCATTTGCTTTCCAGTAAGCTAAAATATTTTTTATGACACATAAAACGCAATTTGATAAGTGTTTCTTTTTTCATACCTGGCTGAATTAGTAGCTTATGAGAGTACTATGCTGTGATTGTTTTCTCCATTATGTGGTATGTTCTGGTATTCATAGTTTTCTTAGTGTCCTTAATTTCTATAGTATCATCAGTCCCCTTTTTTTAATTCAAAAATTTCCTCACTATAATTCGATAAAAAGTAAGAATAAAAATAAAAATAGGAACATTTGAAGTCATAAGGACAAAGCATAAACATGAGTTCTATCCTGGTCTGGGTGAACAACTAGGGGAAAAAAGCTCAAGAGGCTATGATCCACTGGAAAAGGTAAAGGGAGAGACATGTGGAAATAGGAGGCTAAAATTAGAAAAAGAGTACTTAAGAGGAAAAGTATATACTTTGTGGCTAATTTAAAACTTAAAGGGACAGCACATCAGAAATAGGGGAAAATTTCTTATGCAACCAGAAGATCAGAAGATCAGGTTTAGTTTGCCCTTCGTGGTTACCAAACTGTGAAGCTTAAAATTCTAACTGTGATGTTTAAAATCTAATGAGTGGCCCCCTTAAATTAGAAGCTTTAGCATCAGTCTTTGGGCATTAAGCATTTATTAAAGTATATTAGGGGTTAGCTAAGGGAGAGAGGAAAAGACACCTTCACCTAGCTATCTAAGAGAGAGAATGTCTCTGCTGCCATCAGCTGGTTCCCGAATCAAAAGTAGGATCCTTAGCCACTTCTCCCAGAAGCCCCCTGTGAAACAGGAAGCAGGGATGTCCTCACACACATCTCCAAGCTAATTGGCTGGTAGCATTGACTGACATGACTAATAGGTGTTAACATCTGGATGCCACATGGCTTCTGGATGCTTAGGAACATGTTTTTTGTATTTTTTGGGGGGTAGAAGTCACCCTGGTTCTTACGATGTCTTCCTCAGCAGAGTGGTGGTGCTGATTCTCACAGAAGATTCCAGTTTATTGGGGTTTTATCAATCAGGAATCTAGATATGCCTGTTTTGATATTTAGCAGTCATAACTAGCATGTATGCAACTATTTTTCTAAGTGTTTTTCTACTTCTTAGTGCCATTTTACAAATGAGGAAACTGAGGTAAATCAAGATTTAGTGACTTATTCCAGATCACACAGCTAAAACATTTTCCTGAGTCTGGATTTGAGCTCTGGCACTCTGGATTTTAGGTCCAGCTTTCTGTCTAGAAGTAAGTATTCATAGTGGTGGTAATCTACTGAGTAGGCCTGAGACAGAGTAAGATATGTTCTATACCAGTGAAATCTCATTGGTCTAGTCTCTGTATTTCATTATCATTACCATCTTGGAAAGCAGGTTAGTGCAAAAAAGATGGTTCCCATCTCATAAAGAATTCAATAAATGATCAAAGAGCTGAGATGATTTTTACAATGTTATGTTCTTTTTTTAAAATGGCTTGCTAGTGGTGGATATCAAGACCTAGATTTTTCCCCATATATTATATTACCTCATTAATTAAAAATAAAATATATGAATGAACTCTCTCATCTATGATTCTGATTATAATGGAATATGCCATTTTCTCTGTTTTATATAGAATGATTCTAATACACGTTTTTCTTCTTTTAACAGGATATGGTGAATTACCTGACACTAAGGACTGTCTAAGGAATAAAGGCAAATGTACAGTAAGCAGCTGTGGACCTCCCAGAATGTATAAAGGAAGCTGCACTTTGGGGTTTAAACGTTGTTGTGTGCTAAAAATATAGGCTTAAAGATAGTATATGGCAAAGAATTGGAAATTGAGGGGCTGCCCATCAGTTGGGGAATGGCAGAATAATTTGTAGGGTGTAAATATAACAGAATGTTACTGTTATAAGATATGATTTGCAGGAACATTTAAGAAAAACCTGAAAAGACTTACATGAACTGATGATTACTGAAATGATCAGAGCTAAGAACATTTTACATAGTAACAGCAACATCGTATGATCAACTGTGATGGACTTAGTTGTTTTCAGAAATACAATGTTCTAAGATAATTCCAAAAGACTCATGATGGAAAATTATTTCTACATGAGAAAAATATTTGTTTCTAGATTAGAAAAAAATTTACAGAATTAGAATAATTTGAATGTACTCTTTTTTTGTTATGTGACATTGTGCATATAAGAAAAGGGCAAAGGCAGAGGTAAACTTTTACAATATCAGATGTCTAGTCCAAGATAAAGAAGGGATCATTTTATTCCAATTAACTGAATAAACACTCCAATAGTCTGGACTAGAGTGATGGATTTGTTGAAACTCCCACCATTCATGATGCCCAATAAAATCTTCATCTTTGAGTTGTTTACCTATGATGCTATGGGTCGTAATCATTAGACTTTCTTATACCCACTTATAATTGTAATTGTCATAGTAAGTAGGACTCTCATGTCTTTGTCATGGGCAAAAAGGCTACCAAAAGAAGAAAAAAAACCTGGGCAACATAAGGTCTTACATACAAGAGCAGCAAAATATGGGAAAAATAACTACTGCTATAACAGATGTTGCTACAAAATACATGTATGGTCAGATGGTGCCAAAATATTTTCCCTCAACCATAAGCTTAGCTGTTTCAAATATATGATGTGTATTTTCAATAGATGAAGCCTGACAGATTGCAAAAGTAAGAGCAGGCATCATTCTCTGAGCTCCCATAATGTGACCTGGTTCAGGATGGGTATAAAGACAGTAAGTAAAATAGAGTGTAAATATGTTTCCTAAAATAAGAGGTGAACTATAGTGAGCCAACTACCCTGGTGTTACAGCACAGTGTGTCCTGTTCTCACTTGGATTAACAGATTTCCTTGACAGGAAAACAGCCTGATATAATGCTATAAAACAGAGAAGATAAAACACAGGGGTTCTATGAAGCATTTTCTCCAGTTTCTCATCCATTTTGAACCTTAGGAGCCTCAGTATGAAAGCAATGAATCTAAGAGTCTGTCCCTTCTACCTTTTAATTTGTTCTTATTCTAGCTTTTTTAGTTCCATGCCCAATTCATTGATCTCATCTTTCTCTATTTTATTCATGTAGGGATTAAGAGATAAAAAATTTTCCCTAAGAACTTCTTTGGCTGCATCCTATATATTGTGATATGTTGTTTCATTATTGTCATTCTCTTGAATGAAATTATTAATTGTATCTATGAGTGTTTGAGGCTGGATTTGAACTCAGGTCCTCCTGAATCCAGGGATGATCCTTTATCCACTGTGCCACCTTGCTACTCTGATTGTTTCTATGATTTGTTGTTTGACCCACTAATTCTTTAGAATGAAATTATTTAGTTTCCAATTGATTTTTAGTCTACCTTTCCATGGCTCTTTATTACATGTAATTTTTATTGAATCATGATCTGAGAAGGATATATTTACTATTTCTGCCTTTTTACATTTGACTATGATGTTTTTGTTCCCTAATACATGGTCAATTTTTGAAAATGTGCCATGCACTGCTGAGAAAAATGTATGTTCCTTTCTATCCCCATTCAATTTTTTCCAGACATCTATCATGTCTAACTTTTCTAGTATTCTATTCACCTCTTTCATTTCTTTCTTATTTATTTTTTGGCTAGATTTATCTAATTCTGAGAGGGGAAGATTCAGATTCCCCACAAGTAGAGTATTACTGTCTATTTCCTCTTGTAACTCATTTAACTTCTCCTGTAGAAATTTGGATGTTGTACCACTTGGCACATACATATTTAATATTGATATTACTTCATTATCTATAGTACCTTTTAGCAAGATGTAGTTTCCTTCCTTATCTCTTTTAATTAGATCTATTTTTCCCTTTGCTTTGCATGAGATAAGGATTGCTACCCCTGCTTTTTTTTACTTTAGATGAAGCATAATATATTATGCTCCAGCCTTTTACCTTTACTCTGTATGTATCTCTCTGCTTCAAATGTGTTTCCTGTAAACAGCATCTTGTAGGATTCTGGTTTTTAATCCACTCTTCAATTCGATTCTGTTTTATGGCAGAGTTCATCCCATTCACATTCACAGTTATTATTACTAACTATTCCCCTCCATTCTATTTACCCCCTTTGTACTTTTCCCCCTTTTCTCCCCCTCTTCCTCCTCCTCAACTTTTTGCTTCTTACTCCTGTCTCCCCCAATCTGCACTCCCTTTTTATCACCCCCTCCCTTTTCTTGACCACGTTCTCCCTTGCTTTTGCCCTCCCTTCTATCAGTACCCCCCTTTCCTCTTACCCTTTTACTTTGCTAAAGAATAAGCTGTTTCTTTATCCAAATGAATGTATATGTTATTCCCTCTTTGAATCAAATCTAGTGAGAGTAGGGTTGAAACAATGTTCACCCCTCCCTTCTTTCCCTCTATTATAATGGGTTTGTTTTCACTTCTTCATATGACGTAATTCACCTCATTCCCTCTCCCCTTTCCTATTCTCCCCACAAACTCCCTTTTTTACCCCTTAATTTTCTTTATATCATCACATCAAAGACAGTTTATATTTATGTCCTCTGTGTATAATCCTTCTGTCTGACCAAATATATATGCAGTTCTCAAGAGTTACAAGTATTATCTTCCCCTGTAGGGATGTAAACAGTTTAACCTTATTGAATAACGTTTTCCCCCTGTTTACCTTTTTTAGACTTCTCTTGAGTCTTGTATGTTAAGATCAAATTTTCTATTCAGTTCTGGTCTTTTCATCAGGAGACCTTGAAAGTCCCCAGTGTCATTGAATGTGCATCTTTTCCCCTGAAAGAGAATACTCAGTTTTTCTGGGTAATAGATTCTTGGCTGCAATCCAAGCTCCTTTGCCTTCCAGAATATCATATTCCAATCCTCGCAGTCCTTTAATGTTGAAGCTGCCAGGTCCTGAGCAATTCTGACTGTGGCTCCATGATATTTAAATTGCTTCTTTCTGGCTGCTTGGAATATTTTCTCCTTCACCTGATAATCCTGGAATTTGGCTACAATATTCCTTGGAGTTTTCCTTTTGAGATCTCTTTCAGGAGGTGAATGTTGGATTCTTTCAATGATGATTTTATCCTCTGATTCTATAATATTAGGGAAGTTCTCCTTAATAATTTCCTGAAATATGGTGTCTAGATTCTTTTTCTGATCATGGATTTCAGGCAGTCCAGTGATTCTCAAATTGTCTCTCCTGGATCTGTTTTCCAGGTCAGTTGTCTTTCCAATGAGATATTTCACATTTTCTTCTATTTTTTCATTCTTTTGATTCTGCTTGACTGATTCCTGGTGTCTCATGGATTCCTTATCTTCCAACTGTCTAATTTTAATTTTTAAGGCATTGTTTTCTTCAGTGAGATTATGCATTTTTTTTCCATTTGGCCAAATTAATTTTTTAAGGAGTTGTTTTCTTCAGTCAATCTTTGTGCTTCCTTTTCCAAGCTGCTGGTTGTTTTTTTTTCATAATTTTCTTATGTTGCTTTTATTTCTCTCAATTGATTTTTATTTGTTTGTTTATTTATTTTTTACAAAGCAATTGGGGTTACGTGACTTGCCAAGGTTCACACAGCTAGTAAGTGTTAAGTGTCTGAGGCCGATTTTGAACTCAGGTCCACCTGAATCCAGGGCCCGTGCTCTATCTACTGCACCACCTAGCTGCCCCTCAATTGATTTTTAAAATCCTTTTTAAGCTCTTCCAAGAAGGCTTTTTGTTCTTGTGACCAATTCATCTTCCCTCTTGAGGCTTTGCATGTAGGCAATTTGAGAGTCTTGTCCTCATCTGAGTTTGTGTTTGCCTCTTCCCTGTTGATACAGAATCTCTCAATGGTGAGAGCTCTTTTTTGTTTCTTACTCATATTGCAGCTTATTTTTTTTTTAAGTTGAGATCTCCTCTGTGGGGCACCAGGGTCCCTGTTTCAAGCTTCTTGTTCAGGGCAGTTCTCCTTGATATTTTGCCATTATCTGGTCTAAGAGACTTCCACTTTCACAGAAGCACATTTTATTTTTCAAGAGACAGAAAAGGGACTTCCACGTGAGAGAAGCAACTTGGGTCTGACAACCCAAGAGAATGAGTCCCTTCAGATAAATGTGATGTAATAATTAAAATCTAATGTGTGTGTGTCCTGAGCTGGCCCCCAGTGTGGTGGGAGAACTAGCTAAGGTTTACTTATAAATTCAGAAACAGTTTAGGCTTTTAAGCATTTATTAATACGTATTAGGGGTTAGAAAAGAGAGAAAGAGAAAGCTGCCTTCACCTAGCCGCTCATACTACCAAAAAGAGCAAGAGACGCAATCTGTTTCCCCAAGAAAACCCCTGTCAAATAGGAAGAGGAGCTGTCCTCACACACAGCTCCAACCTAATTGGCTGGTAGAATTCAAGTCCATTGATTGACATGACTTAAAGGTAGTCTATGAATAGAGGCAACTTCCAGGATGCCAGTCTGACCTTAGAAACCTAAGAAAGGTCACATGCTTTCTTGTCAGGGGTCTGCGGCCTGGTTCTCACAATGTCTTTTTCAGCATTGGGTGGTGCCCTGGTTCTCACAGTGATAACCTATTTAATGGTAGTTCAAAGGAAAAGAGCACTGAGTTAACATGGAAAGGACTATGGTATGTCATGGTCCAAAAATTAATTTACATTTTCCCATATTTGGACCTTCAAAGGTTTCTAATAGTTGGGCAAATGTTAATCAATGAATGTTTTTCAACCTTATTTAGGTATAGTTAGATTTAAGTGCAGTTAGTTTAATCTCAGTTGACAGGTGACTAGTCTCAAGGAAGCCCTGATATGAAGCGTTAGAAGCTAAAGATCTAGAGAATGAGAAAACATCTTCCACCTGAGGAGGGAAGATAATGTCAAGGACAGAAGCCCATCAAAGACTGTTCTGTGCTGCTGAAAAAAGTCCAGTAGAGATGCTTCCAAAGCTAAGAATAGCTGCTCTGGACTGAAGCTAGTCAAGTTCTGGGGTGGCCCTAGAAGCTCCTTTGATAGGGGAGCTCTGGAACTGCTGTGAGCTCCTTGGAAAAAGCAGAGTACTGCTGCATAAAAAAAGAGCTAGAGAGGTGTATCTTATTGTTCTCTAATGCCATCTACAGGGACAAAGTAGACTGAGCACAGGTAAGCCTTGCCATGCACTGATCTAGGCATTGTTTTAATTGGAGAAAGGTTCTGTAACTTCTGGTGGGTTATTGGAGAAAGCAGAAACTTACTTTCATCTAAGATAAGAGCTGTTGGGTCTTCAGTCCATTGCCCAGAGAGAAGATCTGGGGATCTTCACGGTTTTAAAACCAAACTGTCACTGAAATAGCTTAAAGTTTGTTCAGAGCTCGATCAAGGGACCTAATCTGGAGAACTGTCTAACCCAGTTTTAGGGTTCAGGTATAACTAAAGAGAGAAATGTTCCTACTTTATCAAAGGAGCTTATTATTACTTCTACAACCTGATTACATGAGCAAAGAGTCTCTTTTTCCTCCCAGCTTGGGGAGGGAAAGCCACATGGAAGCAACAGGTGATACATGAAACAGACTATTCCCAGAAGACACTCCTGAAGTGTTCTTGAAGTCCAGTTATGAGTTCCCAAGGAAACAGGGTATCTCTCCTCACATAACTTATCATACTATGTTTCTGTATGCATGTGCCAACTGCTCTTCTCCCCATGGGCCCTGCATATATTGATGGGGGACTATGGTCCAGTATTATAGGTAGAGTGTTACCTGATGTTTTGATTAGCCCTATTTCTGCTTTCTATTGAGTCACTATTGGGTCATTTTTGCATTTACATTCTTATTAAATATCTGATAACCAAGAGTTAATGATGTCAGTGAGGGCTTTGAGAATATATGGAAGCAAATGAAGGGTATGAAGACAAAGAATTATGAGTCATAGGAGGGTGTCCTCTCTACCCCTGCCCCCATATACGAACAGCAAGTTATCCCTCTGAACCTGGGAATGAACTGTAGTGGCTTGCCTATGGCCACAGCCAGTTCCTCTCTGAGAAAAGAACTCTATCTCTACCCACATGGGTATAATTTGGGGGTGAATGAGCCAACATACAGAAAGAAATGGGGGATAGGTGCCTCTTCTTCAGACACCATGCCCTGAGCTATCCTACCACTGTGAGTGGGTCAATGATACTCCTGGATTATACTTGTGAAAATATAACACACCTTTGGGGAAGGGAGCAAATGTTTTTGTTTGTTTGTTTTAAAGGAAGATAGTAGAAAACCTATATTGACCTAACCATAGGTCTAGTACTGAGCACAATGTAGGCAATAGAAAACAATAAATCAAGGGGTGATTATTCAAAATCCTAGGGCCTGGGACAGGGTATGGTTACTGAAGCAGGAGAATCTCAGTTCCAGATAGTAAGTCATGAAACATTTTTTTCCCACACAGAGGCAGAAGACTGCAGATGTATAGAAGATATTTTATAGGATTTTACTTAATTTTACTAGTGGTGGTGTTACAAAGCTGGGGTCAATATGGGTGGTCGATGGGCAAGGAATTGTATTAAACAATTCCTGTTGTGAGAAAAAAGGGAATCAAAACTTCCTTTTCTTTTTTTTAAGCAGAAGTAGGATGAAGGAGAGATGGGTTGATCAACCTTCTCAGATCCAGGAATAATGCTTTAAAGCACTAGGAGAGATCTATCGCTTCTAGTGCAGAAGAGATTTGGTTGCTCTTTCTCATCTTTCAATATGGTGATTAACATTTTTGGCACTGTCCCCAGGGATTGTCATCTTTCCTTTGTTCAGGCACAGAAAGAACAGATAGTGTTCTTATGAGGTAGGCAAATGGAATGTTTTCTTTAAAATGAACATTTTCTGGAACTATAGCTGAGGAAGTCATTGAATTTTTATGAAGGGGGTAGAAGAACGAATTTGTCAGAAGAAAATAAACCTCATTCATCAATAGATTAGACCAAAAGACATAGACTTCCTGATACTTATTAAGGAGATTTTTCTCCTTACTAGAATACTCCCTCATTGGGTCCTATGGACCAAAGAACCCATAGATCTTAGATCACAGGTAAGATGGAAAAGGAAATGAATAACAAATTAACTGAGCAGAACAAACAGCTGTACTGCTTAAAACCAGGGGCCTTGCTGTCAGAGAATAGCTTGAAATGGCCAGACAGCAATAATAGTGCAGTTACCATAAAAGGTTCCATCTTTACTGTGTGCAGAAGGATCAAATTTATGGCAGTTGTTGAGAAGATTTCTTAGTTAATGAGTAACTGATGCTGTCCAGTAGATATGGAAGAGGCTTTAACAGCCATGATAAAGTGGAAGACTCCACCAAGTAGTGCAGTCATGAATGATGACTATTCTAGGACAATAGACACAACTCTGAGCTGCTGTGAATGCTTCCTTGATTCTAGGGGGCATACTTAAAGCTTCTTCTAAGTCCTCTGCATCTATAGATACTGTTAAACACTGATGGGGCCCCATCTTGGCTCCATTAACTCTCAGTGCATCCAAAGCTGTGAATATGTAGAAAGGTCCTTTTCTGCTGAGGCTAGTGATTTTATTAAAAAGCTCCTCTTTATGGGGCAGCTAGGTGGTGAAGTGGATAGAGCACTGGCCCTGGAGTCAGGAGTACCTGAGTTCAAATCCGGCCTCAGACACTTAACACTTACTAGCTGTGTGACCCTCGGCAAGTCACTTAACCCCAATTGCCTCACCACAAAAAAAAAAAAGCTCCTCTTTTGGGGGCAGCTAGTGGCACAGTGGATAAAGCAACAGCCATGGATTCAGGGGGACCTTAGTTCAAATCTGGTCTCAGACACCTGACACTTACTAGCTGTGTGACCCTAGGCAAGTCACTTAACAATCATTGCCCCGCAAAAATAAAAAAAAATTCTGGGCAGTTAGATGGTACAGTGGATAAAGCACTGGTGGTGGATTCAGGTGGACTTGTGTTCAAATACGGCCTCAGACACTTGACCCTTACTAGCTGTGTGACCCTCGGCAAGTCACTTAACCCCAATTGCCTCACCACAAAAAAAAAAAAAGCTCCTCTTTTGGGGGCAGCTAGTGGCACAGTGGATAAAGCAACAGCCATGGATTCAGGGGGACCTTAGTTCAAATCTGGTCTCAGACACCTGACACTTACTAGCTGTGTGACCCTAGGCAAGTCACTTAACAATCATTGCCCCGCAAAAATAAAAAAAAATTCTGGGCAGTTAGATGTTACAGTGGATAAAGCACTGGTGGTGGATTCAGGTGGACTTGTGTTCAAATACGGCCTCAGACACTTGACCCTTACTAGCTGTGTGACCATGGGCAAGTCATTTAACCTTCACTGCCCCTCAAAAAATAATTGAAAAAAGATACTCTTTCACATTTGTGCAGAAACCCATTCTATTCAGCAGCTGAGCTTCCCAATCTCCCAATCTGAATATCATTTCCTAGGGTTCAAACTATTTTATATTCTCATACTATTGCAGGAGTTTTTGTCAGGCAAAAGATGCTTCTCAAAGGAGCTGATTCTGATACCAACAACAAAGGAGGCTATTATTTATCAACATAATAGATCTCAGTATCAATCTCTTCCTAGGAAGAAGGGTATGACATGGATCCAAAAAAACCCCAACCACATTACTATGATGACTTTTCTCTTTGCTGTTTAATGTCCTAAGCTCATAAACTGGAGGCTAATCTTTTAAGTGGCTTGCCACTATCTTGTGAGTCACCAAGATGCCGGCTTGGGAAAGTTTTTGGTCCTGGCAACAACAGGTTGACCAGACTTAATGAAGGCCACACTTTTATTCCTGGGGTCTCGTCAAGCACAATGACATCATCCATAGGAATAGATAGCCCCTCATTAGACATTTAACATACACTTTTTAAAAAATATGTAAATTTTGAAGATTATGGTATGAGCTTTAATTTCATTTTAAGCTTATCTTTCTTTATTTGATTAAAACTGCTTTCCATACAATAGCAATTTAATTGATTTGCTCCCCATTGTGACACGTAAAACTAAATGTATGCTCACTTTATTTCTGTCCCTAGTATAGGGAAAATTAGCTAGGGTTTCTAATATATTTGTTACTCATAAAGAAGCTAGGGTTTCTAATATATTTGTTACTCATAAAGAAGCTTTAGCATCAGTTTTGGAGCATTAAGCACTCAATAGAGCATACCAACTATTAGTAAAAAGAGAACACCTGGGTCAGAAAGTTAAGAAAAGACCTATCTAGCCTAGAGCTGCAGCCTGGCCTGCTTCTTTTCCAAGCCCTCCTCGATGAGCCTGTTCGAGAGACACTATGAGTGGAAGCTTCTTCTCTGCCTCTGGAGGAGATGAGGTCCTTACACACTGATTCTAGCTAATTGGCTAGCATCACCCAAATCCACTGGTTCCCTGGACTTTAGGGTGATCCTGTGTTGAGGTCAGAGTTCACACCCCCTGAGACCACACCTTCTTGAGGGCCAGGCAGGTGTGGTTTTAATCAAATCAACTTCAAGTGAGTCAATCAGCTAAATCAGTCAATCCAATTAAGCTTAACATAATCAATCCCCTCAAGCTGGGGCCTTTGGGTGGTCCAAAACCCATTGTTTTCTCACACCATGGCATGTTTGTTAATGATAACCACAGTGAAAATTTATAGTTACAGTAAGAAGAACACTGGATTTGCAATAAGCAGATATCCTAGTGACAATTTCTCCCTCTGTAACCTCTGACAGACTGATTATTTCCCCTCTCTGGGCCAAGATTTTCTTATCCATCAAAGGAGACAGTTGGATTTAATGGCCTGTAAGTCTCCTCTCTTTAATTCAAGGCCCTTAGGGATCATCTTGTTTAATCACTTAATTGGCAAATGAAGACTCAGAGATGTTTGGGATTAGTTAATAAGTAATAAAGTGAGAATACAAATACAAAGTAAAAGAATCTATGTAGAGAATGGATTAGATTGCTGACTGAGAGGACACATTAATAGGGGAGGAGGAGGGGCAATC
Source organism: Dromiciops gliroides (assembly GCF_019393635.1). NCBI lineage: Eukaryota > Metazoa > Chordata > Mammalia > Microbiotheria > Microbiotheriidae > Dromiciops > Dromiciops gliroides. The sequence continues at coordinate 517,230,939 of NC_057862.1, forward strand.
TAGAGAATGGGAGGGAAGAAAGAAATAGGAAACAAAAACAAAAAGAACATAAATGGTGGGCTAAATAGCCCAGAATCTCTCTAACTGGGGATTGATATAACTCTTAAAAGTTGAATGTGAGGGATTGTTATGCTCTGGATACAAATGTCAGGGTTTCTTTTTCGACTCCATTGTTATTAACCCATTACAAAAAGCCCAGGTGTCTTCTTTGAATTAATCAAAGCTATTAAACAAAGAACAAATAAGTTTTTAATTAATGTGAAAGCATTGTAAGTCCTTTGAGTGAATGATTAAAGTGTATGGGGCCACACATGGAATATCTTGATTGACTGAATGAATCAATTTCACCAGGTGATAGTTGAATCTATGAGGGAAGGACTTGTGCAAAAGAATTACCATTGAGATGGGAGTGTGACTCATAAAAAAAGAAACTTAAACTCACACAAACTCCCTTCTACTACACCACTTCCTGCCACTGACCAAGTGAGAACCTTATAAACTTTGAAAGGTCAGAAGATCTGGAGTTCCCATCAGTGTTGCTTGCAGTACAGGATAGAGAGAAGGGACTTCAAGGACTGTTAGATTCAGCAGAAGGGTTGGTGATATTTGCTAAACATGTTTTTTTTTCTTCTTTCATTTTCTTTCTTCTTCCTTGTCATAAGAGGAGGCTTTCTCCAGAAGGGGCAGGGGAAGGATATATTTGGTAGTGAAAATGATTACAAACAAATGATATTAATAAAACATTTTTAGTTTTAAAAGAAGAAAAAACTGACCAGGAAAAAGAGATTAAGACAAAAATAAGCAATAGAAAAAGAAGAGAGAAATAAATTAAGAACAAGAGAAAGGGATATGAAGGCAAGATAGAACAATGAGCTATCAATGAGTTATCAAGACAGGAAGATCCAGAGACAAAGAAAGACACAAAGACTAAAAGGAATACACAAATAAAAAAGAGAAACAGGAAGCAGAAAAGTCAAAGAGATATGGTTCAAAAATGTCTAAAGGACAGAAATATGGGAAATATAGGGCAACTAAAGAAGACATGTGACTATGAGAATGACTATCAAAGTGCATATGCAAAAGATTTGTGCATGGATTCAGAGTGTGAGACAAATGAAGAGTACAAAAAAATTCACAAGAAGAGAGGGAGAGATAAAGAGAGAGAGAGAGAGAGAGAGAGAGAGAGAGAGAGAGAGAGAGAGAGAAACAGACAGAAATCTTTTGAAGATACCTGTGTTTTCAGTCATATAAAGAAACCTTAAAGAGGAAACCACTACTAATGCAGGTTAGCCCCATTTCTGCACCTGAAAGTCTTAGAGTTACCTCTGGCACTGAGAGAGCAAGTGATTTGACTTCAGTCACTCAGCCACTTTGTATGACAGGCTGCACTTGAACCCAGAACTTTGAACCAAGAGGACAGCTCTCTTTCACCACACCACAGCTGCAATTGTATTTCAGGCTAAATGTGCCAGGAGAAAGTTAATAGTATGATTAATGGAATATTTAAGACCAATAAATGACCTCACATTCTTTGCTAGTTCCAGAAAGATGAGCTGGCAGAATCAGAAGTGCTGCCAGAAGCAGAATGTCCAGTCCTATATTTCTGGGCACCATTAACCTATATATACATATCACAGTGTTAATATTTCCAGAAGTAGGAGTCTTGGTAAAGAAAAGTTATACATATCTCACAGAGAAGAAAGTTTTGAGGATTTTCCTTCTGAGCCAAGCAGGATAAGTAAGTTTGACATCAGGTAGCAAATTAGAGTTTCAAGTTTTGTATTATAGAGAACAATAAAACACAGAGATGGGAGCTAGCAAGATAATGCAAACATTCTGTTCATAGCATGTTATGTTCTCTCTTTAATGTGTCCAGAGCTGGTCACTATGTATCTTGGCACCTTATGTCTCCAGGTTGGCTGGAACAAGTAAAGCCCCACTTCCAGCTCTTCAGTTGTTTGTTTAATATTTTATTGGGGCTGCCAAGAACTGGGCAAAGACAGAGAAACAAAATCACTTTTAGAACTTCTATCTGGAGTCTTCCTGGGACACCCTGGACATTTGTCTGAAGGACAGGGGCTGGTTCCCTTTGTCAGTATCTTCACTAGAGTCCTCCCTTTCTTCAGTGCCCATTTTATCAACCCTATTTCACTTATTCTTCCACCTCAGTAATGGGTCACCTCATTAAAAAATAATAATCCTTATTTTTTGGTTCTATTTTAGACCAAAGGGTTTACATCTAGATTATTTAGTAAAAGTGTGTTATTTCATAGATAAAGAAACTGATACCTAGACAGAGAAAACAATTTGCTAAAAGCTACATGATTATTGTGTCAGAATAAAATTAGATGTAAAAGATTTTATGGCAGAGATATTTCCTGTAGTTCAAAGATGTCCTCTGTTATCATACGGAATAGTGAAATTCCAGTGTAACCCTTGGCTCAAAAGGCCAATTGTATGGAACTCTTTAGTCATTAGTGGGAATTACTTATTCAATGCTTTTCTTCTTTGTAAAGGGTGAGAGGAGTTGGTGAGAGCTGGAAAGCAGAGTATTCTGGTTCCTTTTGGTTTCCATAATTGAGCAAGAAGACTTAAGATTCCAACTTCTCTTCAGGTACTTGAAAGGAGAAAGAGTCTAAGAAGCTGACATGCAAAACTTTGATGATGTTCCTATTTCCAACTTACTACACTAGAGATCTAGGAGAATTTCAACTCAGATGAGATCTTAGACTCTGTGTGTGTGTGTGTGTGTGTGTGTGTGTGTGTGTGTGTGTGTGTGTGTGTGAACTCATTCCTAAAAGGAGGGCTCATTCACTCTGGATATTGTCTCTTACACCTATATGCATACTTTTTCTGACTGATTTTTGTTATCTGTTTGGGCAAATGAGCTTGTTTCCTTTTGTTCTGTTATTCATAGTGGCACTGATATTTGGTTGGAAAGGAGTCAGGCTTTAGATATATAATTTAGGGAGCTCCTTTCCCATTAAGGAATAGAAATTATAAGTTTTAGTTTGAACCCAAAAACCACTTCGCTTACAGAAATTTAGGAGTGTTATTTTGAATGTATGGACCACCTGGATTTGATGGAGCTGACTTCTTATCCAAGAGTATTTTATGAAACCCTGGATTAATAGAAGCAAAATGCCCTTTGACTGAACTCCAAACTGAACCCAGATAGCTAGCAGATAATTTCCTATATGGTGACTTCTTTCTCCACGATAGTAAGTGCCTATATTGTGGGGACATCTGGACATCCTCATCTTTGCCAAACTCCTTTTTGGAATCATGTGATCTTACAATACTGTTGCTGTATTTTCTACATACTTGTTATAACTGATATTATTAAAACTGCTTTGCATTACATCTATTCTTGTTATAGTATTTGCTTTGGGGTTGATTTGTATCATGCTAATGAAACCAACAACATCCTGTAACCAGTGAACAACAACTGAAAAACCTTATATACCCCCAGAAAGAGCGAGTCTTTGAGCTCTTTCTTAGGAAGGGGTCACCCCATGAATCATGCTTGTTTGTTATTGGGATGAAATACATCTGTGCTTAGTTTTCCTACCAATTCTCTGATCTGCTTTTCTGTAAGGTGCTTATTTCTTGAAGAAGAGGAAGAGTTGTACTTCTGTGATATCCCCTCAAATATCCAAAATTTTCTTTTATTGTTATATTAGTCACTCTCATAGGTGTGAGGTGGCAACTTCAATGTGTTTTAATTTGCATTTCTCTGATCAATAGTTATAAATCACTATTGATCACTATTGATTAGAGAGATGCAAATTAAAAACCTCTGAGGCACCACCTGACACCTGTCAGATTGGATAATATGACAAAAAAGGAAAATAAATGTTGGAGAAGCTATGGAAAAATTGGAACACTAATGCATTGTTGGTGGAGCAGTGAAGTAATCCAACCATTCTGGAGAGCAATTTGGAATTATGCCCAAAGGGCTATAAAGTTGTGCATACCCTTTGACCCAGCAATACCACTGTTGGTTCTTTCCCAAGGAGATCATAGAAAAGGGAAAAGGACCTACATGTTCAAAAATATTTATATCTGCTCTTTTTGTGGTGGTGAGGTATTGGAAAATGAAGGGTTGCCCATTAATTGGGGAATGGCTGAACAAGTTGTGGTATATGAATGTAATGGAATTCTATTGTGCTGTGAGAAATGATGAGCAGGAGAAGTTCAGAGAAACCTGGAAGGACTTGCATGAACTGATGGTAAGTGAGATGAACAGAACCAGAAAAATATTATACATAGTATCATCAACATTATGTGTTGATCAACTGTGATAGACTGGATTCTTCTCACCAATACAATGGTACAAGAGAGTTCCAGGGAAGTCATGATGGAAAAGGCTCTCCAAATACAAAAAAAAAAGAACTATGGAATATGGATGCTGATTGAACCATACTATTTCTTTTGTTTTTGGTGCTGTTGTTTTTCTATTTTGAGGTTTTTCCTTATTGCTCTGATCCTTCTCTTAAGGCATGACTGATTCAGAAATATGTTTAATGTTGTTATTTAAATGTATATGTGTGTATATATATGTATAAACACACACACACACACCCAACCCTCCCCCCATATATATATCTCCTATATTGGATTGCCTGTTGTCTGGGGGAGGGGCGAGGGAGGGAGAAAAATTTGAAATTGGAAATCTTATGTAAACAAATGCTGAAACCTTTCTCTACATCTAACTAGAAAATAATAAAATACTTTTATTTTTTAAAAAAATAGTTATCTAGAGCATGTTTTCATATGATGATTGATAGTTTTGATTTATTTGTCTGAAACCTGCCTATTCATATCCTTGACCATTTATCAATTGGGGAAGACTGGTGTTTTTACATATTTGACTTAGTCCTCCGTATTTGAGAAATAAGGCCTTTATCAATGATACTTGTTGCAAAAATTCACAATTTTCTGCTTTCCTTATACTTTTGTTTGTGCAAAAGCATGTTAGTTTTATATAATCAAAATAACCTATTTTACATTTTCTAATGTGTTCTATATCATCTTTATTCCTAAATTGTTCCCCTGTCTATAAATCTGAAAAATAATCTCTCCCCTGCTCTGTCAATTTGCTTATGGTATAACCCTTTATGTGTAAATGGTATACCCATTTTTACATTATTTTAGTATACAGTGTGAGATGATGTTCTTTACCTATTTTCTGTCATAGTGTTTTCCAGTTTTCCCAGCAGATTTTTGTTAAATACTGAGATTTTATTACAAAAGCTTGGATCTTTGAGTTTATAATATGCTAGATTGCTGTAGTCATTTACTATAGTGTAATTCATACCTATTCTATTCCACTGATCTACCACTCTATTTTTTTATCCAGTACCAGGTTGTTTTGATAATTACCACTTTAAAATACAGTTTGAGGTCTGATACTAGTAGACCACCTTCTTTTTCATTTTTCATTGATTCCCTTCATGTCCTTGAGATTTGTTTTTTTTTTCCAGATGAATTTTGTTGTTATTTTTTTCTAGCTTTATAAAATATTGCCCAGACAGAAACTGCTTGGAAAATTGGAGGATGGTATGGCATAGACTAGGCATAGACCAACATCTTATACCTTATACTAAAATAAGGTCAAAATGGGTACATGATTTAGACATAAAAGGTGATACCATAAGTAAATTAGGAGAGGAAGGAATGGTTTACCTCTCAGATTTATGGAAAGGAGAACAGTTTATGTCTAAACAAGAGATAGAGAATATTATGAAATGCAAAATGGATGATTTTAATTACATTAAATTAAAAGTTTTTGTGCAAACAGCAGCAATGCATCCAAAATAGAAGGGAGGCAGAAAATTGGGAAATAATTATTATAGCCAGTATTTCTGACAAAGGCCTCATTTCTAAAATATATCAGGAAGTAAATCAAATTGATAAGAATCCAAGTCTTTCACCAATGAAGAAATGGTCAAAGGATATGAACAGGCAGTTTTCTGATGAAGAAATCAAAGCTATCTATTGCCATATGAAAAAATGCTCTAAATCTCTAATGATTAGAGAGATGCTAATTAAAACAACTCTGATACCACCTGACACCTATCAGATTGGCTAATATGACAAAAAAAGAAAATAATAAATGTTGGAGAAGCTATGGAAAAATTGGAACACTAATGTATTGTTGGTGGAGCTATGAACTGATCCAACCATTCTGGAGAGCAATTTGGAATTATGCCCAAAGGGCTATAAAGCTGTGCATACCCTTTGACCCAGCAATACCACTATTAGGTCTTTTTCCCAAAGAGATCATGGAAAGGGGAAAAGGACCCACATGTACAAAATTATTTATAGCTGCTCTCTTTGTGGTGGCAAGGAATTGGAAAATGAGTGGATCCCAATCAATTGGGGAATGGCTGAACAGGTTGTGGTATATGAAGGTAATGGAATACTATTGTGCTGTAAGAAACTATGAGCAGGCAAATTTTAGAGAAACCTGGGAGGACTTGCATGAACTGATGCTGAGTGAGATGAGCAGACCCAGGAGAACATTGTACACAGTATCAAAAACATTGTGTGTTGATCAACTGTGATAGACTTGACTTTTCTAAGCAATACTATGGTCTAAGATAGATCCAAAGGACTCACGATGGAAAATGCTCTCCAAATCTAGAAAAAGAAAAAAAAAATGATGGAATCTAGATGCAGATTAACCCATACTGTCTCTATATTTTTTCTTTTGTGAGGTTTTTCCTTTTTGCTCTGATTCTTCTATCACAGCATGACCAATGCAGAAATATGTTTAATATACTTGTACATATATAACCTATATCGGATTGCTTGCTGTCTTGGGGTGGGGGGAGAGAGGGGAGGGAGGGAGAAAAAATTGAAACTAGAATCTTATAAAAATATTACAAACTATCTCTATATGAAACTGGAATATAATAAAATACTTTTATGGAAAAAAGAGACTAACAACAGAGATTATAATAATTTATTATATTTTAAGCAATATAAGTCAATTGCCATAGCAAAGAAATCTAAAGCACTAGAATAACCAACACTGGTTTTGCTTTACAAATAGAGGTGTGTGGAAGTCATGGACATTTGTTTATATTATGTACTCATACCCAAAATTCTTTGGTGGATTATAGGGGCTTTTGAGCCACTCTGCTTCTTAAAAATAAAGCGGTGGAGGGTAAAGAAGGCTTTTCAAAAATCTTGCCAAGAGACATTAATAGAGAAAAATATCTTGAGGGTAATTGAGAACTAAAATTTAAGTACAACAAACACACCACACACACACACACAAATAAAACAGAAAAGCTCAGAGAGGACTTAAAAATAAACATTTTTCTGTTAAGAACAATGGATATCTTACTCTAATATTCTAGTCTATTATTCTAATATTCTAGACTCTAATATTCTAGTCCTCAAATTGCGTATATCTGAAGTAGAAATGTCACTAAAGAGAACAAAGTTATGAAAACTAGAAAGAGAAGATCAAACCATTCAGAGAAGGTCCATGCAATTTTTTGTACATTGTCTCATTTTATGATCACGATAATTAACTACCCAGGAGGTAATGCAAATATTATCTCCATTTCACAGATAAGGTAACTGGCATTTTATTTGGTGAGTTGATTTGCTCAGATCAGATGAACCAGTCAGTATCTGAGTTGGATGCATAATCTGTTCTCCTTCCAAGTCCAATTTTCTTTTCATTACACATTGCATTAAGTTCAGAGAACTAGCCAATATACCATCTCTTGATGGAACTTCATATGGAATATAGGCATTCTCCCTAGTGGGATCCTTGACTCTCAAATACCAGGATTTGGAAAAGACATAGGTTCTTTGTACTACTTATAAACTATAGGTTCTGACATTCAAGATCTTTCTGCATTGGGCTGCTTTCTAAGCTTCTCTTAAACTATTCTCTTTCACTTCCATTATTTATTGGTTGAACTGGACTACTCTTCATCTTTTCTTCTTGTGCTTATATCTTCCATTTTCCAGGCTATGAATGGATTCTTCTTATCTTCCATACCCTACCACCCCCCCTAAAAAAACCCCAACCTTTTATATACAATACTACCATATATCTAAATATGTTTTTATCCCTCTCTGCCTTTAAAAATTAACTCATTTCTTCCATGAAGCCTAGCTTGACTTTCCTAAGCCTTCCTTAATCTTCAGATGAAAGTGATATTAGCCTTTGCACATTTCTGATAGCACTTTAAGATAAGTACAAAGAGGACATACAAATTATTCTATTATCATAATTTGCTTATGTAACTTTCCCTGGACAGAAGACTATAGGCTCCTTCAAAACAGAGTCATTACCCAATATTTGTATTCTAACTAGATAAAAATAAATTCCTAAAACTTAAAGCTTATGTTGCCAGAAACAACCTATTGTACCAGGGGGATAGTGGAGTACACCCCCATATGGGCCACACCAACAGAGACCTGGCCCCAGGAAGGCCAAAGCAGGCTTTGTGAGATTTTGAATCAGATGTGGCAGTGGCTGCTTCTGGAATTCAGCCAATGGATGTTGAGGAAGTTGAACAGTTGGGCAGGGGGAAATTTCAGGCATCTATTTGCTGGTGCTAAAGCAGTACACTGTTTTGCCCATTCTCTTATCCAGATTACAGTTTTTGGTGGCAGCCCAGGCTGTAGAGGGGTGCAGGAATGTCAGAGCTTGCAGCCATAATGCAGCAGGTTTCTGTTATGGCTTAGAGGGCAGAGACACGGGCCTGTGGTTGCTTCCAGACAAGAGCACAGGGGAATGGTGAATGTGTCTCTCCTTGAATCGTATCACCTTGGAGGAGCTAGGGACTTAAAAATTACTAGAAGTATCTCAGAGAACAACTGCTCAACCCCCCTGAAGTTCAGGGTAGTGCTCCCTCCACCCTGGAAGCAGTGCCCCACTTTGAGTTTAAAGTCAAGAAATGGGTTGTAAAATGAGCCAACAGAAAAAATCTAACTCTAGAAAGTTTATATGGTGACAAGGAAGATCAAAATACACCCTCAGAAGAAGATAAAATAGTCAAAGTTTCAACATCAGAAGCTTCCAAGAAAAATATAAATTGGTCTTGGGCTGAAAAAAAGCTCAAAAAACTTGGAAAATAAAGTAAGAGAGGTAGAGGAAAAAATGGAGAGAGAAATGAGAGTGATGCAAGAAAATCATGAAAAAGAAGTCAACAGCTTGCAAAGCTGAATTGGCCAAATGTAAAAAGGATGTACAAAAGCTCTCTAAAGAAACTAATTGCTTAAAAATTAGGCCTGAGAAAAAATCAAGACACAATAAAACAACACCAAAAGAATGAAAAAATAAAATGCAATGTGAAATATCTCCTTGGAAAAATGGCTGACCTATAAAATAAATCCAGGAGAGATAATTTGAAAATTATAGACTACCTGAAAGCCATAATCAAAAAAGGAACCTAGACACCATCTTCCAAGAAATTGTCAGGGAAAATTGACCTGATATTCTAGAACCAGAAGGTAAAATAGAAATTGAAATAATCCACCAATCACTTCCTGAAAGAGATCCCAAAATGAAAACCTCCAGGAATATTATAGGTAAATTCCAGAACTCCCCAGTCAAGAAGAAAATATTGCAAGCAGCCAAAAAGAAACAGTTCAAGTGTTGTGAAGCCACAGTCAGGATCATACAAGACCTATAAGCTTCTACATTAAAGCATCAGAGGGCTTGGAATATGATATTCCAGAGGGTACAGGAATTGTGATTACAACTAAGAATCACCTACCCAGCAAACTCTGTATAATCTTTCAGGGGAAAAAATGGGCATTCATTGAAAGTGAGGACATTATGAAAACCCTGAGATGAATAGAAAATTTCAATTTCAAATACAAGACCCTAGAGGAGCATAAGAAGGTAAACAGGAAGAAGAAATCATAAATGATATTAAAAGGCTAAACTATTTACATTCCTACATGGGAAGATGATACTTGTTACTCATAAGAACTTTCTAATTATTAGGGCAACAGAATGGAGTATACTTAGACAGAGAACACATGTTAGACTTAAATATGAAGGGATGATATATGTAAAAAATAAAATTAAGGTTGAGAGGAATACACTGGGAGAAAGTGAATGGGAGAGATGGAATGGGGTAAGTATCACATAAAAGAAGCAACAAAAAGCTTATGGAATGGAGGGGAATATGGTGGAGATATGGGGGAGTGAGTGAGCCTTACTCTCATCATTACATACATGCTCAGTTGGGTATGGTAATATATCCTACTCTGCAGGAAAATAGGAGGGATGGTGGGGTGAAAGAAGGGAGAGCAGATTGGGGGAAGGGGCAACCAGACACAAAACACTTTTGAGGAGGGATTGGGTAAAAGAAGATAGAAAATAGAATGGAGGGAAATATAGTCAACAACAGTAACTGTGAAAAAAACTGGAGCAAGTTTGTTTGATAGGCCTCAGTTCTCAAACACATAAAGAAATGAGTCAAATATGTTAAAATTAGAGTAATTCTCCAATTGATAGATAATCAAAAGACAAGAAGTTTTCAGAGGAAATAATCAAAGCTACCTTTAGCTAGATGAAAAGAAAATGCTCTAACTGACAATTTATTGGAAAGATTCAGGTCAAAATAATTCTGGGTACTACCTCATGCCCATTGGATTGGATAATAGGACAGCAGAAGTAAGTGACAAATATCATAGGGGATATGTGGAAAATGAGACATTAATACACTCTTGGTGAAGTTGTAAACTGATTCAAACATTCTGTAGAGCAATTTGGAACTAGGGCCAAAGGGCTAGAAAACCATGCATACTCTTTAACCTAGTAATACTACTACTAGGTTGGTTTCCAAAATGGGAATAAAAAAAAGTTGAATTCGAAATTAGGGAGATGCCCATCAGTTGAAGAATGGCCAAACTGTGCAATGAGACTATGATGGAACAATGTTGTGCTAAAAGAAATGATGAGTATGATTTTATCAGAAAAACTGGGAAAGACTTATATAAGCTGATGCAAAGTGAAATGTATTCTATGCAAAATAAACAGCAATATTGTAAGATGATCTGCTGTAAATGCCAGTTATTTTCAGCAATACAGTGGTCAAATAGAAATCTTAAGGACTTATGAAAATTGCAATTCATCTACAGAGAAAAACTGATGATATATTAATACAGATTGAAGCATATTTTTGTTAGTTCATATTTCTAAAGTATTTTGTCTGTTTTCTTTCACAACAATGTGGAAATGTTTTGCATGACTACACATGTGTAACTTATAATGAATTGGTTAAGCTCTTAAGTGGGGGTGGGAATGGAGGGAAGAAGAGAATTTGAAACACAAAGTTTTAACAATGGATGTTAAAATTTGTTTTTACGTGTAATTTGGGAAAAATGAAATTCTAAATGAAAAAAAATAAAGCTTATCAAAAGTGAAATGTGTGGCCTCAAGAGGTGCTGTATTTTTCTAAAAGCTGGATGCAATGTGTCCTGTATGATGTCCATGGGATTCTTTTCACATATTGGTTGGATGGGATGACTGCAAAGCTTCTTTGCATACTGACATTTATGTATGCTCTGATTTTGTCATAATAAAGTTTCTTTATCCCCTAGAGAATGGAAGGGAAGGACAGGGGATGTCATATATAGTCTCAGCTCCTGCTCTCAACAAATTGAGAACATACCACACTGCCACCTCTCTCCCCTACTAAAAAAGTTATAAAGGAGTCTTGGGGAATATTCGGTGGGACTGAAAAGATACACTTTTGGGTTTCTATAAAACCCCTTAGATGGGTAAGAGGTGAGGATCTGACAGGAAGATTTTTCTACTTTTGTGAGGCCCTGCTATCAAAAGGAGTATGAGTAATTTTCAACTCTTTTGTCATCATTTTTACAAGCTTTGGGCATTTAACTTGGTAGCGATCTCTGAGGAAGACATAAGGACCTATAACTTAGAGCGTTGTTGGCAATTGGAATCATATGTGCTCCTAGTGATTTAAGATGGAGCCAAGGATCAAGGAGAGGAACCATCCAGGCTTCTGGGATTAAATACCCTGGGACTCCTTGATGCAATAATAGCACCAAAACAAAAATAAACAAAAAACCTATGATCTTGGATAAGTCTGGGTAAAAGGTCATCAGGGAAATAATCTTGGTGCCATTCATACCTCATCAATTTAGGAAACATATTTTAAGCATCTATCAGATGTAGGGTTCTGTGTTCATCATTGAAGATAAAAAGCTGAGAATGACTTGACCCCTTTACTTAAGGCTCTTACATTCTTTAGGTGGTATTTTAGATTAAATGAGTGCCTATCAAATACATAAACAGATAAATATAATACAAGGGGGGAGTGAAAAGGAGGCAAGATCATCTAAGAATACTTGAATAAATAGAAGAAAATTTCAGTTCTGATGAGTACATAGAGGATATGGTATCTGGGGTGAACCTTCTAGTTTCTTCCTGGATTAGAGCCTGGACATAGGGACAAATTAAGAGGTGGTCAGACTAGATTTTTCTTAAGGTTCATTCATAGGATCATTGCCTTAGACTTTTAAGGGACCTGAGAGACCACCAAGTCTTAAGCCCCTAAACCAAGGTATAGAGAGATTAAAGTGACTTATACAAATTCCTTCCAATAAATAGGCATGTAATATGGGAGCTAAACCCAGGTGTTGCCCACATGTTCAAAACATGAAAATCAGCAATCTGCTTAAACACTCTTTCAGTCTTTCTATGAGTTTTTCTCAGGATTTTCTCTATACTTTTTTTTTTTAAAGAGAGAAGAAAAGCAAAAGCAAAACAAAAAACAAAACAAAACAAAAAACCACACACAAAAAAAACCCTAAACCAAACTCCAGAATCAGGAAACTGGGTATCTTTGTGTAACGATTGGAATGACTTACTGTAGAAAAGCTCTGCCATGAGGTGAATGTCTCTGAGGGCAAGACCATGTGTCTTTTCTTTGGCATCAGGAAGTGACGTTTGCTGGTGGGAGGAAGAAGGGGGAGCCAGGAGCTCTGACTCACTCTCTTTTGTGTGGACTCTGGCAGAGAGCGGAGCTAGGAATGCACTCTCCATTTTTATAGATAGATGAATGTAGGCCTTTCTCTCTCTCTTTACCAAATTCTTATTCACCTTAATAAATGCTTAAAAGCCTAACTCTTGCTAAAGCTTATAATTTATTGGTGACCACTCATTAGATATTTTAGACAGACTACCTAGAATTTTAGCTTTAACACTTGTCATACTACTCCCAACTGTTGTGATAATATCAAACCCTTAATACTAATATGTAAATTTGTTTCCTAGATGACTGTCAGTGCAATGTAAGTCTGCCTTCCTGCCAAAAGATTCCAGAACCTAATTTCATTGATAAATGAGATAATTCAGGATGTCTTCAAAGTCTCAGAGTAATTTTAATCTATAAAAGTCATTGGGGGCAGCTCAGTGGCATAGTGGATAAAGCACAGGCCCTGGATTCAGGAGGACCTTAGTTCAAATCCAGCATCAGACACTTGCCACTTACTAGCTGTGTGACTCTGGGCAAGTCACTTAATCCCAATTACCTCACCAAAAAAGAAAAAAAAATATTGAAGCTCAAGCCTTTGGAGATTCAAAAAATAACCAATAAGATCATTCATCTACAATGATATCTAACCAAAACACAAGTTTACATATGGAGCTATGTATCAGATAATACCCACAGTGAATGAGTCCTTCCTTTGGAAGTCAGATTACTCAGCTCACCTAGGGAAAAATGTCCCATATTTCAAATATAACTGAATTCCCCCAAATCTTTCTCATTCCAGGTAGCCATTGCCTCATCTGTGAAATAAGTTTTGTAATAAATAATCTCTAGTCACCCCTAACTCTAAACTCTGTGATCTTAAATATAAAAATTTAATGAAGAACTGTTGTCAAAGTGACCCATTATTGAGGTAGAAGAAATGACAAAATAGATTAAGAGAAGACTGTTTGAGGGAAGAGAGGGCTCTAGTGAAGATATGAACAAAAGTATCCAGCTCCTGTCCTTCAGAGAAGGCTTTCAATTAGTCAACAGACTCAAAATAGAGTTTTGAAGGGGGTTGAGTTTCCATCATTTTGGCCAGCTCTCGGCAGCCTTAGTGAAATATGTCTGTGTGTGTGTGTGTGTGTGTGTGTGTGTGTGTGTGCACATGTGTATGAATGTGCATATACATATTTGTATACACACACATATATTCTGGGGAGCTAGAGATAGGTTTGTATCTGTTCCAGCCAAGCAGGAGAGGAGGGAGGAGTTACTGTTGTATAAGGTGAGTTGTTATGGACACTTAAAAGAAAGAACAAAACAACTTATAAACATATTTAAACCATTATCTTTTCATCTCCCATCTTCTTGTTTGATCAGTCTCCATAATACAGTTCTTGGAACCATAACCTTACTCCTGATGCCAAGTTAACAGAGTCTTCATGGCTCATAAGGAAAATCTGAACTTTCTTATCAGTAAGATGTTCACAATTATTGTACCCATAAATTTCTTTGCCAAGACTCTGCCTTCTGAAAATATTAACACTGGGCTGATTGTGTGGTGGTTAATGTTGGTCTGGGTTCAAGTGCCACCACTCTCACAAAGTGGCTGAATGGCTCCAGTCAAAATTACTTGATCTCTCAATGACCCAGTCAACTTTCTAAGACTCTCAGGTGCAGAGTATGTGTGGACCTAAATGGGTAGAGATAATTTCCTCTCTATAAAAGTACTGAAAGTACTGCTATCTCCCCAAAGACTTGTGCATCTCTCTCTCTCTCTCTCTCTCTCTCTCTCTCTCTCTCTCTGTCTTTCTCTTTCTCACTTCCTCACTCTCTTTCTGCTTCTCTCTCTCCTTCCTCTTTGTAAAAAGATCCTTTCTTTACATCCCTTCACAAACTCCATTAGTCTAACACCCATTAACCCTCAGACAAATCTTTTATAAATTGACCTTTGTAGTCACCCTTATAATTACATTTCCCTTTTTCCCCTCTAGATTCTGTTTTTGTTTCTTTTTAAAATCCACTTTTGATCCTGTCTCTTTGTCTTCCCTGCTTTCTCTTTGCTTTCTTGTTTTAATTTGTACATTCCCCACAGGATGGTGGCTGGGTGAAATATAAAAAAAGAAACTGGGAATCTTTCTGGGAAAAGAAACCAAACATTATCAAGGAAAACAGAAGTTATCATCTGCAGTTTACCCAGTATGGTCTGAGACTCCAACTTACAAGACTCACAACTATTTACTTTTCTTGATTCAGGTCTGTTGAAGGAAAAAAAAGACCTCTTTTATTCAAGCAGGCTGTTGCAAAAAGCAGTGTGCTTTTTTATCAGAAGCTCTGGTCAAATAACCATATTTTAATATAAACATGATTTTTAAAGCATACACTTTTATAATGATTATACTTACATTCCTTAGCTCACAGGAATTTTCCTGGGATTATATCAAATTTTTAGTTACATAAGCTTCCCTGGCTCTATATCTTTTCTATAAATCACAGTTACTTCTTATCTTATTAAAAATTGTAGCTGATAAATGATTAAGGCACTCAAGGAATTAATTATTGATTTTTCCTATTTCAATCACTCTTTTCTATCCTTCCTCAGTCTATTGAGGATTGGATCAATTACAAGCTAAGCATAACATACAGTTTTATAGAAGGTGGTCCCCTAGCAAGGACATGTTTTACCCATTGTACTAGTGTGCAAGTAAAGGAGGAAGGTGGCACCAAGTAAATGATTCTAGAAGACACTGGGCCATTGTCCCCAGTGAGCAGTGAATAACAGAAAGGGAATTGGGGACTTTAACAGCATTTAGGAGCTCACAGATAAGGTTAAGTTTTGTTATAATCTTTCCAGATGATGTAAGAAAGCCATGTTGCAACCAGAGCATGCCAGTGGCAGGGCAAACACTAAAAGTTCACCTGGGATAAGTATAGATGTCTACTGCTTTAACTGCAGAGAATTGATGGTCTTAAGCAAGAGCTATGAGTTCATCTGTTTGAGCACTGAGATGTGATGGAACAAGGTCTCTATCAGAAAATACAGCAGCACCTGTGTAGTGAAGGCCATCCATCATAAAGGAAGAGTTATAAGTGTAGAGCATTAGATCTGGATAAGTGAGTGGAACATCAGTGAAGTCCTCTTGGGGTTTCCCAGTCATGTCTATGAGAAAAGTGCCATCATGCAAAGGAAATGAGTTATCTGACAAAGGATGCTCACAGAGGAGTGAGGCAGGATAAAAGATAAATCACCTTTTGATAGTAACATTTTCTTTTCCTAATAAAGTCACTTCATATTTAGCAAGTGTTTGATCAGAGAAGATTTAAGTGTGATTTCTCAGCAATAGTGCTTTTACCTCATGAGGGCACATCACAGTGAGTTGGGAAACAAGAACCATATCACAAGCCTTATCCACTAGGAAAGTAGCTGCTGCCTATGACTTGAAGGCATGGAGGAGTTCCTAAAGCACCAGCATCTAGCTGACAGGAATAGTATGGGATGAAGGGATGGTCTGAGGTATTGGGTAAGTATCCTAGATGCCACAACTTTCAGGTCATGGACAGAGTAGAAAAGGCTTATTATAATTTAGGATGTTTAGAGGTGGTGTTGAGAGGAGAGAACTTTTATGGTTTTCCAGGGCTGTCAGGTGTTCATCCTAGAAATATAAAGGTTCTGGAACAGGTTTTAGTTAACGAAGTTAATAGTTTAACAATCTTCCCAAAGGATGGAAACCACTATCTACAGTACCCTGCACAGAGTTTTTTCTTAGTCTTCAATTTTTTCCAGCTGCTGTATAATCTGAACATGTTTTGGTGACATTTTTCTGGAGTTTTCTGACAGGAAAAAACCTATAATACTCAAATTGAAGGAGATGTCATTGAACTTTATGTATTCTTTCATATACCTGGAATAAGAGATGCTAACTATCCTTTTCACAAATGTTATCATTAGGAGCAGCTAAGAGAAAGTGACCAATATACAGTATTAAAGTAGAGCCTTCAAAAGAATTGGAAGCTAGATCTTGCTGTAAAATCTGAGAGAACAGGGGTGGGCTTTCTACATACCCTTGGGGACAATCTTGTCTATGTGTATTGAGTCCCTTTCCAGGTGAAGGCAAACAGGTATGTGGCACTTATTGGAATACTGAAAAAGGTTGAACACAAATCAATAACAGTAAAGTATTTAGCTGTAATAGAAATGGTGCTGATAATGGTAACCAGATTGGGAACTACTGGATGGCTAGTATAACGATTGGAATGATGCCACCTGCTGGAGACTTACTGTAGGAAAGCTCCACCATGAGGAGAAGGCCTCTGAGGGCAAGACTATGCAGTTTTTCTTTGGCGTCAGGAAGTGATGTTGGCTTGGGGGAGAAAAAGGGGGTGAGGCTGGGGCTCTCATTTTCTTTTGCCAGTACTCTCATGGAGAGCAGAGCAGGAGAACTGTAGCTCCCCAAGATAGATAGAGGAATCTAGGCTTTTCTCTTTCTCTTTACAAATTCTTATTCTACTTAATAAATGCTTAAAAGTCTAACTCTTGCTAAAGCATATAATTTATTGGTGACCACTCATTAGATATTTTAGACAGTATAGCTAGAATTTTAGCCCCTCAATGATGGCTGACCAGGAGGAGGAAAGCTGAAACCTCCATCTTCTGATCTTCTGGTTGGGTAAGAAATTTCCCCTACCTTGTCCTTTAAATCCAAAATACTGCTAAAGTACCAGCTGTTTTCTATTTCAATTTTCAAATGGATCTTTTAAACTCCCTAAGTACCCTGTTACTGATTTTAGTCTGTTTAACCGGACAGATGGGGGATAAAATTGTGTTAATGCTTTGCTTTTGTGGATTTTCTATTTTTATTTTTGTTAGAAGAAAGAGCAAGTTGCTCACAGAAGGGAATATAAATATCTCCCCCTCTCTCAACCGTACTTTTTCAGATAAACCTCTGACTCCTGCATTTTTTTCAAATTCTAATGCTAAGAGTTACTCTAATTTTGCATGCCTGGAGGTGACCCAGCATCTAGAAGCCTTTAATCCCCTAGCAGTGGGGGGAGGGGAAACCAGGCCTGAGTTCAAAATCAAGTCTGATTCAAATTGCCATGGTCCCTCTCCTCCTCTTTGGACCCTACCTTCTATCACTCCCTTGGCCAAGCCCCTTAATCCTCCTGCCAGGGAAGTCCAGAGATCTAATGCGCATGTGAAGCTTTCCCTACTTACATTTTCTACTCAGTTACCAGAGAAGTTAGGCTCAGCACTTCCCCAGCCTGTTTGTGATTCTGACTCGACCTGCTGTGTTTTTCCCAAACCAACCTTAGAAAACCCTTTAAATTCCCAATATGCTCATTTTACTCATAATTTTGTGAACCTGCTTTTGTCTTTAATCAGTAACCTTATAAAGCATTTGTATTTTGAAAGGAATGACAGACAATATAAAGGGGTAAAAAAACAAGAGACACTAAAGCTGAATACAGATGTACAAGACAATCCTCATCATCATAGTTCAAGACTCCGTTTCTTTTGCCATGGAAGGGTACGTATTTTACAGAAATGTAGAAGTATACAGCAAGGTATTGATATGAATATTGGGGATTTTAGATATAAGAATCAAAAGTGTTCTAAATTCACTCAGAATAATAATGTAAGTTCAGAGGTTACATAGGATTTCTATACTATTACATCTACTTTTTGAAATTAATGGTATGGCTTTATTTTCATAGAGATTTTCATGCTTTTGAGATTATTTTTTATACTTAGCTTTTAAAAAATAAAGGGGGAATATTTGCAAAAGCTTTTTATAGTCATGTGAGCAAGTTTATATTTTGTAATATTCTTATTAATGTTAAGTTCATATTCATTTAGATTTCCCTAGTTTGAATTTCATTGTCTTTTATTCTTCCATGTGTATTTTCTTCTATTCATTCATCTATCTAATTTTGAAACAATGCAAGATGGTTTTGATTTCATAATACAATGTTAATTCTAGGAGTGTTGTGCTCCCATATTCTGAGTGGTTAGTTTTTGTTATTTTTTTCTCTCAACTGATTATTGGATCAAACGATATAAAGCATTTCCCTGGCAAATTGGTTGCCATGGCAAGTGTAAATTAATTCCCAAATTAATTCTAGAAGTATTAATTTTGATAAACATATTCAAAAAGCATAAAAAAGAGGGGAACATTTGTAAAAGTTTTCTTTTTTCAAAAAAAGTTTTCTTTGAGATTATGTTGTGCTTTAACTTGTATTTAAATATGTTCTAACCCAATGCCTGATACATAGTAAGTACTTAATAAATGCTTATTGACTTTCTGATATTCACACACAAACACATTCACATCTAATGTCATATTTAAACTATACACACACACACCATAGACACACTTACAAATATAAGTGTATGTTTTATATACATACACATACATGTGCATTATGTATATGTGTTTATGTATGTATATATATACACATGTGTATGTATATACATGTATACATACAGAGAGAAAGAGACAGAGTGAAAGCAAGATAGAAATAGAGGAGATACACACACACATACACACCAATCTTTGGAAAGAAAACTATTAATTTAGCAATATTATACCAGTAAGGATTCACCATGTGTCTCCTGTAAAGGCCTACAATTCTAGCTGTAATGTATAAAATCTAATGAGTGGTCACCTTAAATTAGAAACTTTAGCAAGAGTTTAGCCTTTTAAGTATTTATAAAAGTACTTTAGAAGTTAGTGAAAGGAGAGAGGTAAAAAGCAAACTTCACCTAACTTCCTAAGAGATCCCAGCATCTGTCCTCCCAGCAAGCCTCAGTCCCAAAATGAAAAGGTCCTGGCTTCCCCCATGGGTTTGTTTTAATGTGCTATGTCATTATTTTGAGTTTTTTTGGAGTGATCATGTTCTGAGTTCAGAGAGGTTACTCTGATGACTTCTTTTATATAGTTTCACAAAGGTGGGCACCCTGGTGAATGTGGTGGAGAGTGCTCAAGGTTCTCATTCTAACTATAGATTTTCATCATTGTTACCATAAAGAAACATTTGATGGGGAAAAATTCAATTCAATTTGCTATTAACAACTATAGAGCTATCTGTACTAACTCTAATTTAAGCTACTTTAAAACAGGGATAATCAAATAAATAAAGAAAAGCATTTAAAATAAAATCATATATGAATTCAAAAAATCTTTGACCATTTAAAATTTTTCTTTTTTTAAAACAATATCTTATTTTTCCCCTATTCAATAAAAAACAATTTTAACATTTGTTTATAAATTTTGAACTCCCAATTCTTTCCCTTCTTCTCTCACTCATCACCTTGCTCCCTGTGAGGGTAAAGAATTTCATGTAGGTTATACATGTACAAATGCATAAAACAGTTTATATTAGACATGTTGTAAACAAAAACACAGAGCAAAAAAACCCAAAACCAACAGCACTATGGAAAAATTTAACAAGTGTGCTTCCATCTGCCTTACAGCTCTGTAATTATTGTCTCTGGAGGTAGACACCATTTTTTTTTTATCATGAGTCTTTTGGAATTTTCTTGGGTCATTGTATTGCTGAAAAGAGCTAAGTCATTCATAGTTGATCATCATACAATATTGCTATTACTCTATACAATGTTCTCATGGTTATGCTCATTTCATTTTGTATCACTTCATGTCACCTCTTTCTAGGTTTTGAAATTCTCCTATTCATAATTTCTGGTAGCACTTTAGTATTCTAGTAAAATCTTATATGATGAGCTGCTCAGCCATTCCCTAAATGATGGGCATTACCTCTCATCCCATTTATTTGCCACCAAAAAGAGAACTGCTTTAAGTATTTTTTTATTAAAAGGTACTTTGCCATCTTTTTTATCTCTTGGGGATACTGACTTGGTAATGGAATCACTGGTTTAAAGGGTATGCACAATTTTATATCTCTTTAGATATAGTTCCAACTTATTAACAGAATGGTTGGATTGGTTCAGAACTCCACCAACAGTGAATGTCACAATTTTTTCCACATACCCTTCAGTACTTATCAATTTCCTTTTCAGTGATAAAAGCCAACATGGTAGATACAAAGTGCTTCCCTGAGCCTAGGATGGAGAAATCATCCAAGATTCAAGTGATGACCTCCATGGGCGGCCCAAGTCTGAGCTCCATGACACAGACCTGGGTAGAAGGTGAGTTAGCCATTCTGGGGGAGGGGAGGAGGGGTATCCGATGGACTCATGAGCCATTCTTCACCCCTATCCTCCCAGTTCCCCCCACCTCATCTGGGCAGCTGTGGCCTCCTCAGCTCCTGTGCAAGCCCAGCTTGACTTCTCCAGTTACAATGAGGTAACTAGAGAAATCAATCAGGAGAGTGGGGCTGGATTGGGAGGGGGCTATGGAGGGGGTGGAGGCTGGGATTGGGGAGGGGCTGTGGAGGGAGCAGGGAATGGGGAAGCAGTGTGAAGGCCAGATCCGGGAGCCACTGCCCTGCTTTCCACCCCCAGGTAGTCTCCAGAAGCCTGGCTGACCCTGCCGTGGGTGGTTCCCCCGAGGTACTCTCCCAGGGCCATCTGGGCATCCCAGGCAGGGACCTTTAGAATGTAAATTTCTTGGGAGGAGGAATTGTTTCATTTTGTTATCACTGAACTGGCAGGGGCAGATATTTAATATTTGCTTGCTGGGTGGTCCAGGTGAAGGAAGTTATTATACCTGTTTTATTTTGCATTTCCCTAAACATCTGGGATTTAGATTATTTTCATATGAGTATAGATAGCTTTGATTTTTTTTAATGAAAATTGTTCATATTTTAAGCATCTTTTTAAAATTGGGGAATGAATGGTATTCTTACATATTAGAAATAGTTCTCTATTTGAGAAATGAGGCCTTTGTCAGGGAAACTTGCTGTAAATATTTTTCACAGTTTTTTCCTTTCCCTCCATGTTTGACTGCTTTGACTGTATTTGAGCAAAATCATTTAAATTTAATATAATCAAAATTATCCATTTTACATCTCATAATGATCTATATTTCTTGTTTGGTCATGAATTCTTTCTCTTTGAATAAATTGGAGAGGCAAACCAGTATTTGGTTTCTTAATTTGTTTTTATTTATTTATTTATTTATTTATTTATTTTTTTGCGGGGCAATGGGGGTTAAGTGACTTGCCCAGGGTCACACAGCCAGTAAGTGTCAAGTGTCTGAGGCCGGATTTGAACTCAGGAACTCCTGAATCCAGGGCCGGTGCTTTATCCACTGCGCCACCTAGCCGCCCCTTAATTTGTTTTTAGTATCATCCTTTATGTCTATCATTTACCTATTTTGGTCTCATCTTGGTATACAGTGTAATATTTTGGTTTATTCCTAGTTTCTACCAGATTGTTTTCCAGTTTTCTCATTTTTTTGGTTCAAAGAATGACTTCTGATCCCAAAAGCTTGGATCTTTGGGCTTGATCAAAGACTAGATTTCTAAGGTCTTTTACTCTACTTTATTGTGTGTCTAATCTTTTCTGCTGATCCACCATTCTATTTCTTAGCTAGTATGAAAGAATTTTTAAGATTACTACTTGATAATACAGCTTGTGGGTTGATGCGTAGCCCACCTTCCTTTGCATTTTTTCCCTTAATTTTCTGTATAATCTTGACTATTGGTTCTTTCAGAAGTATTTTAATATATTTTTTCTAGCTCTATAATTTTTGGTAGTTTGGTATGGCACTGAATGATAAAAGTAGTTTGGTTAGGATTATCTTTTTTATTATATTGACTTCGCCTGACCAAAGGCCTCCCTGTAAGAAGAAGCTGCCTGTGACAGAAGTTGTCTGAGCCAAAACATTCTACTTTGTACTCCCAGTCCTTATCCACTTGTGGCCAGAGGAAGGGAAATGTATCCATATGACTTGGACTCTTCTCTGGTTACATAATATGTGGGTTTGTCTATTATTTCAATGTGGACAATAACAGTTCCTGTTTAAATCTACATGTTCCCTGTTAGGTAATCACTAGGCATATAAATATGGGAGAATTCCAGGGTCTTGAGAAGTTTCCCTCTATCAGTAGCCACTGTTTAGAAGCTGAAGGGAATTTAATCAAGGTAATCCAAGTTTATTCTATCTAGTTCTAGCCTCACTAGTCTCTTCCTAGCCTTTCCTGAGCTGCCCTTCTCTCAACATTCCTATAAATCCCAGGTCCTAGCCAACAGCATTCATGAAGTTCTTCTACCTGGTTTTCATGGTGCTCTTCATGATCTTCTCCTGTATGGGCACAGGTAAGGTATATACTGACCAAAAAAAGACATAGTACTGTGAATATGGAGGATAAGGTCTGTATGGGCCCTCATCAGCTTTCTAGACTAGCTGGTTTAGGGACTAGGCTGGGGAACTCCCTACCTCTAAGAAAGATTAAGGGAAAAACTGCATCTACTTGGATTAAGGAGATCATGAGGAGCAAAAATTTAGGTAGTCAAATGTAGCATTTAAGGTAAGTTGGAAGAAGGGCTGGCAGGAGAAGTAACTGAAAGATAGTGTGCTGAGAGATTTTTATATATTTAAAGAACTCTTCAAAAGTATGAAAGGTTAGGACAGTTTGGTATAGGATAGGTCCAATCTCTTTTTAGCATCCCACCTGCTGTAGTTTCATATGTAGGAGGGGGCTGAGATGTCACCTAGTGAAGCCCCTATCCTATTTCTTAGATGAGAAAATTGAGGTCACTGACTTACCCAAGACAACAGAGGTAGGGCGAGTGACAGAGTTAGCATTCATACTCAGAGCTCATGAATCCACGTGGAGAAAGTTCACAACCTTTTCTGCTGTATCATGATGTACTATATAAGTTTTGCAAATGAATCCCTACTACTATGCACAATACCAGGCACATAATAGATATTTAAGAAACACTTGGTTATTGAATGATTTATAATACCTTTTGTTTCCTTCATCCCATGGCTTACAAAAAAGACTTCTATCACTTCCTTTATTCTCCTTATTCCTGACTAGAGCTACCAGGAACATATTTCTTCCAAATACTATTCTTCTTTCTCCCAGATTGAGAATTCTTCCACTGTCCCAGTTCCTATTTCCCCATAAACCATTTCCTTATGTTGACAGACTTACCATCAGCTTGCTTATGAAAGTACATGATGATGCAACAGGTTGTATTTGAAGGCAAAGGACCTGGGTTTAAGTCCTTGCCATGCTATTGAATGCCTTTGTGAACTTAAGGAATTCCCTTTTTTTCCCCAATGATCCTCAATTTCCTTAACTATAAAATGAAATGGATTCATTTAGATAATTGATAAGGTCTCTCCCTGATCCAAATAATCTGATTTTCTCTCCCCTGCATAAAGTCCATTTCTACTGACAAAAGGTCTAATTTTCTTGAGTTTTATCAACCAGGAATCTAGCTGAGCCTGTTTTGATATTTAACAGTCATAACATAAATGCCCCTGTTTTTCAAAGGGTCTTTCTACTTCTTCATGCCATTTTACAGATAAGGAAGCTTAGGTAAATCAAGATTAAGTGACTTATCCCAGATCACATAGCTAAAACATATTCCAGAAGACAGATATGAGCTCTCGCATTCAGTGTGATGGTAGTTTGCTGAGTAGGACTGCGACAGAGTAAGATGTGTGCTATACCAATGAAAGCTCATTGGTCCAGTCTCTTATCTGTATTTCATTCTCATTACAATCTTACAAAGCAGGTTAGTGCGAATAAGATGGTACCCATTTCATGTAGAATCAAATAAATAGTCAAAGGGCTGAGATTATTTTTACAAGTTTATACTGTTTTTTTTAGAAATGGCTTCTTAGGAGTGGATATCAAGATCTGGATTTTTTTCATTATATCATATTAACTCATTTATTAAAAGATAATAAAAATATTTGAATGAAATCTCTTACCTATGATTCTGATTATAATAGAATATGCCATTTTCTCTGAGTTATAATTCTAAAACATGTTTTTCTTCTTTTCACAGGGTATGGTGAATTAATTGATGCTAAAGATTGTCTAATGAGGAAAGGCAGATGTACAGTAGGGAAATGTGAATTTCCCACTTATGAAATTGGAATCTGCAATTTGCAGAAGGACAAGTGTTGTGTGCATATGGAATAGATTTAAAGAAAGTCTACTGAAAAAAAATTGGAAATTGGAATTGCAAAACCCCATCAATTAGGGAATGGCTTAATAAATTGTTGATTGTGAATATAATGAAATACTATTGTGTTATGAGATATGATATGTTATAAGATTGTGTTATAAGAATATGCAGATTTCAGAAAAACCTGGAAAGACTTACATGAATTGATGATTACTGAAATGAGTAGAACAAGGAGAACAGTATACGAAGTATCAGAAACATTGTGTGATAAGTAGTGATAGACTTAGTTCTCAGCAATACAATGATCTAAGACAATTCCAAAAGAATCTTGATGGAAAATTCTCTACACACATACTTTGTCTCTGGATTCAGAAAAAAAAATACAGAAGTTGAATAATCTTGAAAGTACTCTTTTTTCTCTTATGTGACACTGTACATTTAAGAAAACAGCAAATGCAGAGGTAACCTTTTAGAACACCAGATTTCTAGTCCAAGATAAAGAAGAGATCGTCTTATTCTGATTAACTGAATGAATACTCCAAAGGTGGGGACTAGAGTGATGGATTAGTTGACTCACCCAGCATCCATGAGGCCCAATAAAATCTTCCTCTTTGAGCTGTTTACCTATGATGCTATGGGTTCTAATAATTAGGCTTTCTTATACCCACTTATAACTGTCATACTAAGTATAATATTCTTGTGTCATTGTCATGGACAAAAAGAAGAAATAAAAACCTGGTCAACATAGGGTCTTACATACAAGAACAGCAAAATAAGAGACAAAATAGCTACTGCTATAGAAGATATTTCTACAAATTACATGTAGGGCAAGATGGTGTCTAAATATATCCCTCTCCCATAAGCTTAGCTGTTTGAAATATACAATGTCTATTTTCAATAGATGAAGCCTGACATATGACAGACATTGTATAAGTAAGAGAAGGTATCATTCTTGGAGCTCCCGTAATGAGCTCCCATAAGAGGTGAACTATAGTGAGCCAACTACCCTGGCATCACAGCACAGTGGATACTGTTCTCACTTGGCTTAACAGATTTCCTTGAGAGAAAAATAGCCTGATATAATGCTATAAGGCATAGAAGACAAAATACAAGGGTTCTATGGAGCATCTTCTCAAGTTTGTCTCCCTTTAAGAGCCTTAGCAGCCTCAATGTGAAAGCAATGAATCCAAGAGTCTGTCTCTTCTACCTTTTAATTTGTTCTTATTCTAGCATTTTTAGCTCCATGCCCAATTTATAGATCAATTCTTTATTTATCTAATTCATGTAGGTATTTAGAGATATAAAATTTCCTAAGAACTGCTTTGGCTACATCCCATATGTTTTGGTTGTTTCATTATTGTCATTTTCTTGAAGGAAATTAATGATTGTTTATGTGATTTGTTGTTTGATCCACTCATTGTTTAGACTGAGATTATTTAGTTTCCAATTAATTTTTGGTTGATTTTTTCATGTCCCTTTATTACACATCATTTTCTTTGCATCATGATCTAAAAAGGATGCATTTACTATTTCTGCCTTTCTGCTTTTGACTGTGAGATTTTTGTGCCCTAATATATGGTTAATTTTTTGTATGTTCCATGTACCCCCGAGAAAAGGTATATTCCTTTCTATTCCAATTCAGTTTTCTCCAGCTGTCTATAATATTTAATTTTTCTAAAATTCTCTTCAACCCCTTAATTTCTTTCTGATTTGTTTTCTGGTTACATTTATCTAGTTCTGAGAGTGGATGGTTGAGTTCCACCACTGGTAGATCCCAGATATCATCTTACAATAAATTACAAAGGAACATTGCCCTGATACTATACAACCAGAGGGTCAAATAGAAATTAAAAGAATCCACAAATCACCTCTTGCAAGAGATCACAAAATGAAACCTCTCAGGAATATTATAGCAAAATTCCAAAGCTCAATAGTCTAAGATATAATATTGTAAGCAGCTGGAAAAAAACAAAAAACAATTCAAGTATCATGAAGTCCTATTCAGGGTAACACAAGACTTAGCAGCTTCTACACTAAAGTATTGGAGTGCTTAGAATATGATATTCTGAAGAGCATTCGGGGTTAGATTGCAACCATGAACCTGGCAAACTGTGTATAATCTTTCAGGAGAATAAAGAATATTCAATGAAGTATGGGATTGCCATGCATTCCAGGATTCAAGAGGAGCATAATGAGGTAAACAAGAAAGGGAAATCATAAGGGACCTATTAAGGTTATACTGTTTACCTTCCTACATGGGAAATTGTTAATTGTTACTCACACAATCTTTCTTATTATTAGGGCAGTTTGGAGTATATATAGAGAAAGGACACAAATGTGAGTTTAATATGAAGGGGTATTTTTAAAAAATAAAATCAACAGATGAAAAAGAGTAACGAACTGGGAGAACAGGAAAGAGAGAATTGGCATGGGCTAAATTATCTCACGTAAAAGAGGCACGAAATAGATTTTACATTGGAGGGTAAGATGGAGGAGGAGTGAGTTAACATCATTCTCATCAGAATTGGCTCAAAGAGGGAATAGCATAGAGATTTAATTGAGTATAGAAATCTCTCTTAACCTATAGGAAAGTTGGAGGAAAAAGGGATAGGAGAAGGGAGTGGGGTGTGATAGGACAGAGGGCAGATTGAAGGAGGCAGTAGTCAGATTTTCTACGGTCTGAAGCTTGGTGTGCCTGTGCCCCTCCCCCACTGGGCCACCACCACTCCGTTCAGCCCACTGGTTCAGACCCAGGGCGCTTTGCCCCAGATCCAACAGAGATTGCCTCCACTTCACCCTGGCTTACCTCCAAACCCCCTCACCAGTCTGTGATTGGAGCCTCAGAAGCTGCTGCTGCTGAAGACTCTGACAGGTGCTGGAAGCACTGTCCCTGGCTGTGTCCGGACTGTGTGCTGAGCTGTTCAGCCTGATCAGTTGGTGATCAGAATTGCCCTCTTTCCTGAGAAATAGTCTCACTCTGTTCTTATCTGCATTAGGCTGCTCTGTTTTTGTTTGTTTGTTTCTTTTGGTTTTTTGTTTTGTTTTGTTTTGTTTTTTAACCAGAATTATTTGGGCATGAGTGGATGGGTTTATCTGGAGCTTGTGGGAGTCACAGCCTCTCCTCCACCATCTTGCTCTGCCACTGGGTAGGTGATTCTTGGTAGTAATCCCAATTCCTTTGCCCTCCCAAATATCATATTCCATGCCCTCCTATTCTTTAATGTAGAAGCTGTTAGATCCTCTGCTATCCTCACTGTGGCTCCACCATAATTGAATTGTTTCTTTCTGGCTGCTTACAATATTTTCTCCTTGACTTGGGAGCTCTGGAATTTGGCTATAATATTCCTGAAATTATTCATTTTGGGATCTCTTTCAGGAGGTGATTGGTTGATTCTTTCATTTTCTATTTTATTTTCTGCTTCTAGAATATCAGGGCAATTTTCCTTGATAATCCCTTTGAAGATTATATCTAAACTCTTATTTTGATCAAAGTTTTCAGGTAGTCCAATAATTTTCAAATTATCTCTCCTGGATGAGCAGTTTTTCCAAGAAGGTATTTTACATTGCCCTCTATTTTTTTAATTCATTTGTATTTGCTTTATTGTGTCTTGGTTTCTCATAAAGTCACTAGCTTCCATTTGTTCAATCCTAATTCTTAGGCCATTATTTTCTTCAGAAAGCTTTTCCATTTGACTTTTCAATCTGTTGACTTTTTTCTCATGACTTTTCTGCATCACCATTATTTCTCTTTCCATTTTTCTCTACCTCTCTTACTTTATCCTCAAAGTCCTTTTTGAGCACCTCTATGGCCTGAGACCAATTCATATTTTTCTTGGAAGATTTGGATGTAGGATCCATGATGTTGCTATCCTCTTCTGTGTGTGCACTTTGATCTTCCTTGTCATTAAAGAAACTTTCTATGGTCTGCACATTTTCTGCCTGCTCATCTTGCCAGGCTATTTCTTGACTTTTAAATCCTTCTTAAATTGGGGCCCTGTTTCCAGGCTGCACTTTCCTGAGCTTCAGGGGGTCGGTCCCAGGTGGTATGATTTAAGGAAGGTCAGATTCTTCACTCACCTGGGCTATGCTGCTCTGGTATGTAAATAATCCCAGGACAACTTGCTAATTTACCAGGCAACAAAATTTTGTTTGCTGTGGTTGTTTGTTCAGAAGAGCCTGTGCCCCTTTCGCACCTGTGCTACTGCCACTCACGTTTGCTTCCTGGTTCTCAGCTTGGGTAGAACAACTGAAATTCCCCTCAGCTCCTGAAGAAAGCTCTGTTGTCTTCCTCCCTGGTCAACCACTTAGCCCTCTCACCATATCTTGAGCTTAGTTCCAAAAGATATTGTTGCTGCAGCTGATTTGGAGTCTAGAGGGTAAATTTCACTGGTGCAGCCTGCTTCATGCTGGATCTGTGTCAGCCTCACCCAAGGGTTGGGCTCCACTCCTTCTCCAGCCTAACAGACCCTCCTGCCAAACTTCTAAGCTGTCTTTGACTGGAAAATTATCTCAGCCCATCTTTTTGTGGGTTCTGCTGCTCCACTAGTTGTCTTATGGCTGTATTTACAGTTTTTTGGAGTAATTATGTCAGGAGTTCTGAGTGCTTACTGCCTTTCCTCCACCATCTTGGCTAAGCCCATACTGGGAGGGGGAAGGGGAGATATAAAATGGGTGAAATCTCACATGAAAGAAGCAGGAAAGTGCTTATGGATTTGGGGGAGAGATAAGGGAGGATTGCAGCAGTGACTGAGACTTACACTCCTCAAAATTAGCTCAAAGACTATCTAACCCTTCAGGAAAGTAGTTGGGGAAGGGAATAAGGAGGGAGAGGTGAGAGAAGGGAGGGCAGAGTGGGGAAGGGACAGTCAGAAGCAAAACACTTGTGAGGAGGAATAGGGTAAAAAAGATAACAAATTGAATATATATCAATGGGGAGGGTATAGGATGGAAGGAAACAATTAACAATACTAACTGTAAAATAATTTGAAACAGAGGCAAGAGTAATGTCAGACAATGATGATGATGATGTTGATGATAGATTGATGGGTCTATAATGATCGGAGGAAAATGAGGATTGATTGATGAGGATTGATTGATGAGGAGGACTGGTTGATAATGAGGAAGATTGAATGAAGAAAATAATGATTGATTGACAATGATGAGGATTGCCTTATGATAATGATGAGGATTGATAAATGATGATTAATTGATGATGATGGCAAAACATATGGTACTTACTTTGCTGGGTTATTGTGAAGACAATTCTTTGTTATGTTTAATGTACTATATAAATGTTATCTATTACTGTTGTTGGCAATAATCAAACTCATGGTTTTATTGTAAGGAAATTTCTCTTTAAAATACTATATAAATGTAGTTTACAATAAAAAATGATGAGCAGGATCCTATCAGAAAGATCTGGGACCTGCATGAGCTGATGCAAATTCAAGTGGACTACATACAAATGAGCAATAATATTGTGAGATGATCTGCTGTGAATGACTGAATTTTTAGCAAGGAAATGATCCAAGATAACTCTGAAGGACGTATGAAAAATGCAATCCATCTACAGAGAGAGAACCAATGGTATTTGAATACAGATTGAAACATATTTTTTTTAAATTAGTTCCTTTATCTGAAAGAAAAAAAAATTGAGCAGGATGCTGTCAGAAAACCTGGAAAGACTTCCATTAACTGATGCAGAGTGAAATGTACTGTATACAGATTAATAGCAATATTGTAAGACAATCTGCTGTGAATGACTTGGTTATTCTCAGTAATGCAATGATCCAAGATAACTCTGAAGGATGTATGAAAATTGCAGTCAATTTACTAAGAAAGAACTGATAGCAGGTATCTGAAAACAGATTAAAACATAATTTTTTATTAGTTCCTTAATCTGAAGTTTTGTTTCTGTTTGCTGTCTTTTATAACCTGACTAACGTGGTGATGTTTTGCATGACTACTTAAATATAACTTATATTGCATTGCTTGAGTTCTTGGAGGGGGGGCATTGGGAGGGAGGGAGGAAGAGAATTTGGAACACAAAGTTCTAAAAACGAGTCAAAATTTGTTTTTACATGTAATTTGGAAAAATAAAATTCTAAACAAAAGAAAACCAAAAAAGAGCTAAGCGATTCATACTTGGTCATCATACAATTTTTCTGTTCCTATATACAATTTTCTCCTGATTATGTTTGTTTGATTTTTCATCAGTTCACGTGCCTCTGGAACTGTTTTGAAATTTTCCTGCTAATCATTTATAATAACACATTAGTATTCTACTACAATCAGATACAACAAGCTGCTCAGCCATTCTCCAAATTATGGATATTCCCTCACATCCTAATACTTTGCCACAAAAAAGAGCTGTGCTAAGTAGTTTTTGTTCAAAGGTTCTTTTCCATTTTTTTGTCCCTTTGGGACAGAGGCATGGTAATGGTACGACTGGGTCAAAGGGTATGCACAGTTTTTTAGTCCTTTCGACATAGTTCCAAATTATTCACAGAATGATTGGATTGGTCTGCAACTCCACCAACAGTGAATGTAAAATTTTTTTCACATGTCCTTCATCATTTTTCAATTTTCTTTTCTGTGATATAAGCCAACATGATAGATGCAAGGTGCTTCCTTATAGCTGTTTTAATCAGTGAATCTCTAAATACTAGGGATTGAGATTTTTTTCCATGTCAGTATATATAGCTTTCATCTCTTTGTTTGAAAACTGCCTGTTCATATCTTAACTTTTTTAAATGGTGGAATGAATGGTATTCTTACATATTAGGCATGGTTCTCTATTTGAAAAGTCAGGCCTTTGGCGCAGAAACTTGTAAATATTTTTTCTCAGATTTCTGCTTTCCTTCAAAGCTTGTCTGCCTTGACTTTATTTGAGCTAAACCATTTTAATTTAATATAATCTAAATCATCCATTTTATATCTCATAATGATATCCACTTCTTGTTTGGTCATGAATGCTTCCTCTTTGAATAAGTCTGATAGGAAAAGAACTATTTCTTAATTTGTTTTTGGTATCATCTTTATGTCTAAATCATTTACCCATTTTGATCTTATTTCCATATACAGTGTAATATTTTTGTTTATACCAAGTTTATGCCATACTGTTTTCCAGTTTTATCAGAATTTTTTGCTCAAAGAGTGAGTTCTGGTCCCCAAAACTTGGATCTTTGGGTGTGATAAAATGCTAGATTTCTAAGGTATTTTACTCCACTTTATTATGTGTCTAATATTTTCAGCTAATCCACCATTCTATTTTTTTAGCTATTATAAAATTATGTTTATGATTACCAATTGATAATACAGTTTGGGTTCTGATGACTAGTCCATCTTCCATTGTATTTTTTCCTTAATTGTCTGTATATTCTTACTTTTTATTCTTCCAGATGTATTTTATTATTTTTTTTCTAGCTCTATAATTTTGGTGGTTTGATTGGTATGGCATTGAATGAGAAAATTAGTTTAGGTAGAGTGTCTTTTGTATTATATTGGCTTGGCCTAACCCAAGGCCTCCCTGCAAGAAGAAGCTGCCTGTGACAGAAGCTGTCTGAGCCAAAACATTCAACTTGGTACTCCCTATGCAAATCGCCTTGTGTCCAGAGGGAGGGAAAGGAATCCACATGACTTGGACACTTTTCTGGTTACATAATATGTGGGATTGTTTATCATTTCAGTGTGGATAAGAACACTTCCTTTTTAAATCTACATGTTCCTTTTTAGGTAATCCCATGACATATAAATATCAGCAAACTCCAGGGTCTTGAGAAGTTTCCCTTTGTCAGTTGCCAGTGTTTAGGAGCTGAAGGGAATTCAGTCAAGGACAGCCAAGATTAATAAATCCACTTCACTTGTCTTGTCTCTTCCTAGCCTCTCCTGAGCTGTCCTTCCCTTAATGTTCCTATAAATTCGAGGTTCCAGCCAAAAGTCACCATGAGGATCTTCTACCTGGTTTTCATGGTGCTCTTTGTGATCATCTTCTGTACTGGCACAGGTAAGGTATACATTGAACAATAAAGAGGTAGCACTATGAATATGGAGGACAAGATAAGTATGGGTCCTCATCAGAAGTCCAGACTAGCTGGTCATGGGACTAGGCTTGGGATCTCCCTACCTCTAAGAAAGATTAAGGGAAAAGCTGCATCTACTCATGAAGAACAAAAATTTAGGTAGTCAAATGTAGCATTTATAGTCACTTGGAAGAAAGTCTGGCAGGAGAAGGAACTGAAAGATCTTGTGTTGAGAGATTTTTATGTATTTAAAGAATGCTTGAAAAGTATGAAAGGTCAGGATAGGTCTAATCTGTTTTTAGCATCACAGCAGATTGGTAGAATCCTAGGTAGAAGGGGGTTGAGATGTCATCTAGTGAAGCCCCTAACCAATTTCATAGATGAGAAAATTGAGGTCACTGACTTGCCCAAGATAATAGAGGTAGGGTGAATGGCAGATCTGGGATTCTCATTCAAAGCTCATGCATCCAAGTGGAGGGAGAAATTTCAGCACATTTTCTGCTCTATCATGAGGTACTATATGAGTTTTATATATGTATTCCTACTACTGTGCACAATATAAGACACATAGTAGATTTTTTTTTGGTGTGAGGCAATTGGGGTTAAGTGACTTATCCAGGGTCACAGAGCCAGTAAGTGTTAAGTGTCTTAGGCCAGATTTGAACTCAGGTCCTCCTGAATCCAGGGCCAGTGCTCTATCCACTGTGCCACCTAGCTGTCCCACATAGTAAGTATTTAAGAAACACTTGGTTATTGAATGATTTATAATGCCTTTTCTTTCCTTCACCCCATGACTTACAATAGTTTTCTATCATTTCCTTTATTCTTCTTATTCCTGGCTCAAGCTACCAGGAACATATTTCTTTCAATACTATTCTTCTGTCTCCCAAATTGAAAATTCTCCCACTGCCCCAGTTCCTTTCTCCCCACAAACCTTTTTGTTGACAGCCTTACCACTAGGTTGTTTATGAAAGTACACTAAAATGCAACAGGTTGTATTTGAAGGCAAACATCTTGTGTTAGGAGGCACAGGACCTGGGTTTAGGTCCTTGCCATGCTATTGAATACCTATGTGAACTTAAGGAATTCCCTTCATTTCAATGATCTTTGGTTTCCTTAACTATAAAATGAAAGAGGTTAATTTATAATTGATAAGGCCCCTCCTTGATCCAAATAATCTGTTCTTCTCTTTTCTGCATAAAATCCATTTCTACTGACAAAGGGTCTAGTTTTCTTGTGTTTTATCAACCAGGAATCTAGCTGAGCCTGTTTTGATATTTAGCAGACATAGCTGGCATGTATATAACTGTTTTTCAAAGTGTTTTTCTACTTCTTAGTGCCATTTTACAAATGAAGAACCTGAGTTAAATAAAAATTACTTGACTTATCCCAGATCACACATTTAAATATTTTCCTTATGCCAGATGTGGGCTCTGGCACTCCGGGATTTAGGTCCAGCTCTCTGTCTAGAAGTATTCAGTGATGATAACTTATTCAGTAGGATTGAGACAGAGTAAGATATGTGCTATAGCAATGAAACTTCATTGGTACAGTCACTATCTGTATTGCATTCTCATTACAATCTTGGAAAGCAGGTTAGTGTAAATAAAATGGTTTCCATCTCTAAAAGATTAAATAAATTCTCAGAGAGCTGACATGATTTTTACAAGGTTATAATGTTTTTTAGACATTACTTCCTAGGAGTGGATATCAAGACCTGGATTTTTTTTTATTATATAATATTACCTCATTCATTAAAAGATCAATTTAAAATATATTTGAATGAACTGTCTAATCTATGATTATGATCATAGTAGAACATGTTATTTTCTCTGGGTTATAAACATTCTAAAACCTGTTTTTCTTCTTTTAACAGGGTATGGTGAGTTAGCTGACACTAAGAAGTGTCGATTGAATAAAGGCACATGTACACCAAAAAGATGTAAATATAGCTTTTGGAAATTAGGAACCTGTAGTTTCGGGTTTTACAATTGTTGTGAGTTCATATAATAGATTTAAAGAAAGTATATGGCAAAGAATTGGAAATTAAGGGGTTGCCC
Source organism: Dromiciops gliroides (assembly GCF_019393635.1). Classification (NCBI taxonomy): domain Eukaryota; kingdom Metazoa; phylum Chordata; class Mammalia; order Microbiotheria; family Microbiotheriidae; genus Dromiciops; species Dromiciops gliroides. The sequence continues at coordinate 517,266,082 of NC_057862.1, forward strand.
ATCAATTGGGAAATGGCTAAACAAATTGTGGTATATGATGGTGATGGCATATTATTGTGCTATAAGAAATGACAAGCAGGATGGATTTAGAAAAGCTTGTAAAGACATGTAGGAAATTATGTATTAGGAAGTGAGCAGAACTCAAAGAACACTGTACACAGAGACAGCAATATAGTTGGATGAAGAACTGTGAATGCCTTGACTCTTCTCAGCAATACAATGATCCAAGGTAATCCCAAAGGACTATTGATAAAACATACTATCCACCTCCAAAGAAAGAACTGATATTGATGAAACAGACTGAAGCATGCTATTTTTCACATTCTTATATGTTTTTATGATTTAATTTGCTTATATAAAGTGACAAATATGGTGATATTTTGCATTATCACACATGTATAAGCCATATCAGATTGTTTGCCACCTCAGGGAAGGTTATGGGACGGAGGGAAAGAAGGATATAGATTGGAACCAAAAACTCTAAATAAAATTAATTAATTAATTAAAAATAAGATATGATGAACAGGCAGATTTCACAAAAAAAAACCCTCTAAAAACTTACATGAACAGATGATTACTGAAATGAGCAGAACTAGGAGAACATTGTACATAGTAACAACAATATTGTTTGATCACCTGTGATAGACTTAGTTCTTCTCAGGAATTCAATGATCTAAGACAATTACAAAATACTCATAATGGACATTGATATCTATATCAGAAAAATCTTTCTTTCTGGATTCAGAAAAATTTATAGAATTTGAATGATCATGAAAGTACACTTTTCCCCTTATGTCATATTGTGTATGTAAGAAAGGGATAAATGCAGAGGTAAACTTTTAGAACACCAGATGTCTAATCCAAGATAAAGATGGGATAGTCTTAATCTGATTAACTGAATGAACACTCCAAAGGTCTGGACTAGAGTGATGGATTTGTTGACACTCCCAGCATGCATGATGCCCAATAAAATCTTTATCTTTGAGCTGTTTAACTATGATACTATGGGTTCTAATAATTAGGCATTCTTATACCCAGTTATGAGTATAATTGTCATAGTAAGTAGAACTCTCTTGTGCCATTGTCATGGACAGAAAGGCCACCAAAAGAAGAAAAAAACCTGGGCAACATAGGGTCTTACATAAAAGGAACATCAAAATAGGGGAAAAACAACTACTGCTATAGATGATGTTGCTACAAAATACATGTAGGGCCATATGGTGCCAAAATATTTTCCCTCTCCCATAAGCTTAGCTGTTTTAAATCTACAATATGTATTTTCAATAGATGAAGCCTGACATGACAAACATTGCGAAGAAATAGGAAGCAGCATTCTCTGAACTCCCATAATGGAGCCTGGTTCAGGATGATTATAAAGACAGTAAATAAAATAGGCTACAAATGTGTTTCCTAAAAGAAGAGTTGAACTATATTTAGCCAACAACCCTAATGTTAAAGCACAGTGTGTCCCGTTCTCACTTGGCTTAACAGATTTCCTTGAGAGGGAAATAGCCTCAGAGGTTCTATAAAGCATCTTCTCCAATTTATTCCCTTTTTGGGCCTTAGCAGCCTTAATGCAAAAGCAGCGAATCCAACAGTCTGTCCTTTCTAACTTTTAACTTCTTCTTATTCTAGCTTTTTTAGTTGCATGCCCAATTCATTGTTCTCCTTTTTCTCTATTTTATTCATTTAGGGATTTAAAGATATACAATTTCCCCTAAGAACTACTTTGGTTACAGCTCATAAGTTTTGGTATGTTGTCTCATAAATAATGATGTTAAACATCATTTTCATTGCATTATGGTTTTAAAAGAATGCATTTACTATTTCTGCCTTTCTGCATTTGACTGTAAGGTTTTTATGCCCTAATATATAGTTATTATTTGTTCAGGTGCCAAGTACCCCTGAGAAAAAAAGGTATATTTCTTTCTATCCCCATTTAGTTTTCTCCAGTTGTCTGTTATATTTAATGTTTCCAAAATTCTCCTCACTTCTTTATCTTCTTTGTGATATGTTTTATGGTTACATTTATTTAGTTCTGAGAGTGGGAGGTTGAGGTCTTCCACTAGTTGAGCATAGATATCATCTTTCAGTAAAATATAAAGGAACACTTCCCTGATATTATAGAGTCAGAGGGTAAAATAGAAATTAAAAGAATCCACAAATCCATCTTGCATTTCATAATATTCTCTATTGTTTGTTTGGACATAAATTGTTTTCCTCTTCATAGGTCTGAGAGACAAACTACTTCTTCCTCTCCTAATTTATCTATGGTACAACCCTTAATGTCTAAATATTAAACCCATTTTGACCTTATTTTTGAATAAGGTGTAAGATGTTGGTCTATGCCTAGTTTCTTCCATATTATCTTCCAGTTTTCCCAGCAGGTCAAAATGGGTACAAGATTTAGTTCATGTTGTATTTCTAGGGTTTTTTTCTGAGAGCACCCTGCCCATCATTTCTTGTAACACAATAGTATTCCATCATAATCACATAGCGCAGTTCATTCAGCCATTCACAAACTGATAGGCATCCTCTAAATTTCCAACTCACTTCCTTCAGAAAAGAGCTGCAACAAATATTTCCATACACATAGCTCCTTTTCCCTTTTTAAAATCTTATTTTGCTTACATACATAGAAGTGATACTGCTACATCAAATAGTATATGTAGTTTTATAGCCTTTTGGGACTACTTCTGTTAAGGGCTAAAATTCTAGCTAAACTGTCTAAAATATCTAATGAGTGGTCGCCAATAAATTATAAGCTTTAGCAAGAGTTAGACTTTTAGGCATTTATTAAGGAGAATAAGAATTTGGTAAAGAGAGAAGGAAAGGCCTAGATTCCTATCTATTAAAGGGAGAGCACATTTCTAGCTCTGCTCTCCACCAGAGTCCAAAGGAAAGAGCACCAGACAGAGCGCTAGTCTCTTCCTTCTTCCTCCCACTACCCAACATCACTTCCTGATGTCAAAGAAAAGACTCCTGGTCTTGCCCTCAAAGACCTTTGTTTCATGGGCAGAACTTTTCTACAGTAATTCTCCGGCAGGTGGCGTCATTCCAATTGTTACACTTCCAAATTGCTTTCAAGTATGGTTGAATAAGTTTACAACTTGACCCATGGTGCATTAATATCTCATTTTTTCCCACATACCCTCCAACATTTATCATTCCCCCTTTATGTCCTATTAGCTAATATAACAGGAATGAGGTAGTACCTCAGTATTCTTTCAATTTGCCTTTGTTCACTTGAGTTATCTGTCTATGTTTACTTTCAAAACCTGACTAATATGATCATTGTTTTGCATGACTACACATGTATAACCTATATCAAATTGTTCATCTTCTCAATAAGGAAAGTTGGGGAGAGATAAAGGGAGATAATGTGATACTCAAAGTTTAAAAAACAAATGTTCAAAAAATTTTTACTTGTAATTGGGGAAAATAAAATACTAAATAAATATTTAAAATTAAGAAACAAACAAAAAGCTTTATAAGAATAATATGCAAATTGCACAACAACCAGAGGAAGGTGAATAGGCCGGTGAGGATACTAAGAACCATCTATTAAATTAGTTTTAAAAAGACAGGTTTGGCTTAGAGAAGAAAAAATATGTTGGGGACATAATCTTTCTTCAAATATTTGAAAGACCGACAGATGGAAAGTTGATTCAATCCCTTTTAAGGAATTCCAGAGGGTAGAAGTAGAAAAAATAAGTTCAATTTACAGGGAAAATTTTCATTTGGGATAAAGACTTCCACGTAGTTTTCTGCTCCAATGGCATGGAAATGACCATTTCTCCAAAGCTAAATCAGAAAAGGTTGACCTTTGGTTGGATGTGCTATGCTGAAAATCTTCTTAACTATAGCAATTTTGTACATCAATTTTCTGAAGACCAACATAGTTAAATTCAGAGAGGCTCATCACCAACAGGCTTATCCCTAATTGATCAATTATTTTCCCATGATAACACATAGAAATAAATATAATAAAAAATAAAAAGAAAACAATCCTTTCAAAAAGAAAAGAAAAAAACCCAACTTCTTAAAAAGTACAAATTTCAATATAACCTGAGAAAAAGGAATAGGACAGTGGGGAAACTGAAAACAATCTATTAAAATTATTAAAAGAATTAGAAAGGATTGGTTTAGAGAAGATAAAATGCGTTGGGAAAATAATTTGTCTTCAAATATTTGAAAGACTGACAAATAGTAAATTGATTCAATCTCTTTTAAGGAATTCCAGAGTGCAGAAGTAGAAAAAGAGGAGTACAATTTATAGGGAGAGTTTACATCCTGGGATAAAGACTTCCATGAGTTTTCTGCTCCAAGGCCTCAACATGACATGGAGTTGACCTGTATTACTACATAGCTAAATGGCAAAGGCTGACCTCTGGTAGAATGTGCTATGCTGAAAATTTTCTCAACCACAACAAAATACTTTGTCAATTTTCGCAAGACAAGTTATTTAAATATAGAGAGGTTCATCTACAGCAGGTTTATCCCTAATTGATCAATTATTTTGCCATGCCAACCTATGAAAGAAAATATAATAAAACATAAAAAAGAAAACAGTGCTTAAAAAAAGAAATTAAGAATAAAAACCAACTTCTTAAAAAGTACAATTGGCCAGATAATGCTGGCTGATGGTTTTAGATAAATATACTTTTAAGGTAAGCAGAGACAGTTCTAAAACTGATTCAGATTGTCTTTTTCTTCTTGCCTAATTTTCTGAAACTTATTAAAGTTCCTTAGACTAACTGCACATGTTTCCATTCCTCTGATCATAGTCTCTCTTACTTGAACTAATCTATCCATATCTGCAGGGTATTAGACTCCCCAAATGGGTTTTTCATCAGCCAGTGCTGGCCATAGTATGGGCTTAATCTTAGTAAACTAATTGGTTTCTAGCCTATATAACTCCAGCCTTGTCTCCTGGGGAGATAAATGTATCTAGTAAATATTCTATGTTTTTCCAAGTTAGGTTAAGTTCTCTAAAAATAACCTGATATTGATGTATAGCTTTACTGGGGCCTTTCTCAATCCTTGGAGTCTGGGTCTGCCATGTGATTAATCCGATGGATAGACAAGATGGTGGACCTGATTGAAGGTGACTGGTCTCAGTAAAAAAATTTGTCCCTTAAGGGGAAAACTTATACTCTCTACCCTTTGTGATTATATTCAGGGGGAGGTAGTAAGTAATTGGGTACAAAGGAGGCTTTTATCTCCTTTGTGTAGTTTTACTCATAAAGAATGACAAACTATACCAAGGTGGGAAGTCAGAGGACTAGAGCAGGGACAAGGGCAGAGGACTCAACCAGATGAGGGAGAGGTAGGACTTCAGAGAAATAAATCTCCATTGGTGACTAGTCTGTTCCTATTGTTACCAGAGAGTCCAATGGCCAACATCCAGATTCAATCCCACTTCTGACAACAGTTTAAATGTCAACCAGACTAGAACTGTCCTCTAACCTGTGGATGGCCAGAGAGGAACAAAGCAGGATATCAGATAGGTATCAAATAGAAGTATAAATCCTCTAGTGGCATCATGGCTTCTGCCTGCCTCTCCTTCATTGGCTAGAAGTGTAGACTGTCTTTCAGACCCCATCCCTTTGCTAAAAAGGGGAAAATGACAAGATATTAGGGAACACCTTGCTTTCAAGAGCCAAAGACCAGCAAGAAAGTTTTGACCTGAGCTTGGCAAAACATCAATCTTTGTCGTCATTCTCTAGATGATTCAACCTCTGGTAAAATCACATAATTTTTCTATTGCTTTAACCAGCATCATGTGTTTTCTGAGCTCAGCTAAGCACTGGGCAAGCTCAGAGAAGTACTCTTGTTTCAGTCATAAAGTCCTGCAATGAATCAAACTTGTCACATTGTTGCTGTTATCCCTCATTGTCAGGGCTCTGGCTCACTGTGTAGCTATGGGCATAAATATTGAGATGTAACTGCCATGCTTCAACCCCCCACTCCCACTAGTAATGGGACTTGGGTACATGTGTCTTTGCTTGCAATGCATTTCTCTCCCTTAGAAATTCATCTCCTATTTGATTCCTGACTCTCCTGTCTCTGACTTGCTCTTTTTGGCTCTGGCCATCCACAGGTTAGTGTCCAGTTCTGTTTTTGTTGACAGCTAACAGAGTTTTCCCTGGGGTTACATAATAATTTTCTTTACACGACCTTCTCTCTCTCTCTCTCCATATATATATATATATATATATATATATATATATATATGTCACACAGTTACTTCTTTGCCTATTAAATTAATTGAAGCTGATAAATGATTATAGAGCAAGGCATTCAAGGAATTGAGTTTTGATTTTTCCCATTTCAGAAGAAAGTTGCTAAGCATAGGGTGACCTTCTGAGGGGAGGATTGTGATGACATACTGAGGGAAGGGAGATTATATGTAAAGGTGAGAGTTTTCAGAATTGATTACATTTTACAGAATGATAAGTGTCTGGAGATCATGAAATCCAGAAAAACAACTAACTGAAAAATGATGATAGGCCAACCTGGCTTATTTACTATTCCTCATACAAGACAGTCCATCTCCATTCTGAATGTATTTGCATGAGCTATCTCCAATGCCTGGGACATCTTCCATCTCTGCCTATTTGCATTCCCACATTACTTCAAAACACAGCTCAACTGCTCACTTTCACCTAAGAACTTTCCTGATCACCTGGACTTTTCTAGTCCATTATCTTGCCTTCCTTCAACTCCATTATTTAGCTTTATATATGAGAAATATTTTTTGAACAAATTCTTTGAAGAAACTTCAAGTGCCATGAATGGAGTGGTCCTCTTTTGTGCTCAGCTATACTCTCTCCTTCACCCTTTTCCCCTTCATTGTGTAAGGAATTAATTGTGATTTGGGGTTTTCATAACCCTATCTTTGCTTTATTATGGTCAGACTGAAAAAATTGTAAGCTTGGGTGTATACTTTGGGAGATAATTGAACAAACAAGAGGAGCTCTGACCACAGGGAACATTTATTGAAACTATGTAACTAAACCTTCCTCTAATAGCTTTCCCACACCCATGGGGGTTTGGCTAGATTATAATAGGGAAAGCCCATGTGGGTGTGCTGAGCTAATTGGAGACTCAGCATGGATAAGAACCACCCTTCCTCCACTTTGGCATATATACCTTTTGAACAACTACAAATTTACTTGATTTCTATGCCTAAAGCAGGAATTATAAATTTTTCTTTGTCATTGTTGACTAGCTCACTTGATGGATGGAGGATTTTCTGCCTCACAAGCAACTGCTGGCTTGTTGGCCAAATTTCTCCTTAAAGAGACCGTCCCATGCTTTGGGCCACCAGCATACATTGATTCTGATAGAGGTACACATTTTACAAATTCAATTCTCTCACAGATTTATTCTTTCTTGGGAGTAACTCCAAGATTTTATACTTCTAATCACCCTCAAAGCTCAGGCCAAGTTGGAAGTATGAATAAAGAGCTTAAGAGCATGGTTGGCAAATTATGTACTGAAACCTATTTGAAATGGCCTGATGTTCTACCCTTGGCATTATTCTATCTACGCAGTAGACCGAGAGGAGAACTCCATATATCTCCTTATGAGATGATTTTTGGTTACCCTCCTATCCAAGCTAAAAATTTTTCACCCAGTTTATACATCACTGGTGGGAGGTAATACTTCTGTTGTTTCCTATATACAGGAACTACAAACTAGGCTATGTGAACTCCATGAAGCAGGAGTTGCTATACAAGTTGGTCCTTTAGATTTTTCCTTGCATGATTTAATTCCTGGAGACTGTATATTTTAAGAATTTTCAGCAGACCAGTGCAACCCAGCCTTCTTGGGAGGGACCTTTTCAGGTATTATTGACAACCCCTACTGCTATTAAAAGTGGAGAAAAAGAATCTTGGATTCATTGTTCCCATGTGAAGCCTGCACCATTTGTAGGTAAAGTAATTTCAGATAAAACGCAACCAGCTTCTAAAGAGTAAAGACACCAAACAGAGCCTAGACACTTCCAATTTGCAAACATTTTCACTCAATTGCAAACCCTGGGACTCAAATGCTGTATGGTATCAGAAGATGGAAATTATCTTTTTAGAGCCTTTGGAGAACAATTAGAAGGTCATTCAAGACCACATATCAAACACAGACAAGAAACTGCTAATTATATGCTCAGTCATAAAAAAGACTTTGAGCCTTTTATAGAAAATTATATTTCCTTTGAAGAATATGTTGCTGATTTGAAAAAAGCTGGTACTTTCATTGGAAACGATGCAATTGTAGCCTTTGCAAAACATAGCCAACTGAATGTAATCATTCATCAGTTGAATAAATCCCTATGGCAGATTTGTGGAACAGACAAAACCACTGCTAAATAACTCCATATTTTCTAACATTACAATCATTATGACAGCACTAGAAGAGTCAATGATAATTGGAAACCCCTGCCACTTTGGCATGCAGAGAATTGGGGAACCAGTTAAAAAGGTGGTGTACCCCAAATTCTATCAATTTAACATCTTACCTTAAAAAAGCTTTTCCTTCTACAGGTGAAGAACTTCACCAAAGAGCACATGGCCCTAACTTCTATAGAGTGTTATTGAACCTTATTGATTGATTTTTAAGGCAATTAATGAACATATTGAGTCTTGCTGATGTTTTTTTTTTTTGATAAATTGTTTATCACTTCAAGTTTCTGTTATTGTTATTATACTAGATAGAGAATTTATGGACAAGATGATGTGGTTTACTTGCCTAATGAAGATTCTGTAATAATGTTTAATATTATTATCCATTTACATTCATTTATCATTTATATGTCATTGTGACTATGTATACTCTGGGTATGGTTTGAGATTATTGCATATATTACAAGTATATCCTAAGTTATGCAGCATAACATGCATTTTTACCATCATATTGTCTTTGGTGAAATTAATATGAGTTTATGAATTATGGAAACTTAACATTTCAGAAACTAATTGCTCTTATACTGAGCTTGACAGAGATGGCTTAACTCCAGGCCCTAAAGAGAATATGTGTACAATAGGAGGAGACACAGGTACATGTAAGATGCCTTGATGGAGACTGAGAGAACAGCCATTCAGCAAAACCTGGAGGCTGGATTCCCTTAGTCCAAATACATTCAGGAAGTCCATAGTTTGCTGATGATAGCGGCTATGTAGAGCACAATGGCTGGACATAGTCCAGTTTCTTCCTCTCTCCCTCCAAAAATGGTCTGGTGTCATGGAAGCTACAACACATGCACCTGGTTCAACGTAACTTGGATTTTTTTACTCAGTCTGGTGGCATGGTCAGAATCCATCCACCTGAGGCCTAGCACAATTACTAGATGTCTACGGAACCATGAGATGTGGTATGGTAACCTTTCCATAATATTTTCAGGTGACTTCATGGACACATTACTAAATTTACCCTTGATCCAGACATATGGTGGTAAAAAGTGTTATTGATATCATAACTGCCTTGACTCTGTATTGCATATGGGTATAAGTATCCTCCACAGGGAGGAATGTGATATGCTGTATGTATGAAGTTTAAATTTGTTCTATATGAATTATATTACTAGAGATTTGTGGAAATCCATCAGTTAAACAGCTAAAGAAGTAAAAGTGTCCAGAGACAACCAGAATCCATACCAGAATCCAGATTCCCTGATGGCATCTTAACACTCAACGAAGATAAGGTTTCAAGGACTTTAAATGAACATTTTTGTTTTTTCCTTCTGTTACTTTATACATCATCTGTAATATGTATTTTCTGCAGAGGCCTTCCCTCTGTAGACACTGTCAAAGCACGAGTTCATAAGGGTCTGCCCCTCTGGACAAAATTTTACCTTTCTCCCTTTTCTATATTGTTATTAGCATATTGTTTGTTAGCATAGGTTATGATAATCTGTTATTTTTTATTGCTTCATCAAGGAAACACCCTGTGTTTCTTAATGAAGCAAAGGGGGGAATGGAAGGAATTAATTTTGGTTTGGAGTTTTCATAACCCTATCTTTGCTTTATTATGGTCAGACTGAAAAAAATGTAAGCTTGGGTGTATGCTTTGGGAGATAATTGAACAAACAAGAGGAGCTCTGACCACAGGGAACATTTATTGAAACTATGTAACTAAGTCTTCCTCTAATAGCTTTCCCACACCCACGTGGGTATGGCTAGATTATAATGGGGACAGCCCATGTAGGTGTGCTGAGCCAATGGGAAACTCAGCATGGCTAAGAACCACCCCTCCCCTTCCTGTGAAAAAAGTCAGTTAGAGAGACAGTTGAGATTCTGGTAGAGGGGTTAGAGTTTTCAGTGAAAAGGCAGTTAGTTAGAGAGGGTTCTGAGGGAAATGGGGAAAGAAGGCAGACATTTAGGGGAGCTGCTGGTGTTTGACCTTCAGACAAAAACAGAAGAGACTACAAAGCTGATTCTCCTTAGAGCTACAGATTTTGGGTATGGTGAGTTTGTTTTGTTTTTGAGGCAAAGGCTGTGCTGGAGGCAGATTTAAACTTTTTTTTATATGACTATAGGTAGTTTTGATTTTTCACCTGAAAATGCAGGTATATATACCTACACACACATAGGCATACATTTATGCATAGATACATACAGACATATATATATGTGTGTGTGTGTGTGTGTGTGTGTGTGTGTGTGTGTGTGTGTGTGTGTGCATGAGTATATAAATAGATAAATATGAAGACACATATTTACCTTTTACTAGTTGGAGAATGAATTGTATTCCTGTAAATTTGATGGTGTTCTCCCCATTTGTTAAATGAGTTCTTCATCAGGGAAAATTGCTGCAAATATTGTAGAAAAAAGGGTACCTAAATTTGCTTCTGCTTCCCCCCCTCCCCAGTTATTCAGATAACCAAAGGATTGTATGAGGACTTGGTTGACATATCAAAAATTCATTGCTTTAACCAAGAGTAGGTATTCTGAGAACTTTTGAGCTCCTGTCAGCTTCTCCAGAGTTATCCCCCAACCCCTGCCTTTGTTTTAATGTTTATGCTTCAGATAGTGAATGAAATACACAAGTATTCGTTGTTATCAGCACAAGTGTCAGATCTCTGATTAAACAAACATCTCCTTTAACAGGAAAAAAATGCCATAAATCTTAACCGTTTCCCTTAAAATTGTGACTCTGTTGTTTAAATATCCCCTTCCCCTAGTTAATGTTGAGGTCTCTCTTAAGAGTTCCCCATATATTCATGTCGATCTTGCTGAGCAAAAATAAGATGGGGTCTAGATAACGATGCTTCACTCTATTTCTGGGGAGGACAGGTTTCTATTCTATACAATTGATTGGTGCAGACACATAGGATAAGACAAGCGAGGTGGAAATGTTCTTCATTGGCATAACCATGGGTCAGTTCCTGAAAAGACCCAGTCTATGGACAGTGACTTCCACTCCTTTCTCCCTGTCATTATCCTCCTAACTCCTGTCCCACTCATCTTTCTCCTTAGCAACACGGTGTGTGCCCTCTGGAGAACTCAGTTTCTCTTTGGTAAGAGTGGGGAAGACTAATTCTAAGGCCTCTAAATCTAAACACTTTGATCAAGTCAGCTGTATCACAAATCTGAAAAATGTGCAGAAATATTGTAAAAAATGTCTAGAATTATAATTTAATTTGGCCCTATCAGAGCTCTCCTTTGACAAATCTAAATTAGATTATCTTAAAGAAAATTTGGATAAAATGGCAATTGTTAGAAATAAAAGAAAGTTTTTCTTTCTCTGTTTCTCCCTTCATCTCTAACTGTGAGCATCAGGAGAATGTGAGGTAGGTGGAGGAAGAAAAATACAATGAAACTAAGATTATTTGAGACATAACTGAGAAAAGGAAGTAGAAATTTTTTAGGCTGTATGCATTAGACAGAATGGCCCCTCTAGAGACATCTAGTAAGGCAGTCAGAGAGAAGTAACCTTTAATATTGGGGTTTTAATATCACAGTTTATGTTCTGTTTGTGTCTTGTGCATTTATGTGTCTGTTAAAAGTTTTAATTCTGTGCACAGAGGCAAGAAGGAAAGTTTTGTTGTTGTTTGATTGTTTCTAAGTTACAGCATACAGGCAAGGTGTTGTCAGGTTAGAAAATGTAGGGGAAAGGCAAAAGGAATCTTTTAGTTCTGACAATATCAGAAACTGACATATCTCTCCCTGGAAATAAGATAGGAAAGTTAGCTTGTGAAAATTTGGATATTCCCATACTAGAAAATCTGTCCACTTATTATCAGGGTAGATAAAGTAAAATCTTTCCATTACAATATGGAATTTATAAGTTATTCGATTAATTCAGAAAGCATCTAAATTACTGCAATCAGCTGTAAATGGGAAAGACCTTGGTGGTTTGATTTGAATTTCTTGTTAATCCATGGCCTAAGTAATAGTAGAAACAGTGCTTGAATCCATCAATTGTGTAAAATACAATTCCTGAAGTATCTCATTCTTTCAAAATGATAAAAGTATGATTAGACAAAAGTGAACAATCTTGTGAAACAAAGATATAGATTTGTTAATACTATATGAAACTTTAATCAATACTCTGTATAACTTTTGGAATAATATTTACATAACCTATCTGAAGTCTTTTGTTATTGCTTATTAAGCATTTTAAAACAAAGCCACATGTATGACATTGAATTTACAGATTTAAAAAAACAACATTCACCTATCATAAGTGCTACTTACATCAAGATAAGATATGACTTTTCTGCAATGATTCTCTTACTGTTAGATGTCTGAGTGTATAGTCAATGCTTTTTATCTAGGATATGTGATCCTTGAGATCTGAATACACCTGAACCACTGATTATTAGAAATTGCTATTGAAGACCTTATGGGATCATTAACTGATATTATTCTGAGTCTTACTCTATGTACAATTGTCAAAGAATACTTGACCTGTAGCCAATGATCTGTGATACCAGCAATCCTCTGGAGTTTCACATGCATAAAAGTGCAGATGGAATTCTCATGGGAAAGACTTGAAGAATGGCTATTCCTCCCAACTTAATTTCCCCATCATGAATGGAAAAATATCCCACCTGGCTGACTTTAAACCTGGCTCCATGCAACTGACTGTTTATAAACCTTTTGCCTGGATTTGGAGGGGATTATATTAAGATTGATTGTATTGACTTTGCTGGTTGACTCACTTGGAGTTAACTTGATTGGAACCACACCTACCTGAAGGCCTGGCCCTCAGGGTATGATGTGTGCTCTCTGAACTCTGATATCTCCATGTTCTGCTCATGGACCACACTCAAGTCCAGTAAACTAATAGATTTTAAGGATGTTTGCCAATTACCTTTGAGCAGTGTGGAAGAGCCACCCCTACTCTGGACTTGGAGGAGAGTTCCACACTGAGAAACACTCTCTGACGGGCTCATGGTGGGGGACTTGGAGAAGGAAGGAGGCCAGGCTGGACTCTGATCTCTCCTGTAGGCTAGATAGGCTTGACTTTCTGAGCCAAGTGTTCTCAGTTTACTAATATTTGGTATGCTTTAATAAATTCTTAATACCCCAAACTGTTGCTAAAGCTTCTAATTTATAAGTAACAAATATATTTGAAACCCCAGCTAATTTTCCTTAGGCTTGAGATAAGGTGACCACATTAGGGGACTTATGGGAATGCTGAAGTCATATCTCAAGAACAGTGGCTCCCAGTGGCCATATCTTTGGGAGACCATTAGAGCATGCTCCCTTCCTCACTGGAGGTGACTAAGATTGGATTCTCCATGGTGAAAGAGATGTTATTTGGATGAGAGAGAGGACTTTTCCTTTGTGGATTATGTTTCTTTTAGGACAAAGCAGACAAGAAAAAATAAAATGGATTGAGGCATAATATTGTTGTAACGTAAGAAAAACTACATATATAGAATGCTAAAATTTCTCCTAATAATCTAATTATTAGTTTTCATGTTTCAAGCTTCATATTTTCCCTTTCCAATCTGTCTTCCAAAGAGCTGCCAAAGAAATATTCTTTTTTTTTTTTGTGAGGCAATTGGGGTTAAGTGACTTGCCCAGGGTCACACAGCTAGTAAGTGTTAAGTGTCTGAGGCTGGATTTGAACTCAGGTACTCCTGACTCCAGGGCTGGTGCTTTATCCACTGTGCCACCTAGCTGCCCCAAAGAAATATTCTAAAAACATATCTGATCATATCTCTTCTCTACCCAAAAACCATCTCGGGTTTCCTGATGCCTAATGAATCAAATATAAACTCCTTGCTTGACATTCAAGATCCTTTCTCATATGATTCTCACCTATACTTGCAGCCTTATTTCATGACTATCTTTCATGATCTCTATATTCTAGCCAAACTGGATTATTAACTATTCCTCAAAATTCCATCTCCATTTCCCACCTTTATGTATTCACATAAACTATTTTTTATTCTTGGAACAAACTCCTAACCCACCACCTTTATTTCTCACATTTGCTGCCTCTTTCAAATCCTAGTTCAAAGATCATCCACTATATAAAGACTTCCTATTTTCTGCCCGGTTGTTAATACCCTCTCCCTCCTCACTTGTCCTTTGACTAAGGTAGATAGAGAGTGTAGTGGATAGAGAGCAAACTTTGGGAGCCTGAGATGAAATCTCTCCCCTGACACATCATTGCTTAGGCAAGTCTAGGCAACTCTTTAAGACTCTAAATTGCCTTTGCAAAGAAAGTTCCTCCCCATGAGCTTCATACACTCAGGAAATCATAGATCTGATAACACACATAAATATGGACACATATGTACCTAAAAGACTCCTCTTTCTTATTCTCCTTTGCTGGATATTCATCCAGATCCAGTTTTCTAACAGTAGATGTCCCAAAGGGTTCTGTCCTGGGCTTTCTTCTCTTTTTCTCAAAACCACTTCATTTGATAATTTAATCAGCTCCTGTGCAGTGCATTTAATTACCATCTCCATGCTGAGGATTCTTCAATCTCTCTATCCTGTATTAACTTTTCTGCTGATGACTTCATTCTTGCAGCTCCAATTCACTTCTAAACATTTGAATGTTTAAATTCCGGAACTGGATGTCTAATAGACATCTAAAATTCAGCATGTTTAAAATTGAACTAATCATCTCCTTCCTAAGCAGCACCCCCCCTTCCAAACTTCCATATAACTACGTAGGGCACTACCATTGCTCTAATTGTCCAGGCTCCCAACCAAGTGTGATCTTCAATTTTTCACTATTTCTCACCCCCATATACCATCTGATGCAAGATATGTTGATTTTACCTTTTGAACAACCATCAAATGTCCCCCCTTCTCTGCTCTGATATTACCACACTGGTGGGGACACTCATAATTTTAGGCTGAACTATTGTAATGTAGCCTACTACTATATCTGTCAGCTGTTCTAAGTCTCTTCCCACTCCAATCCATCCCTCATTCAGTCACTCAGTTGATGGCAGAAGTCCAGCCATCTCATTCCTTTACTCCTGTGGCTCACTATTGCCTCGAGAATCAAACTCAAAATTCTGTTGGACGTTCAAAGCCCCTCATAATTTACCCCCTCAACTATTCACAGTGAGACTGGCCTCCTGGTTGTTCTGGGCATTTTCTCATGATGTCAGACATGCTTGGATGCTTCCCTTCCTCATCTCTGACTCCTGGTTTCTCTGGCTTACTTGAAATCCCATCTAAAATTCAATCTTCTGTATAAAGTCTTTCTAAACTCCTCTTAATTTGAATGTTTTCCCTCTGTTAATTTCCTATTTATCCTGAATATACTTTCTATGTGGTTGTTTGTATGTTGCCTCCACCATTAGATAGTAAGTCCTTGAAGATAGGAAGTGAATTTTTCCTCTTTGAAAAAAAAATCTCCAACTTTTAACCCAATGCCTGATACATAGTAAGTACTTAATAAATGCTTGTTGACTTTCTGATATTCACACACAAACACATTCACATCTAATGTCATATTTAAACTATACACACACACACCATAGACACACTTACAAATATAAGTGTATGTTTTATATATATACATACACATACATGTGCATTGTGTATATATGTATATGTGTTTATTGTGTATATATATACATATGTGTATGCATATACATATATACATACAGAGAGAGAAAGAGACAGAGTGAAAACAAGATAGAAATAGAGGAGATACACACACATACACACCAATCTTTGGAAAGAAAACTATTAATTTAGCAATATTATACCAGTAAGGATTCACCATGTGTCTCCTGTAAAGGCCTACAATTCTAGCTGTAATGTCTAAAATCTAATGAGTGGTCACCTTAAATTAGAAACTTTAGCAAGAGTTTAGCCTTTTAAGTATTTATTAAAGTACTTTAGAAGTTAGTGAAAAGAGAGAGGTAAAAAGCAAACTTCACCTAACTTCCTAAGAGATCCCAGCATCTGTCCTCCCAGCAAGCCTCAGTCCCAAAATGAAAAGGTCCTGGCTTCCCCCATGGGTTCTCCCAGAACCCTCCTGTGAAACAGGAAACAGGTCTGTCCACACACACAGGTCCAAGCTAATTGGTTGGTAACACTGATTGACAGGACCCATGGGCAGCAGACATCACTTCCAGACGCCAATGTCACATGTTTTCTTTTCAGGCCAGAGCTCACAATGTCCCTCCCAGCAGGAGGTTGGGGGGGGTGGTCATTCCAATTCTCACAGTCCCCCCTGTGCTTCATGTGAAGAAACAGCATTTCCTCACATGAAGCAATAATGTTATAGATGCCTATGACTAACAAAGTAAAGGGAATGAAAAGAGAGAAAAAGAAATTGACTGATGCATTGATAAAGGCTAAAAGGGGTACTCCCCTATTAGCAGGTGGACATTACAAAGAGAAAAATTAAAGGGGACACTCCCCTTTAGTAAGTGGACATTATAAACAGTGTATACAATGTGGAAAAGGAAAACAGGAAAATGTCCATTTAAGTCTTTGGAAGTCTTTTCTCACATAATTCTTGGGATGTCTTCTGGGTGTAGTCATGGAATGCACATCTTTCAGGTGATTCAGATGCTGGTAATCAGCCAAGAAATTCTAGCTGTGATGTCTAAAATCTAATGAGTGGTTGCCTTAAATTAGAAGCTTTAGCAAGAATTTAGCCTTTTAAGTATTTATTAAAGTGCATTAGAAGTTAGTGAAAAGAGAGAGAGAGAGAGAGAGAGAGAGAGAGAGAGAGAGAGAGAGAGAGAAAGCAAACTTCATCTAACTATCTAAGAGAGCCCAGCATCTGTCCTCACACCAAGCAGCAGTCCTGAAATGAAAAGGTTCTGGCTTCCCCCATGGGTTTTCCCAGAACTTTCCAGTGATACAGGAAACAGGTCTGTCCACACACACACACAGCTCCAGGTTAATTGGCTGGTAACACTGATTGACAGGACCCATGGGCAGGAGACATCACTTCCAGATGCCAATGTCACATGTTCTCTTTTCAGGCCAGAGCTCACAATGTCCCTCCCAGCAGGGGATATCATTCCAATTCGAACACTCCCTAACTTCTCATGGTCTCAGGCCCATGGAAGAAAAAGCATGGAGAGAACTTCAGCATGCCAGTTAGCAGGAGCAGAACAAAAGCACTAAAAGACTCATGTGGTCTCCCAGAGACAGGATGTGGTCTCAAGGAGACCCAAAAGAGAGAGAAAAAGAGATAAAGAGATCATATAGTCCCAGAAAGCCAAGAGAGAACCAGAAGGTCCTGCAGAAGCCTCCACTTAGTGTTTTCCAAGGGTTTTTATCCTCTTTTGATAGTGGCAGGTCATTATACATTGATCAAAGCTGATGGGGGTCATTATACATGAAACAAATTTAATTGGTTGGCTTAATTTAGCTCTATTCTTTGATATGAGTTGAAGGTATTCTACATTAAAATAACTTCTAGAAATGAGATCAGGGCAAAGAATGCAAAAACCCTCCCACACTCATTCAAGTTGCTCAAAGCTAAATCCATTATGTATGTGTGGTTTAATCCCATCATTACTTTTGCAATATAGAAAAAAGAATCTATCCCCATTCCTTTTGTTCCTTTAGTTTTTGCCCTAGATGAGATTTGATGAACTTTCTCAAGAAGAACTCAATTTTCTGGAGTGGGGGGGGTGGCAAGAAAAAACTGATCCCTAGGTCCCCAAGAAATCAATTATCAATAATTGTTTTCTCACGTATGGATGTATGTGTGCGTACGTATGCATGTATGTATATATGCATGCATGCATGCATGCATAGATGTACATAGAGTATATCCCTATAGAATGTAAGCACCACAAAGATAAACATTTAATATTTTCTTTACTATCCCCATACATAAAACAGTGCCTGGCACTTAACAGATGTTTGTTGAATTAAATTAAGGCAAATAAAATGAAAAGGCATGTCAAGTAACAATCAAAACAAAGACTATGATAGAAACAATCATAACAGAAATAATTTCTTAAAACAGAAGAAAAGGGGGCAGCTAGGTAGCACAGTGGATAAAGCACCAGCCCTGGATTCAGGAGGACCTAAATTCAAATCCAGCCTCAGACACTTAATACTTACTAGCTGTGTGACCCTGGGCAAGTCACTTAACCCCAATTGCCTCACCCAAAAAACAAAACAAAACAAAAACCAAACCCCCCCCCCCAAAAAAAAACCCAGAAGAAAGTTAGATCTGAAGCAGACAAAAAATAAATATGACATTTTGTTATTATCTGGTCTAAGGGAATTCCACTTTCATAGAAGAACATTTTATTTGTCAAGAGACAGAAAAGGGACTTCCATGTAAGAAAAACAACTTGGGTCTGACAACCCAAGAGAAACAGTCCCTTCAGATAAATGTGATAACCTATTTAATAGTAGTACAAAGGAAAAGAACACTGAGTTAACATGGAAATGACTATGGTATATCATGGTCCAAAAACTCATTTACATTTGCCCATATTTGGGGCTTCAAAGTTTTCTAATAGTTGGGAAAATATCAATCAAAGAATGTTTTGGAGACCATGATAAAGCTATAGGTTGGGGAGTTTTTAACCTTAGTTAGGTATAGTTAGATTTAAGTGTAGTTAGTTTAACCTCAGCTGACAGGTCACTAATCTCAAGGAAGCCCTGATATGAAGCATTAAAAACTAAAGATCCAGAGGATGAGAAAACATCTTCCACTTGAGGAGGGAAGATGATGTCAAAGACAGAAGCCCATCAAAGACTGTTCTGTGCTGCTGAAAGAAGTCCAGCAGAGATGCTTCCAAAGCTACGAACAGCTGCTCTGGACTGAAGCTAGCCAAGTTCTGGGGTGGCCCTGGAAGCTCCTTTGATAGGGGAGCTTTGGAACTGCTGTGAGCTCCTTGGAAAAAGCAGAATATTGCAGCATATAAAAGAGCTAGAGAGGTATAGCTTATTGTTCTCTAATACCATCTACAGGGACAAAGTAGACTGAGCACAGGTAAGCCCTGCCACTCACTGATCTAGGCATTGTTTTAATTGGAGAAAGGCTATGTAACTTCTGGTTGATTACTGGAGAAAGCAGAAACTTACTTTCATCTAAGATAAGAGCTGTTGGGTCTTCAGTCCATTCCCCAGAAAGCAGATCTTAATATCTTCATGGTTTTTAAACCAAACTGTCACTGAATTAGCTTAAAGTTTGTTCTGAGCTTGAACAAGGAACCCAATCTGGAGAACTGTCTAACCCAGTTTTAGGGTTCAGGTATTGTTAAGGGCTAAAATTCTAGCTAAACTGTCTAAAATATCTAATGAGTGGTCGCCAATAAATTATAAGCTTTAGCAAGAGTTAGACTTTTAAGCATTTATTAAGGAGAATAAGAATTTGGTAAAGAGAGAGAGAGGCCTAGATTCCTATCTATTAAAGGGAGAGCACATTTCTAGCTCCCTTCTCCGCCAGAGTCCAGAGGAAAGAGCCCGAGACTGAGCGCCAGTCTCTTCCTTCCTCCTCCCACTAGCCCGCGTCACTTCCTGACTCCTGGTCTTGCCCTCAAAGACCTTCGCTTCATGGGCAGAACTCTTCTACAGTAAGTATCCAGCAGGTGGCGTTATTCCAATCGTTACAGTATAAAGAGAGTAATGTTCCTACTTTATCAAAGGAGCTTATCATTACTTCTACAACCTGATTACAAGAGCAAAGAGTCTCTTTTTCCTCCCAAATTTAGAATAGAAAGCCACATGGAAGCAACAGATGATACATGAAACAGACTGTTCCCAGAAGACACTCCTGAGATGTTTTTGAAGTCCAGTTATGAGTTCCCAAGGAAACAGGGTATCTCTCCTCACATAACTTATCATACTATGTTTCTGTATGCATGTGCCAACTGCTCTTCTCCCCATGGGCCCTGCATATATTGATGGTGGACTATGGTCCAGTATTATAGGTAGAGTGTTACCTGATGTTTTGATTAGCCCTATTTCTGCTTTCTATTGAGTCACTATTGGGTCATTTTTGCATTTGCATTCTTATTAAATATTTGATAACCAAGAGTTAATGATGTCAGTGAGGGCTTTGAGAATACATGGAAGCAAACAAGAGAGGTATGAAGACAAAGAATCATGAGTCATAGGAGGGTGTCCTCTCTACCCCTGCCCTAATATACACACAGCAGTTTATCCTTCAGAAGCTGGGAATGAACTGGAGGGGCTTGACTATGGCCACAGCCAGTTCCTCTCTGAGAAAAGCCCCTATCTCTATCCACATGGGTAAAATTTGGGGGTGAATGAGCCAGCATAGAGAGAGAAATGGGGGATAGATGCCTCTTTGTCAGACTCCATGCCCTGGGCTGTCCTACCACTGTGAGTGGGTCAATGATACTCCTGGATTATACTTGTGAAAATATAACACAGCTTTGGGCAAGGGAGCAAATGTTTTTGTTTGTTTTAAAGGAAGATAGTAGAAAACCTATATTGACCTAAACATAAGTCCAGAACTGAGAACAATGTAGGCAACAGAAAACAATAAACCCAGGGGGTAATTATCTAAAATCCTGGGGCCTGGGGCCTGGGGCTTGGGGCCTGGGATAGTGTATTGTTACTTAAGCATGAGAAGAATCTCAGTTCCAGAAGATAAGTCATGGAACATTTTTTCCCACACAGAGGCAGAAGACTGCAGATGTATGGAAGATATTTTCTAGGATTTTGCTTAATTTGACTAGTGGTGGTGGTGGTGGTATTAGAAAGTTTGGGTCAATATGGATGGTGGATGGGCAAGGAATTGTATCAAACAATTCCTGTTGTGGGGAAAAAAGGAAATCAAAACTTTCTTTTTCTTTTTTTAAGCAGAAGTAGGAGGAAGGAGAGATGGGTTGATCAACCTTCTCAGAGCCAGGAGTAATGCTTTAAAGCACTAGGAGAGATCTATCCCTTCTAGATCAGAAGAGATTTGGGGGGGGCAGCTAGATGGCGAAGTGGATAAAGCACTGGCCTTGGATTCAGGAGGACCTGAGTTCAAATCCAGTCTCAGACACTTGACACTAAACTACTTGTGTGACCCTGGGCAAGTCACTTAACCCTCATTGCCCTGCAAAAAAAAAAAAAAAAAAGAAGAGATTTGGTAGCTCTGCCTTATCTATCAATGTAGGGATTAACATTTTTGGCACTGTCCCCAGGGATTGTTATCTTTCCTTTGTTCAGGCACAAAAAGAACAGATAGTGTTCTTTTGAGGTAGGCAAATGGAAGGAAAGTATTCTTTAGGATGAACATTTTCTGGAACTATAGCTGGGGAAGCCAGCTTTTTATAAAGGTGGGAGAAGAACAAATTTGTCAGTACCTCTTTGGAGGAAAAAAGAAGAAAAGTAAACCTCATTCATCAATAGATTAGACCAAAAGACATAGACTTCCTGATACTTACTAAGGAGATTTTTCTCCTTTCTAGAATACTCCCTCATTGGGTGTTAGGGAACAAACAACCCATAGATCCTAGATCACAAGGAAGGTGGAAAAGGAATAACAAATTAATTGAGCAGAACAAACAGCTTGTAATGATTGGAATGACACCACCTACTGGAGACTTGCTGTGGAGGAGTTCTGCCCATGAAGAGAAGGTCTTTGAGGGCAAGACCAGGCATCAGGAAGTGACGCGGATGAGTGGGAGGAGGAAGGAAGAGACTGGCGCTCGGTCTCGGTCTCTTTCCTTTGGACTCTGGTGGAGAGCGGAGCTAGAAATGTGCTCTCCCTTTAATAGATAGGAATCTAGGCCTTTCTCTCTCTCTTTACCAAATTCTTATTCTCCTTAATAAATGCTTAAAAGCCTAACTCTTGCTAAAGCTTATAATTTATTGGCGACCACTCATTAGATATTTTAGACAGACTAGCTAGAATTTTAACCCTTAACAAGCTGTACTGCTTAAAACTAGGGCCGTTGCTGTCAGAGAATAGTTTAAAATGGCCAAAGAGCAATAATAGTGTTGTTACCATAAAAAGATTCCACCTTTAGTTGTTGAGAAGATTTCTTAGTTAGCCAGGAACTGATGCTGTCCAGTAGATATGGAAGAGGCTTTAACAGCCATGATAGAGTGGAAGCCTCAACTAAGTAGGGCAGTCATGAATGATGACTCCTCTAGGACAATAGACACAACTCTGAGTTGCTGTGAATGCTTCATTGGTTGTAGGGCGCATACTTACAGCTTCTCATAGGTCCTGTGCATAGATAGATACTGTTAAACACTGATGAGGCCCCATCTTGGCTCCATTAACTCTCAGTGCATCCAAAGCTGTGAATATGTAGAAAGGTCCTTTTCTGCTGAGGCTAGTGATTTTATTAAAAAGCTCTTTTGGGGGCAGCTAGGTGGCACAGTGGATAAAGCAATGGCCATGGATTCAGGAGGATCTGAGTACAAATCTGACCTCAGACACTTGACACATACTAGCTGTCTGACCCTGGGCAAGTCATTTAAACCTCATTGCCCTGCAAAAATGAAAATAAATAAATAAATAAAAAATTCGGGGCAGCTAAGTGGTGCAGTGGATGGAGCACCGACCTTGAATTCAAGAGTATCTGAGTTCAAATCCTGCCTCAGACACTTGACACTTGCTAGCTGTGTGAACCTGGGCAAGTCACTTA
This sequence comes from Dromiciops gliroides, assembly GCF_019393635.1. NCBI lineage: Eukaryota > Metazoa > Chordata > Mammalia > Microbiotheria > Microbiotheriidae > Dromiciops > Dromiciops gliroides. Next base: position 517,289,108 of record NC_057862.1, read on the forward strand.
ACCCCCATTGCCCCACAAAAAAAAAAAAAAAATTCTAGGCAGCTAGGTGGTGCAGTGAATAAAGCACTGGCCCTGGATTCAGGAGGACCTGAGGTCAAATTCTGCCTCAGACACTTGACACTCACTAGCTCTGTGACCTTGGGCCAGTCACTTAACCTTCATTCCCCTACAAAAAATAAAATAAATAAAAAATATAGAAAAAAGATCCTCTGTCACATCTGTGTAGAAACCCATTCTATTCAGTAGCTGAGCTTCCCAATCTCTACCTGAATATCAGTTGCTAGGGTTCAAACTGTTTTATATTCTCATACTATTACAGGAGTTTTGGTCAGCCAATGGATGCTTCTCAAAGGAGCTGATTCTGACATTAACAGCAAAGGAGACTATTATGTTTCTACATAATAGATCTCAGCATCAATATCTTCCAGGAGGAAGAATATGACATGAGTCAGAAAAAAGATATCAGTCTGATGAATTTTCTCTTTGCTGTTTAATGTCACAAGCTCATAAACTGGAGGCTAATCTTTTAAGTTGCTTGCCACTATCTTGTGAGTCACCAAGATGCCTGATTGGGAAAGCTTTTGGTCCTGGCAAAGACAGGTTGACCGACTTAATGAAGTCCATACTCTTATTCCTGGGGTCTCATCAAGCACAATGACAACATCTATAAGACTAGATGGCCCCTCACTAGACAATTAACATACATTTTTTTAAAAATTGGAAATTTTTTGAAGATTGTGGTTTAAACTTTAATTTGTCTTTATTTGATTAAACCTGCTTTCAAGAAGCTCACCTTCTTGTGAGCACAGATAGCTTTATGTATGGCAGTAGAAATTAAATTGAATTGCTCCCCCCATCAAATGTTTGTTAATGATAACTACAGTGACAATTTATAGTTACAGTAAGAAGGACACTAGATTTGCAATCAGCAGATATCCTAGTGACAATTTCTCCCTCTGTAAGCTATGACTGATTATTTCTCCTCTCTAGGTCAAGGTTTTCTTATCTATCAAATGAGAGAGTTGAATTTGATGGCCTTTAAGTCTCCTCTCTGTAGTTCAAGGACCTTAGGGATCATCTTGCTTAATCACTTAATTGGCAAATGAAGACCCTGAGACTCAGAGATGTTTGGAATTAGTTAATAAGTAATAAAGTGAGAATCTAAATACAAAGTAAAGGTACCTAGGTAGAGAATGGGTTGGATTACAGACCTAGATGAGACAGTAGTGACTGAGGAGGAGCAACCTAGAGAATGGGAGAGAAGAAAGAGATAGGAAACAAAAACAAAAAGTCCATAAATGGTGGGATAAATAGTCCAGAATCTCTTTAACTGGGGAATTGTATAACTCATAAAAGCTGAATGTGAGGGATTGTTATCCTCTGGATACAAATGTCAGGGTTTCTATTTCTACCCTGTTATTATTAGCTCATCACAAAAATCCCAAGTGTCTCCTTTGATTTAATCAAAGCTATTAAACAAAGAACAAATAAGTCTTTAATTAATTTGAAAGCATTGTAAGTCCTTTGAGTGATTGAATTAAAGTGTATGAGGCCACACATGGAATATCTTTTGATTGACCGAATGATCCAATTTTACCAGGTTATAGTGGAAACTATCAGGAAAGGACTTCTGAAAGAGAATTACCTTTGAGATGGGAGTATGACTCATAAAAGAGAAACTTAAACTCACCCAAACTCCCTTCTAGTTCACCACCTCCTTCTGAGTGAGAACCTTATAAACTTTGAAAGGTCAAAAGATCTGAAGTTCCCATCAGTGTTGCTCGTATATACTTATATATGCTTTTCTTCTTTGTAAAGGGTGAGAGGAGTTGGTGAGAGCTGGAAAGCAGAGTATTCTGGTTCATTCTGGTTTCCATAATTGAGTAAGAAGACTTAAGATTCCAACTTCTCTTCAGGTCCTTTAAAGGAGAAAGAGTCTAAGAAGCTGACATGCAAAACTTTGATCATGTCCCTATTTCCAGTTTACTACACTAGGTATTTGGGTGAATTTCATCAGATTAGATCTTGAAGTGTGTGTGTGTGTGTGTGTGTGAACTCATTCCTGAAAGGAACACTCATTCACCCTGGATATTGTCTCTTACACTTATATGTATACTTTTTCTGACTGATTTTTGTTATCTGTTTGGGTAAATGAGATTTTTTCCTTTTGTGCTATGTAGTCATAGTGGCACTGACATTAGGTTGGGAAGGAGTCAGGCTTTAGATATATAATTTAGGGGGCTCCTTTTCCATTAAGGAATAGCAATTATAAGTTTTAACTTGAACCTGAAAGCCACTTCCCTTATAGT